>NW_012151330.1:1059722-1068855 GCF_000956105.1 Propithecus coquereli | reverse complement strand
CTCCAATTCCTGGCCTCAAGTGATCCTCCTGCCTCGGCCTCCCAGAGTGCTGGGATTACAGGCCTGAGCCACCGCACCTGACCCCAATAGAAGGATATATTGTCTGAAGAAATCTTCCAGTGGGGAGGGGGGTGAGCTGGCCTGGGATTTCTCCGTGGAGGGTAAATGCCGGAACACGCATGTGAAACACCCGTGACCCTTTGAGGACAAGCGTGACCGGGGAGGGGGCCGAGTGTGCAGGCGTCCGCCCTGCACACGCCCCAGTCAGGGAGCACTGCCTGGCAACGAAACTGACACCTTAGGAGGAAGCAGCACGGCGAAGCCGCTACGGGAGGGCCGGGTGAGGAGGTCACCGCCTGGCAAACGGAAGGAGCGGCACCGACAAGACCGGGAGGCAGAGGCAGAGGCGGCCGCCCTCCAGCAGCGTCGCAGGGGGTCCCACCGAGAGAATTCCATGCTCTTTAGGACGCTCCAGGGAGCTAAGAATCAGGAAAAACGTAAAATCCAATAAACGCTGCACGAGAGACAATACAGACCAATCAAACACCAACATGTCTGGTGACGTCTTAAAATTCTAGGTTCCCTCGGCGTCTGCTTTGACCATAGTTGGACTTTCTCACGCGAAAGCAGGGCTGTCACCTGGACAGTTTCCAGTTCTACACCCCTCCCCCACGCAGCTCCGCAACTGGGGGCCACTCCAGACACCTGCCTTATGCAGCTGCTCCCTGGGGACCACCTCCCTCGGGGACAGCTGGCTGCAGCCACGTGGGCCGGGCAGACCTGCTGCAGTGGCCCCTCGGTCACAGTGGGGCCCACGGAGCTGGAGTCTGATGCTCCAGACCCACCGTTAGAGCTCCCTCAGGAAGCCAGTTTGGGTAACACCCGGGACCAATGGCGGGGTTGGCCCACAGGTCCCCCTCTCTCCACGGCTCCTCCAGGTGTGCCGTGCACCCCCAGGGCCTGTGACAAAATCCTTATTTCTGTCGTGCAGCTCTCCTGGCCATTGCAGGGTGCTGCCGGCCTAAAGGTCCTACATGGAAACAGTACGAATATCAACAAAACAGCCCTAAATAAAATATCAGCAAACCGAATTCGAAAGCACATTAACAGAATAATGCAGCAGGACGTGGTTCTCCCCAGGAAGTCAAGGACAGTGCGATACCAGGAACCACACTGCGGTGACCCACGTGTGTCAGGAGCCCCGAGGGTGAAAACCTAAAGCTCAGCTCCACCGACGGTGAAGAGGCCTTTGGAGAAGCCTGATGCTCTTTCTGGACAGTAAACGGAACCAGACGTCCCTTCCTCAACAGGACACGCCACGCCCGTGTGGCAACTGCTGGCGCATCTCCTCTTAGCCCCACGCTGCCTCTCAGCCTTTCTGGAACCTTCTCCCAGTGGCTGGGCATCCACAAGCTTCACTGCCCAGGGCCTCTGCCAGCGGAAGGCATCCTAGGAGACCAGGTGACCGGGCCCCAGAATTGGGAGGGGACAGTCCCCGGCTCCAACAGCTCGGCAGGGGCAGCTCCTCCCGGGCCTTCGGCCCTGGCAGAGGGACACCACTGCCACGAGCCCGGAGACCCCGTCCCCGCTGTCCCCTTCCCCCAGTGGCCCACCCAACACCACTGCAGCCGCATAGGGTTCTGCTTTCCTGGCAGGGCCCAACTCAGGCACAGTGGCCAGCACTGTGCTCACAGTGTGACGAGGACAGAGCGGTCACCCCAAATGGGGTAGGTGCCACCCATAGAGGGACATCAACAGGCACCAGGACCGGCATGGACAGGGGTGGGGTAACGTTATTCCTCTTTGAAGATGTCGTCCCCGTCCATCCACAATCCCGAGAAAACCACCTGAAAATTACTACAAGGAAGAACTCACGACGCCACGGGGCACGGAATTAAGACGCAGAAACCAAGCTGCTCGTGCTAGATGCTATGCCGGAAGAAAAGACCCATTTGTAATGGAAACGAAAGAGAGAAAGTCCTCAGCACGAAATCAACAAGGAACTAAAACCCGCACGAAGTGGACGTTAGTCTCCCGCAGGACGACAAGGTGAGCCACACTCGCGGGTGGAAGGTCCGGCGTCGCCAGGATGTCAGCTGCCCCAGGTAACCTGTACGGTTACGAATTCCGGTGAGAACTCCAGTTTTTTTTTCTTTCCAGAGCTAACAGGCTGATTCTAAGGTCCACGTGGAGAATAAACGTGAAAGAAGGAAAAACAGCCGGACGGTGACGCTGCCTGCCCAGGACGGGGCTGCGGGGCAGTTGTTCCCCCCGGGGCTTCTCCGCAGGCTGGGATGGGGTGAAGTTTTTGAAAGGAGGCCATTATTCTACGTGGTTTCTGATGTCATTGAATGTTGGCGAAGGCCTCATTTCAGGACGGGTCCTGAAAGTTACTTCAGTGACAGGGGCCCCGGGTGGTTCCGGGCCCCCAGGCCCCACCCCCCAGCAAGCCGCTATCCAGGGAACAGTGCAGCGCGCGGCCGCGGGGGCCTTCCCGTCTGGACGCAGAGGGAGGCACGTGCCTGTCCCCGCTCGCTATCAGGGAAGCCCAGGTCTGGCGCCGGAGCCACCGCATCCTGGCGTGACGGCCCGAGGACACTGACCCGGGCAGAGTGAGCTCCGCATACGGCAGCAGGCGCCTGCCCGTCAGGAACAAACAACAAACCACTTCCACTCCATGTCCTAGTGGGGTCCCACATGTGTGACACGCCCCGGTGGCAGAAGGACATGGCCCCAGGCTCTGGTCTGTGGACAGAGGCTGTGTCTCAAAGGCCCCCACCGTTCGGAGCCTGGGGGTGACTCACCAGCGGCTGTCCACGGCGTCTCCGAGGACAGTACGGAATACCCGCATTTGACGAAAAAGTAAACAAGCCCCCAAGCTCCTCCCACGGCCCTGGGTGAGTCACGCTAGCCCTGGAAGACCCTCCTCCCCACCGACACCCTCGCTGGGGCCCAGCCCGAGCGTCGTGCTCAGAGACACCGGGTTTGGGACGGCATTTAGCCATCTCAGGCAACCCAGATGAAAACTGAGCAACATCAGGGCCTTTGAAACGTCACCATCTGTCGGGAAAACAAAGGCTGAGGTGCCGGCCCTGCGCCGCTGCCAGGTGTCAGTCAGCTTCTGCTTTCTATTCTGGGTTCCCACGGTGACTCGAACAAACGTGTGCATTTTGGAAGGGTCGTGACTCGTGTTCTCAAAGAGGAAGGGACCTGCCCTTCCCGGGGCCGCCAGACGGTTCCTACCCGAGTTCGTGGTGTCCGAGCTCTGTGAGGCCCTCCCCCCGTACCAGAGGCCACGTGGGAACCTGGTTTCCCTCCCACCCCCTTGGTACCCCACCTGGTTCTCTGCCCCGAGCAGCCCCACATCCCCACCACCCACCGTGGCATCTCTGCCCCAGGCCCCCAGCACCCTCTGGTCCCCCAGGCCAGGCCGACCCCGCCCCAGGGTCATCGGGCTGGCACTGTCCCGCACCCCCAGGGACCAGGACTCCCAGCATCGGGGACCCGAACCCCCCCGGCACACCCCAAGGTCCCCTCCAGGCCGTGACTGGCCCGAGGGTCCCTCTGGTTTCCGGTGCTGAGACCCCACTGCTCACACCCAGACCCGAAGCTGCCTGCCCCCTGGGCGCTGGGCGCTTGCGACAGCCCCGAGCTGTCTTCACCGTGGACGCCCCTTGCTGAGAGCCCCCCAGGGCCTCCACATCCTCGGGGTGCTGGCCGTGCCCCTTCAATGCCCCTGAGGCCTTCGGGTCCCACCCTCGTCCTTCCCCAGCACACAGGGTGCCCTGCCCTGGAAGCTCCTCCTCTGTCCTTCCTGCACGACTGTCCCCAGGAGAAGCCCTCGGGCCGGGCCCCTCCGCCCCGGTCCCAGCCCTGGCCCCGGCTCCCTCCGCACGCGTTCCCACGACGCAGGCTGGTGCACACGCGCTCTGCTCCCCGCAGTCCCTCCGCGGACACCGCGCCTGCAGTGCTGGCGACCGGTTGCGGGGAAGTCACTTTCGGCTGTATCAGTAAAGCTGTCTCCCTCTCCAGAGACGGCGTACAGAGGATGACGGACGAAGAATCGGCCGGATTAAGTGGCATTTACTCTCTATTAACAGAAGCCACTCTGAGCCAAGAAGAACTTCCTCCAGGGTCTATGTCGGCACGCGGCCTGCGACGCGTCCGTGAGCCAGCACAGGTGTGTGTTGGTGCATTCCACGGGCTAAGTGCGCATTTGGTGCGTGTGAGTGTGAAATATCAATAATAAACTGAGGCAAACAGTAAGAGGTTTTGTTTTAGATCAGCAAGTCGACGACAGGATTTTAACGGCAATCTGCTCATCTACCGTCTGAGATCAGGCCAAAGTGAGAAAAATGTCCCCAGGCGACAATTTAAGGTGGTGGAGGGGTGGGGGAAAGCTAAAAATAGTAATATCAGCTAATTTTGGCCATTGTTTGGAAAAGTTGGGCAGTCTGTGTAGACACGGGGTGCAGTTTGTCCATAAAACAGATGTTTGTTTCATATTAAAACATCACTGTACGCCACTCACGTGCGCAGCATGATACTGACATTGAGCTGCAAAATTCGGGAATTCCACGTGGCCGCGCGGTGAACGTGGACCATGGCCAGGCACTGCCGGGTCAGGGGAGGGAAGAAGAATCCTTACTGTTCCCCGTGCAGAGGCCCCTTTGTGACAACCAAGCCCCTGTGGACGCTCACCGCTTTATTTACCGCATTTCCCCGCGGGCTGCCAGGGAGCCATGGCACTGCCTGGACTTATTCGGTTTCCTGCTGTACGGGATCCGGCTGGGAGTCAGGACGTGGGACACTCATCTGGCCCCTAGCACCAGGCCCATGGCAAAGCCTCAGGGTGACAGTTTCAGCGAGAAACCAATGAGCCAAGAGAAAGTCCTCATAAAACCCGCAGTTACCTCCCCCAGCCAGGGAGGAGCGGCCACGCGCCCAGCACACCCGCCTGGCAGAGGTTCCTTTGGAACCCAGGTCGGGCCGCCGCCGCCCAGATCCCCACAGCAGGACGTGCTGGCGCCGTGTTGAATTTCACAGCTTTGCTCCGCCTGGGTGTCCCTGGGTGTCCCGGTGGCTGTGCCTGTCAAACCTCTGCAGAGCTGGGGAGGATTCTGGGCAGTTGTAACAGCCGCCCGATTCCGACCGAGGCGGCTGCAGTTCTTACAGCCTTCGGGGCTCGCACACAACACTAGCGGTTTATCTGTTCAAAGACTCGTCACCAACAAGAAGAAAGGCCCTCACAGTTAGCAGACTGCTGTGAGCCGGGCCTTGCTGTAAGCATTTTGGTGTCCTGATTTACTAATTCCCACAGCAACCCTACGGGCTGGACGTCCAGGGAGGAAGCCGGGGCGCTGAGGGCCACGCTGGGCAAGGACGCTTCCGCTGTCGGGAAACCGCAAAAGCCTTGGTGCCGCCTGGCACGCGCTCTTCTCAGTCACCTGTTTCTCTGGGGCCTCCCACGGTCTCTCAGATACCATCCAACTCTCAGATACACAACTGACAGCAACACTAACAATGGGTGTCTGCGAACAAGCAAAAAAGCAGACGAGGCCTCGGCAAAAGGACTACGGATTCCCCACCCCGGCCCGCCCCAAGCCAGTTCTGCATCTCTTTGCACGTCTGCCCACGTGGGTGAGGACTTTGAAACCCCCTTGAACAGGCTGTAACATCTTACTAGTTCCCTCATTCATTAGCGTGTCACATGTTCGTTTCATATTTGTACTAGAAGCACAATTTTACCTTTTTTTTTTTTTTTTGAGACAAAGTCTCACTCTTTTGCCCGGGCTAGAGTGCCGTGGCGTCAGCCTAGCTCACAGCAACCTCAAACTCCTGGGCTCAAGCGATCCTCCTGCCTCAGCCTCCCGAATAGCTGGGACTACAGGCATGCGCCACCATGCCCGGCTAATTTTTTCTAAATATTTTTAGTTGTCTGATTAATTTCTTTCTATTTTTAGTAGAGATGGGGTCTCGCTGTTGCTCAGGCTGGTTTCGAACTCCTGAGCTCAAACAATCCACCCGCCTCGGCCTCCCAGAGTGCTAGGATTACAGGCGTGAGCCACCGCACCCGGCACAATTTTACCTTTTTAAAAAATTATTATCTAAAATCACTACTGCCTTCTAAGTGCCAGGTGTTAACCATGTGCTGGGGACACAGAAATACACAGCATAGCCCGACTCCTAAAATGTTTACATTGAGTGTGGGAGACAGTTACATATACAAACTCAGGGTCAAAGCAGACAGGTAAAAACAGCTGGGGAAAGACATACTATTTTGACCAACCAAGTGTCAGATGCTTCTAGAAGTCATTAACAGATTTGTTTAAAAAAAAAAAAAAAGGAGGTCAAGAAATCAGACACGAACATGTGGGATGAGGCCCCCCAGTTGTGAACACTGAATATTGGAAACACATCTTCTAGACGCCGCTGAGGAAAGGCAGTGCTGTGGTCGCGCCTGCATTCACGCAAAACCTAACGGATGAAAAACGTTAGGTCTAACGTCTCGCACCCGGGAACTCGTGACGTGGGGCAGGACTCCCAGGGGTGCGAGTGCAGGAAGTGCTGGGCTGCAGGTGGCTCAGGTGGAGGCGAGGCTGAGATATCCACATCTACCTCCCTACAAGTTTATACAGGAAAATTAACCAACCCAAACAAAAGCCTTTTCTGGAAGGTCAGGACTCAGGACGTGGGCGGGTTAGGCTGGGCCGTCCTCCCTCGGCGCATCTCGCCATCACAACACACGTGGTCAGGGCTAACTCGGGGGCCTGGAAAGTGCACAGGGACACACAAAGGGGACCGTGGACACTGCCACCGTCCCATGGCTCTGGGGAGGGAGGCAGGGGAGGGGAAGGGCGGGATCCACACAGCCGAGGCGCTGAAGAGTGCGCGGGAGACTGCTCACATGCAGGCCTGGTCCCCAGCACTGAAGCTGGGATTCGTCCCAGAAGCAACTGGGAAAGTGACCAGAGGAGCTTTGAAGCAGGAGAAAGACGCTTCCGGTCTGTTTCCTAAACACGGCGCAGTTCCAGCGTGAGGAACCCATGGTGTGGGGAGCCTGGGGCGCAGGTGTCCTGGGGAGGCCGTGGCCAGGAGCAGGCAGGAGGAGGGAGGCGGAAGCAATGAGATGGGGGAGGGGGAGGCGGGGACCCCGGCTGAGATGGCAGAGCAGGCCACAGGTTTGGGGAAGGCCGGCTGGCCCCAGCGCGCTGGACGGACAGGGAGCAAGAGTGAGGCAGGAGTGGCCCCGAAGGTCGGGAGCCCTGTGGGCGCAGGCAGAGGAGCGAGAGCTGCGGGTCAGACTGGCAGCTAAGGATCTGCAGAAACGGTTCACACCGAAGGCCTGAGACGGCTCTGCTCAGAAAGGCCTCGTGCAAGGCTGGCCCTGGCTGGGCTCTGGGAACTCGCATGGCAAACAGTCTCCAAGTAGCAGGAGTGGCTCACTGTGCCAAAACTGTGTATAAACAGCACGGTTTATGCTTATGATGGTGAATTTTGTGTGTCAGCTCGACTGGGCCTTGGGAGGCCCAGAGAGCTGGTTAAACATTATTTCTGGGTGTTTCTGGGAAAGATCACCAATTCATTTGGTGGACCAAGGAAGAAGACAGCCCCCTACCCCCAACACGGGCAGGCACCATGCAATCCCCGAGGGCCGGAATGGGACAGAGAAGAGGAAGAAGGTTGAATGTGTTCTCTGCCTGACTAGTGAGCTGGGACATCAGCCTCTGGCCCCTGCGTGCCTGGTCCTTAGGCCTTGAGACCCAGAACGGAACCTGAACCACCAGCTCTCAGGCCTTCGAACTACCCCTTCAGCTTTCCTGGGTCTCCGGCTCGTAGGGGGCAGATTGTGGGGTTTCTCAGCCTCCAAAATCACACGAGCCGATACCTTACAATGTTCCTCTTTCTACACACGTTGCCAGTTCTGCTTCTCTGGAGAATCCGACCAGCGCGACGCCGAACACCTGCTCCCTTCTGGGCACTTGGAATTCGGTACATGTCAGACAGACGGTCCCTACGTGACCGGCCGCAAGTGAAAACCCTGAGTTGTCACAGCTGCTGCGGGAGGCACTGGGGGAGGACTCTTGGAAGCTTGTCCTGGGTTCTTCTGAATTTGCCCTAGGCACCTTTTCTCTTTGCCAGTTCTGCTTTGTCCTTTATTTTGCAGTAAACCTGAGCCTTGAGTACGACTATTTGCAACTCCTGGGAGTCACCTTAGTGAATCACTGAACCTGGGGTGGGGTGGTCTTGAGGACTCGACACAGAACATATTCAAATAATTTTTCAAATAAACAAATCAGGTGAGTTCAAGTCAACTGGCCCAAAAAATTCTGAACAGAGCATGGATTTAATATTCTAGAACACTAGTTTTCAAGCTTCTTTAAAGCATGTGAATGAAGCTGTTCGTATCTATTAATTAATTCCACCAGTCAGTAAGATCCATAGCACAGAAACCTGCCTGCCCTGCTCACTCTGGCAGCCCCAGCGCCGGACCCAATGCCTGTGTCCAGTGGGTACTTTCAATAAATGTTTCGTAAGTGGCATTAAATAACTTAAGTGCAGATTATTAAATTTACTTAATATGACACCAACCAATGAGAACAACAACGAGAGTTTGATGACCCAAAACCCCTCATGCCTGCAACCGGAAGAGCCCTGTGGACCACGGCCGAACCCCCAGGCCAGACTCAGCTTCCTGGGGCTCAGGAAGCAGAACACCAGGAACACCTTTCTTTTCCTTACCGACTGGTCGTCTGGAAGCAGGAGTGTAAGCCGACCAGGAAGGGGTTGCTGGAAGCCTGCTCAAACACGTGCTTCTCCGTCTGCACCCAGTCAATGTCCTGAAATAGAAAACAGCGCGTGTTAATGAGGCTCTGACACTTCACAGGCATCCTGGGGAAGGGGGAGGCGAGAGAGGAAAGCCTCTCTTCTCTGCTTTCCGGAAGACAATGCAGAGGGAAGATGCGCTAGGAGATGCATCACCACCAGTGTCACCGTCCACCCCACCTCCACCACCATCACCACCGCCATCGACATCGATCATCCCTCCACCCCCACCTCCACCTCCCCCACCAACACCATCATCACCACCAATCATCCCTCCACCCCCACCTCCACCTCCCCCACCATCATC
>NW_012151330.1:1054409-1059377 GCF_000956105.1 Propithecus coquereli | reverse complement strand
CATCCATCCACTCCCACCTCCACCTCCACCTCCCCCACCATCACCACCATCAATCCTTCCACCCCACCTGCACCTCCACCACCATCATCATCACCACCACCATCGCCATCAATCATCCCTCCACCCCCACCTCCCCCTCCCCCACCACCATCACCACCATCGCCATCAATCATCCACCCCCACCTCCATCACCATCATCACCATCATCCCCAATCATCCATCCACCCCCATCTCTACCATCATCATTGCCATTAATCATCCATCCACTCCCACTTTCACTACCATCTCCATTGTCATCATTATCACCATCACCATCATCATCACCATTATCATCATAACCATCATCCATCTGTTCCTATCTCTACCACCATCACTATCACCATCACTGTCGTCAACACCACCACCATCACAACCAACATCACCATCACCACCATCACTGTCATCACCACCCTCATAACCGTTATCACCACCATCATCATCACCATCAGCATCACCATCACCATGATGATCACCATCATCATCATCACCACCATCATCATCACTACCACCATCATCATCACTACCACCATCATTGCCATCATTTAGCACCATCGCCAAAGCCACCAGCTCTGTAGTGTGGTGACCTCTGGCTCTAGGTTTTCCACACACTGCCTCGCATGTTCCCCATGACAGTTCTGGGAGGTGGGTATTATTATCTCCACTTAAGACATGAGCAAACTGAGGGTGGAAGGTTAAAACAATTCTCCAAGGTCCCACAGCTACTGGTGGTAAGCTGGGGCCAGGCCCGCACCCACCTCCAGAGCCCTGGCCCCCACCACAGGGCTGCCTGCCCCCATTCCTGGAGCTCAGCAAAATGCTGTGAGATCAGAGTCAACCTCAGAGTCACCAGGCTGCACAGCGCCAGTCAGCCCCGTCCCAGCAAGCGGAGCTGGATGAGGCTCCCGAGCCTTCCTCGGCCGCCCCCTTGTCTTAGGGATTAGGAAGACGGGAAGGAAAGGGACACATCCCAAATAGTGCTGCCTTCCCTGGAGGGGTTTTGGAAACAAATTAGCAAACTCCTAGTGAGCATCTGTCTAGTGAGCCCCAGAAGGTTCCTGGTTCCTCCTCCTTGGGGCTCGGTCCTCAGTTTCCTTCCCAGGAGATCCAGGGGAATGGCTTCAGATGCCATTTCTCCATGCCCCGAGCCTCATGGCTTATCCAATGGCTGCTCAGCACGTAGACTTGGACATCTCACACTTCCAAACGGGCTGCAGACCAAGCTATTTGCTGGCCCTGTCTGTCCCCGGCTTCGACAAGTTGGCCATGACCCCCCCACCCCTCACCTCCCACATGAGGTCAGGCCACCAGCGCCCTCCTGGACCCCCGCCTCACAGCAGCACCCCCCACACGGCTTTATCTCTGCAGGACATTAGCGTCTGATTCTTACTATATCTACGGCTGATCACCCAAACAGAGGGGAACCCCTGAGGGGACCTGCCACATCCAAGGCACACTCGGCACTGCAGCGTGCAGGGCCACTGCGAAGTCAGAGGAGGAAGGTGCTGTCGGCGACTCCTGAGGGAACATGAGGCAGTTCTGGCCCTTGAGAGCGCGGTCTCTTTGTTGGGAGAAAGAATTTACTAGAAACTATTGAGCCTTTGAGGCCTAGGACCTGGATAAGGAGTGGGCGACAGTCACAGGACGGAGTGGCGGGAGGCCTGCCCTGATCACTAAATTTCTGCCTCCTGGATGTGGCTTTGAAGTGGCCTACAGAGCCCTGACAGCTGCCGGTGGCTCCTGCCATCCTCGGGCCCTGCTCGTGCGGATGCACGCAGCCCGGACACGTGAGGCCCTGCTTCCTGCCCTCGCTGCCCTCCCCAGCCTCCCTCCGATCCCAGGGCACGCTCCGCATGGCCTGGCCAAAAGGTGGAAACGGTGCAAATTTCAATCAATAGATGAAGGGATAGGAAAATGTGGGCCATCCACACAGGGAATGCTGCTCAGCCTGACACAGGTCACACTGTGGACAGACCTGGAAAACATTACGCTGAGAAGCCAGACCCAAAGGCCACATAGGGTGTGGCTTCCTCTTACATGAAACGTCCAGACAGGCCGCTGCACAGACAGATGCAAACTGGTGGTTTCCAGGGGCTGAAGTGGAGGGACCTGGAGTGACTGTTTAACGGGCAAGGGGTCTCCTGCTGGGTGACGGAACGTCCTGGAACCAGCCAGAGGTGACGGCTGCACAACACTGCACCCCAATGTACTAAATGCCACTGAATTGTTTACTTTAACATGATTAAAATGAAAAAGTTTTTGTGCCTTTTGTACCAGTATGTACAATTAAAAGAAAAAAAGTACATGAAGTCAGAGTTAAGATCCCAAAAAATAAACCACTGGTCCTGTAACCACGACTTCTTCCTCAGAAACCACCGCACGGGAAGGTTTGCTGCCTGGTGCCGCGATAGCCCAGTGCTTCCTGCACAGCGGTGGCCTCACGCGGCACAGAATGGCACAGCGGCTCTGGGAGCCTCCCTGTCCCACCCTGTCACCTGCCCCCGTAGTTGAGTTCAGCTCAACTCAAGGGATATCACAACAGGCGTGATGACATCCTCAAATTCAACTACGGTCACAGGCTGCAAAGCGACCTTTCAATCGAAGACAGACTGCATATGTGACAGCGGTCCCATAAGATTATAATGCTGTATTTGTTTGTTTTTTTGAGACAGGGTCTCCCTCTGTCACCCCGGCTAGAGTGCCATGGTGTCATCATAGCTCACAGCAACCTCGAACTCCTGGGCTCAAGTGATCCTCCTGCCTCAGCCTCCTGAATATCTGGGACTAAGGTATGCGCCACCACACCTGGCTGAATTTTCTATTTTTACTAAAGATGGGGTCTCGTCTTGCTCAGGCTGGTCTCAAACTCCTGACCTCAAGCGATCCTCCCGCCTCGCTCTCCCAGAGTGCTGGGATAACAGGCGTGAGCCACCACCTGGCCTACAATACTACATTTCTTACCGTACATTTTCTACATTCGTAAGTTTAGATCCACAAGTACTTACTGCTGTGCTACAATGGCCTGTAGCACAGGTTCCCAACCTAGGAGCGGTGGGCTGGACCACGCAGCCTGGGTGTGGCTGGCCACACGAACCAGGAGTGTCTCAGCGCCTAACGACGCATCTCCCAGAATGCACCGCTGCCGTTAGTGCACGACCGTACTCTGATTTTTCAACCCACGGACTCCACAAACGTAAGACTGGGACTCCCACTGCATAGATTCGTCCCCCTAAAACCCAAAGCACTAGCGAAACAGCCTTCGAACGCCGTCCCCGCACCCAGCAAGCCCAGTGTGGCTCCGGGACCGCGCGGCCCCGCGGGGAGCAGCACTCGCCTCGTCGTCGTGCACCAGCTCCTTCTTCACCACCTTCATGGCGTAGATCTGGTCGTTCTTCTTCAGCCGCACCAACAGCACCTTGGCGTAGCTCCCGCGCCCGATGACTCTGATGAGGTCGAAGTCCTGCAGCCCGAGCCCCTGAGAGATTTTGATCCCGTCCATGCCATCGATGACTGGCTTAAGGTCCTGAGGGAGAACACGCCCAGGTGGGTGGGGAGCGGGGAGGCTCGTGCGGGAGTCCCCACGGTTCGCGGTGTCTCGACGCTGTTCTGCGTCCCGCACATCCTCCCTCAACTCACATCTAATCAGGGTATGAAACTGAGCACCGAAGGCCTGCGCTTCTGCAGAAGGTGCTACAAAGCCGAAAGCTGTTCGTTCCCACAGACCACGGCCCGGGTCATGAGCTGCAGGTGGCCCCTCCAGCAACAACGTGGGACACCCAGGACCCCAGCCCCACTGGGTTCGGCTGGAGAGGTGGCCGAAAGGTCACTCGGCCCAGGGCCATCTGAGCTGGGACCAGGAGTGACCTGGGCACATTTGCACCCATCAGGGCCTCCCCTGGGGGTCACAAAGCGTGACTAGCTCTGTCTGCCAAGATCTGCCAACCCGCCGCGCAGGCAGGAGTGGAAGTGCGCAATGAAAGAGGACGGCAGCCAGTTAGGGACAGAGCCTGCCACCGCGTAGTACCCCTGGCAAGGGCGTCTGCGGCGGAGGAAGGAGTGTCAGTCTGGGGACAGAACGCGTTCTGCATTTGAGGCTCCTGCCTCCTTCCAGACACAGAGCAGCCGGGTGGAAGGAGCGAGTCCTGGGGGTGGCCCTGGTGGGTCACCGGGGAGGCCACGGCCTCCCGAGGCAGAGCTGTTCCTGAGGTTTCCTGACAGAGGCTGGGAACGCTGGTGTGCTCTGTTCTCCTTGCTCGGGATTTAGCACCCAGAGCTGGTGCAGACACGAAGCCGAACTGAACTCAGGTCGGGAATGACATGAGGGGGCAGAGGGTTTTCCAGGCCAGGAAGACCCAGGAAGGCAAAGAAAGCAAGGCTTTCCGCAGCCACGATTTGACAGAAATTGCAGCTCAAAAGCCAGCCCCTGGACCACTCTGCGGTGGGATGGAGAGGATGCTGGGGAGCCCCCACAGCCTCGTCCAGCGTGCGGACCCCAAACCACCTGTGGGGATTCCTTGAGGGTGTGCCCAAAGCAAGGCCCAAGAATACGGATCACCTCCTGCATGCCCACAAGACCCAGATCTCACTGACGGTCAGCGCCAGTTCCATGACATTCCAGTCCACAGCTCTATTTCCGTGATTGCCCAGAAACGAGCTAATGAACTTTCAAAAGGGACCCTGGACAGTTAATGAGCTATTGTACACACTCACCTCAGAATCATCTTTAATGTTGTCATGTTTCCGGGTTGAAGAAATATAGGCAACTAGCGGGGAGGGAGGAAGAAAAGGACATTACAGGGATCGTCAGGAACCAGCCCGAGAACACAGCAACCTTGTGGGCTCTCATTCCTCTGCAGGGAAACCGTGGCCTAGGCCAAGGCAGCCGGGCTCAGGGCGAGTCCACGGAGCAGCCACATCTGATTCTAGTTTAGA
>NW_012151330.1:1050242-1053549 GCF_000956105.1 Propithecus coquereli | reverse complement strand
GTAATAGTCCACAGATACGTGGAAGCTTAGAGCTGGGCCGTCAGTCCAGCTGGTATTTGAAACCTCTCTCTCCGAATGCTTCTTAGCATTAAAAACAAAGTCCCTTCCCCAAATAAAACCTCACAACACCAAGAACTATGCAACTGCCATGCCACATGTGGCAGCCACCCAGCAGCCTTTCTGTGGACCGGGTCAGCTGTCTGCAGCACAGTTTGCAGGAGGTGCCCTGCTGTGGGGGCTGCTGCACTGAGTGCCTTCTAGAGTTCCCAGAGCCGGCACAGAGGCAGAGACCCCGCACCCCTGGGCTCCCATGACAGTGTTTCACGGAGCCATCGGAGAAGGCCACTGCCCTGCCCAGCCCTGCAGGGAAGCAGTCACTCTCGCTGAAACTGGACGCAAGCAGGGTGAGGAGAAGCCAGGCTCCCCCCAGCGGGAAGAAAGCAGAGCCTACTTCCATCTGTCTCCTCGGAAGGCAGGTCCACGTCGTCGTTCTTGTCATCTACTGGAGGTTCTTGGGAAGGCATGACAGAATCCTGCGTGACAAACCGACAGAGCTGTGTTACAACGTAGCTTCTGCAGACACTTGGTGACTTTTCAGGATTACACACTGTAACGTACATATTTTAATACGTTGTATAAAAATATGTTGCTATGTTACTGCACTGGATATACAAGAACATGAAAACTACTTAGGACTTTACAGCAGAGGGGACCGCTCGGTATCCCGGGCTGTGACCTTCCCACCAGGTGCTTCATAGAAGGGGAAATTTGACATAACACTCGGTAATCTCCCCCTCCAGACACGGCGCCGGGTGCACCTGGTCAGTACCCAAGCATCTGCGCGTCACCCCAAGGCCCTCAGGGTTCCACGTGGCTGACGTGTCATAATCGAGGGAGTGCCTATCGGCGGCCAGTTGGCGGCAAGCGCAAGCCTCCCCAGCCTCTGACTGACCACACCTCTGGGCTGCTCTCATTTTCTTAGGCTACGGTGGACGATGGGACCAAAGGGTATTTCAAGCCTTCACGGTTTTGGGCAGACACGGCTGGGAGTGCTGGTCTGTGCGGGCAACCCGTGTCCCTGTGCTCAGCAACGTGAGGTGACACCTGGATTCAGACTCTGCTCTTGTCCCATAAGACAGGGTAGGGCACGTTACCCCCAGGGGTGTCTTCCCCCACCCCCCAGTATGGCAAGACGCAGATGAGCCAACCCCCCGGGACGCGCACCCTCACGCACTGTGGCTGGGACGGGGGTGAGGCCTGGGGGTCGCCCTGTGGTTCAGGGAGACACAAGTGGGTCGGATGGAAACGTCAGTGGCGGCCTAGAAGCTCAGTGAGGAAAAGCTGGTCAACACGGCCCCAAGGGACTGGACTCCACAGGTGTGACCCTTTCGGGGATGGCGGAGGGGGCATTGCTCACGGGCTGGTCAGCAGACACATGCAGCTGCTCCTCAGAGAACTACGGGGTCAGACCTGAGAGCTGACTCACGACTGGGGTACGAATGTGCCTCCCTTCGCCCTGCCCCCACCTAGCTGGGGGCACTGTGGGCTCACAGGGGATCAGGAAGAGGGTCCTACCCAGACCGCTGCCACCGTCCCGCAGCCCTCGGGCACCCCCTCCTCTTGTCTGCTTGGTGGGAGGGACAGTCTCACAACTCCTCTCAACACAGAAGGACCCGGGGTCACCGAGGTCAGCTCGGACAAGGGGCTGGCCCCGCCCACGCCCCCCAGGGCCCCCCCGGCCTAACTCACCATATGCCTTCTGCAGGTCGTCGGGACGAGGACGTGGCAGCGTTTATGGACCAGCAGTCTGCAGCTGATGCACCTGTAGCCCTGCCTCGCGAGGCCCCATATCCTTTCGCTGCACTGGCCGCAGTACGCTCTCTGTGGACGGGAACAGCAGCGTCAGCCGGGGCCCGGCGCTCCCAGGAGCCCACGCTACGCCGAGGGGACCCAGCCAGGAACTGGGCACTTGGCGCTTTCGCCGATTCTCTCGAATTACTGCACTGAGCTGGGGTGAGAGGTGGCCCCAGGACCTGGGCACTTCTGGGCACCAGCTTGGTGCCCAAGCTCAGCTGCTCCCTCCTGGGTCCGTCCCCGGGTTGGGGAAGGAAAGGCCAAGGAGAGGCCTGGGTCCTGCTGTGTGGGGTGGAGAGACCGACTCGGGTGAGGGGTCCCGCCTCGGGGACAGCCCAGGCCAAGGGGAGCGTGGGGAGGCCCTGGCCTGCCCTCACCCCAAGGACGGTCCCCCGGCCGACGACCTGGAGGAGGTGACTCTGCCCGGCACTCTGGCGAGAATCCTGAGCTGCTGCGGGGCCAGTTTACAATTATCTCGGTATTTTTTCCCCAGTATTTTCCGAGATTTCAAATGATCCTTCTTTGTTCTTCGCGGTTCTAGACAATTTGAAATTCATGATAATTATCAGCTTGTTTGGTGACACGTCCTTGGAATTTTAAATCTGACAAAACGCGAGAGAATGGGCGTCTTCAGGACCGGGTTCCGCACCCGCGTGCTGTGCACCCAGCGCCGCCCTCACGGTTCTGGGCGCGACTCGCAGGTGGGCCGATCCCGGGACTCCCCGCCTGGATTCTCCTGTCGCGGCTCTTTCACACGTTTTCGCCTGTTTCACCACTTTTAACAATTTCGTCCCTTTCGGCGAGTCTCCAGCTTCTCCCAGATCAAGGAGGAGGAGGAGGGCGCTGCCCGGCGGAGGCGTCTGAACGGAACTCGCTCAAGAATGCCGGCTGGACCCCAGGCGCGTGGGAGCCGCTGTGCGCACGGGACCGGCGCTGGCCCAGACCCCTGCCCTCGGCCGCAGGCGGCGGGGAGGCCCCTGCATCAGGGCCGAGCCACGCGGGGGATGCCGGGGCCCTTCCCTACCCGGACACATGGCTCGCGTGGCCCGGGGCCCAGCACACAGTGGGGCCCAGTAAATGCTTGTCGAGGACAAGAACACACCCCCGCCTACTGCTTTTAACTTCAGTAGCAGGAAAAAAAACTTTTTCCAAGTCTTCCACACAAGTTGCCTAAATCGACCCTCCCACAAGGGAAAGGAACGAGGGCTGTGGCTTGATCGGGGGCGGGGGGCAGCAACGCAGCGCAGGGCGAGAGGGCTGCGCGCGCGGGTGGGTTGGAGGGGGCACCCCAGTGTAACAGCAACTCTGGAATCTTTGTCCGAGTAGGGCAGCTGCTGAACGGGTCAATTCTGAATTCACAGGAGTCTCGACGACGCAGACTCGCTTTCATTCTTCTGCACCTACTGCCCCGAAGAACACCGGCTGCCACTCACGAAACCATTTTTTTTTTTTT
>NW_012151330.1:1049446-1050163 GCF_000956105.1 Propithecus coquereli | reverse complement strand
GGCTCTCATTCCTCTGCAGGGAAACCGTGGCCTAGGCCAAGGCAGCCGGGCTCAGGGCGAGTCCACGGAGCAGCCACATCTGATTCTAGTTTAGACTCTTAGGAAAACGTAGCTTCCTGGGCCCCACCCAGACCTGAACACAGGGGTGGAGCCTGGGGATCTGCATTCATGACACACTTCCCCAGTGATTCATCTAGAAATGATCAGTCACAATATTTTGGTGTCTAGCCTTCTAGTCTTTGGTCCTAAGAGTGTGCAGATGAATAGATGGGTGCGTGAGCACACGAGTGGGTGGATGGATGGATGGAAGTACGGATGATGGATGGAGGATGATGGATAGAAGTATGGATGAGCGATGGATGGATAGATGGATGGATGATGGATGGACAGATGGAGGATGATGGATGGAAGTACGGACGATGGATGGATGGATTTATGGGTGGATAGATGGATGGCTGGATGAATGGGTGGGAAGGTAGTTGTTTGTTAGGAATCTCTTTTATCTGAAGCACTGTATATACTAAGCGCTTTTTGTTCTGTGGTCTCATTTCATTCTGCAACGGCTCCCAAGGGGACAGAACTCACATTTATCCAATGACAGTGAGAGCCTTCACACACGCATGTAATAGTCCACAGATACGTGGAAGCTTAGAGCTGGGCCGTCAGTCCAGCTGGTATTTGAAACCTCTCTCTCCGAATGCTTCTTAGCATTAAAAA
>NW_012151330.1:1047905-1049396 GCF_000956105.1 Propithecus coquereli | reverse complement strand
GGCTCTCATTCCTCTGCAGGGAAACCGTGGCCTAGGCCAAGGCAGCCGGGCTCAGGGCGAGTCCACGGAGCAGCCACATCTGATTCTAGTTTAGAGTCTTAGGAAAACGTAGCTTCCTGGGCCCCACCCAGACCTGAACATGGGGGTGGAGCCTGGGGATCTGCATTCATGACACACTTCCCCAGTGATTCATCTTGAAATGATCAGTCACAATATTTTGGTGTCTAGCCTTCTAGTCTTTGGTCCTAAGAGTGTGTAGATGAATAGATGGGTGCGTGAGTACACGAGTGGGTGGATGGATGGATGGACGATGGGTGGATGGTGGGTGATGGATGATGGAAGGATGAATGACGGATGTACAGATGGATGATGGATGGATAGAAGGATGATGGATGGATAGAAGGATGATGGATGGATAGAAGGATGATGGATGGATAGAAGGATGATGGATAGAAGGATGATGGATGGATGGATGGATAATAGACAAATGGATGGATGATGGATGGATGGATTTATGGGTAGATGATAGGTGGCTGGCTGGACAGATGGAGGATGATGGGTGGATGGATGGACAGATGGAGTATGATGGATGGATGGATGATGGATGGATAATGGATGGATAACGGAGGGATTATGGATGGAAGGATGGATGATGGACGGATGGATTTATGGGTAGATTATGGCTGGCTGGTTGGCTGGACGGATGGAAGATGATGGATGGATGGATGATAGATGAATGAATAGATGATGGATGGATGATGGATGGACAGATGGAGGATGGTGGATGGAAGTATGGATGAGGGATGGATGGATTTATGGGTGGATGGATGGATGGATGGATGGAAGTACGGATGATGGATGGATGATGGATGGAAGTACGGACGATGGATGGATGATGGATGGAAGTACAGACAATGGATGGATGGATTTATGGATGGATGATGGATGGATGGATGGATGGAGGATGATGGATGGATGGATGATAGATGAATGAATAGATGATGGATGGATGATGGAAGTATGGACGAGGGATGGATGATGGATGGACAGATGGAGGATGATGGATGGAAGTATGGATGAGGGATGGATGGATTTATGGGTGGATGGATGGATGGAAGTACAAACAATGGATGGATGGATTTATGGATGGATGATGGATGGATGGATGGAGGATGATGGATGGAAGTATGGATGGAGGATGATGGATTTATGGGTGGATAGATGGATGGCTGGATGAATGGGTGGGAGGGTAGTTGTTTGTTAGGAATATCTTTTATCTGAAGCACTGTATATACTAAGTGCTTTTTGTTCTGTGGTCTCATTTCATTCTGCAAGGGCTCCCAAGGGGACAGAACTCACATTTATCCAATGACAGTGAGAGCCTTCACACACGCACGTAATAGTCCACAGATACGTGGAAGCTTAGAGCTGGGCCGTCAGTCCAGCTGGTATTTGAAACCTCTCTCTCCGAATGCTTCTTAGCATTAAAAA
>NW_012151330.1:1027044-1044165 GCF_000956105.1 Propithecus coquereli | reverse complement strand
ATCTGTGTTTGAATTATCAACATTTCGGGAAATGTACCATTAAAAAATAAAGCAAAACCTCAAGTTTCTATTCTCAGAAATTTACAGGAATTAATAGGTTAACAAAGTAAAAACATTTTTAAGTCTGTCTCAAATGTGCCAGTTTGCTCCTTGCTCACATTTTCAATCACCCGTTTTAATTTTTTAAACACATTAAGCACTTATTTTCTACTCAGCCGGTCCAAGCCTTCTGCGGGGTTTTTGCCGCTCTGCTTGGGAAGCCCTGCTCCCCGCTAAGCTTTGCGGTTTTGACCGTGAACTCAGACGCTGATCCCGTATCCACGGGAATCCTCTGAGGCTGGGTTGAAGAGTAACTGCGTTTGCTTCTGCCGACGCCTGGGGGCGCTGCTTGGACCCCGAAGCGTGGGGGGGCCTTGATGGGCACAGCCGCTCCTGGGGGGCACCTCCCCGCCCCAGCCTCACTCCCTACAGATGGTCCCTTCCCAGGACGTGAGAGGTCTCCCCTCTGCTTCCTGTCCACTCGCAACAGGGGCTGCGGTGCTTGGACCGTCCGCCTAGCTGTCCCTGTAGCGGGAGTGTCCCACGAGCCACCAGCGAGGGGCCGGGGGTACGAACCGCTGTGGTCTGTGCCCCGGAGTGGTGGGTGGCTTGTTCACAGCACAGGAGTGACAGCAGCTGCAGATGCCGTCCCCACCTGTCAACAGAATGCTGAGCAAACCTTCGAATGACAGGTTCTTTCTTTTGGAGACACAGGACGGGACGTCTCTGAGCCACTGCCGCGTATCTCCTAAGCGATTTCCAGAAAGCAGGGCCCGTGTCTCCCACCACCCGAAGGCCAAGTCGTCTTTGTTCACAAACGATCACGGTCTGACTTTCGCTCACATTGGCACCTGCTCTAGCTCAGGGCCCGGCATCTGCCGAATACCAATTTGTGGGAGCTCGTCAACACCAACGTGAGTTCTGATCTTTCTCTTCTAGGTCTTCTTTGTCACAGACATTTTTCTGTATGTTTCTGTATTTGATTTGTTTGGAAGCCACAGAAATCTGAAACTTCCCGGGATGGAGTCTAAAGACCCCCGGTCCTCATCGCCCAGTTTTCCTGCAGAGCCCAGCGTGGCCTCCGGCTACTACGACTGCTTTAACCTCCGCCCAGCTGCAATCCACCTGCCGGAGAGCAAGGAGCCGCACCCCACCCCCACCCTCCTCCCATCATTAGCCAATGGCCTCGCGACGGTTCCCGGGGACCCTCCCTCCTCCTGTGCGGGGATGCTCGGCCCAGGGCTCCAGGGCAGGCTCTGACCGGCCAGTCCTGCCCCACCCACCATGTCCCCAACCCGTGCCAGGGCGCTCTGGGGACCACAGTGCCAGCCTCTACTGGGGAGGCCCCTCCTCATCCCCTTCTCCTGAGTCTGGTTCCCGCCCTGTGGTTCACTCAGCCGAGCCGTTCGTGAGGAGAGTCTGGGGAAGCCACTCAAGCGCAGAGAGACCTGGGCGGGACCTGGGGTCCTGAGTGACGCCCAGTTGCTTTTGTCCTTGGAGCGCCAGTGAGGAACACGGGAAATTATCTCTTCTTGCGGGTGTTCTCCCCTTTAATCTTGCAGATTCCCATAGAACTGAACATGTGGCTCTTGAAATGCCCCTTTTAAGTGACAAGTGGTGGGATCTGAGCCGTCCTGTAACCAACGAGAGGTGAACCGTGCCCAGAGCCGCCGCAGGGTGAAAGCGAGATTGGAGCCCAAGGACAAGCAGGTGGGAACCAACGCGGGTGAGCTGTGGGCACAGCGCCCCTCCTTCCACGGACAGCTAAGTCGCGGTCCTTTGGGTCGGGCCCGCCGTGGCCAAGTTTCTGAAAACCTGCTTGTTTGCGCTCTGGGGGGCTGCGCTGTGGCAGGTGGGACCGCGGTGAGCCCCACACATGCTCCCTGGGAAGGAGAAGTCCTGCTCGCTGGTCTGGGGCGGGGGCGGCAGGCGGGGCGGCAGGCGGGGGGCCGAGCGTCACTCACGGCTGCACCTGCAGTCGGCGAAAGAGAGTTTCCTCCTACGTCCTGCGCGGGACGGACGGCCCCTGTGGGCCGGTCCTGGCCCGTGTCACCGGGGCTGAGGGACTTGCCTCGGACTAGTCAGCCAGCCAGAAAGGACGGAAACAAGCATTTCGCTGGCGGCACATGCGAGGGCCAGGCTTCCAGAATCCTCTCTCTGATAAGCCGGTGGGCGGCTCAGATCTGCCTGGGACCCCTCTCTATTCCCAGGTTCACAGAGCGAGAAGCCACTGGGCCACGGAGCTGGCTGGCTGGTTTGAAAATGAGCACAGGGGTGGGTAGCGGTGCCTCCCGTCGGGGGGCGGGGGTAGGACGTCTGTGTTTCCACGTTCCCAGCCGCCAGCTTCAATCCTGTGTCCCGCTGGCTCACTGCAAAATTCCATGTCCCCACCCTGCCCGTGGGCCCATCATCCTGCATCCTGCCACCGCTGTGACCTCCCAAGGCTGTCTGCTCGGTGACGCCCGCCTCCCCAGGCGTCTGACACGCGGCCGCGGTTCTCCCGCGTGGGCTTTGGTTCCCAGAGTCCTGCTCATTCCTGCAGACGCAGCCATTCCTTCTCGATCCACAGCGCAGCCCCCGGTCTCCCCAGATGACTTTCCTCCAATCATTCGTTACAACAGAGCACACACCCGTGTTTAGTATGCACCTGCTGTGTGCCAGGCATGGGGACACAGCCGCAACAGGGCGCAGCCCCGCCCCAGAACACTACGCTAAGCAGGGAGACAGCAAGTACAGAGCCGTGGGGAAGAGCAGGAGTGTCCAACGTTGGGGGCACAGGGAAGGGGGACGGATGTTTGAGCAGAGACAGAAAACGAGGGAGAGTCTGGGCTCCGAGGATGTGGGGGAGGGCAGGCCGGGCAGACGGCTCACACGTACAAAGGCCCCGAGGTCGGCACCTGGTAGGTCGAAGGGTGCCCCCACAGACAGGTCCATTGAGAACCTCAGATGTGACCTTACTGGGAAAAAGGGTCCTTGCAGGTGTGATTAGTTAAACGAAACGAGGTCATAGTGGATCAGGGCGGGAAGCAGAACCGGAGTGATTCTCTATCAGCCAAGGAAGATGGAGGATTGCCGGCAACCCGCAGAAGCTGGAGGAGGCAGGATTCTCCCCTCGCCCCGTCAGAGGGAGCCCAGCCCTGCCACACCTCGAATTTGGACTTCCAGCCGCCAGAACCGAGATAGTAAATGCCTGTGGTTTAAGTGGCCCAGGTTGTGGTGGCTTCCGGCAGTCCCGGGAAACCAGCCAGCGTGTCTGTGCAGGAGGCCGCGCGGGTGGGCCCGAGCGTGGGGCGGGGGTGTCACCGCAGGGGAATCGGGGAGCAACCAGCTCTGGCTGGCTGTGGCAGAATCGCTGGGCTGCGGCTCGCCCTGGCACCATGCCCCACAGACGCCACAATGTGGCCACTCCAGCCACGCTCTGATCACCAGCCCTGGCCAAGCCGTTCACTCACATCCACCTGCCCCAAGCCCACAGCTCAGACGGTGGGGCCTTGGGGCCTCCCCAACAGGGCCCGGGTTCTCCTGTTCCTGCCACGTCCGGGGTGCTCGCAGCGTCTCTTCTGTGCTGACCTCCCGGGCAGTATAATCGATGTCTCCTCCTCTGGGAAGTCCTCCGGGCTCTCCAGGCAATGCCCAGCTCATCTTTCAGAGTGCTAGCCCACTGCTCTCCCGGAGCCTGGTGGCCTCCTCACCCTTCCAAAGTCACTCGGCTGGTCTTCCGACCCCACCGCCATCAGCTCCCACGTGGCAGGGACAGAGCACACAGGGGTCCCAGAGGAGTGGCTCACACCCCCAGAACCGCCCGGGTGGCCCAGAGGACAGAGGTGAGGGGAAGCGTCCATGCTGGCTGCTCCGGAGAGACGGGGACTAAGGCGTGAGGCCGCGTGGCATGTGGGTGTGGGGGCGCACAGGTAGCCACGGGGGCTCCTGACGACGGCTCTCGCACCACCTGTGCGCCTGTCTCGTCATCATCCCCCGTTACAGGTGAGGAAACCGAGGCCCAGGGAGTGTGGTGCCTGGCCAGAGGAAGTGGCAGGGCTGGGACCGAATGGGCAATGTAGTGGCCTTGTCTCCTTCGTGCTGGAGGTGGCTGGGCCACCTGGTGTGGCAGTGTTTGTCCTGGCAGGAAAGTGAGGGGCTTGCCGGGCAGTGGCACGCAGGGGGCCGCTGGGGGTTCCCCAGAGAGTCCCGCGGTGGGGACAGGCCGGTGTGCTTCCACGCACCCCAAGTCACTCCCTGCGCAGGGCAGACTCCAGGGCCACCGAGGCTCCCACGGGCACCTCCCCTCAATCACAAAACCATCTGAATTGCCTAATTTTGGAGAACACAAAAGCATCATGAAGAGAAACACGGAGAGCTACACACCCCGGAAAGGGCCGGGCGGTGGCCGAAGGACGGAGGCCCGGGCAGGGCGGGGCCTGGAGCTCCTGGGCTTCAGAGAGCCCTGCAGCCCGCAGCAAGCACCGCGCGCAGCTGAAACCACGCGTGCGTGTGACCCGTGGAGCCACAGGCCCACTCTGGATGTGACAAAGGGTCACATCGTCGGGCAGGCTGAGGGACACCGGGGACACGATGAAGGCACCACCCCCACCTGGGAAGGTCCGAAGGGAACTTTGCGCCCCGCGCAGGCCCCGCGAGAGGCTGCTCCGGGCGCCCAGGAAGGGCGTCTCCTGCCCCATCCTGCCAGCCCGGCTTGCAGCGGGCGCCTCCTCCTCCCTCTGCTCTGCAGCAGGTCTGCGGGGGCCACTCACCCTGTTAAAGCGCTTGGCTTGGAAGAGATGGCCGTTGGCGCGGTAGAGCTTCCTCCATCTCCTGGCTCCGCGGCGGTAGATGGATTCTAGAAGGGGTGAGAAAGGCGTGAAGAAACAGCATCGCGGCCTCGAGCCCACTCCCCAAGCAAGGGGCAGCGGGGACGGCCACGCCTGTCCAGGTGGCCGGGGCCGGGGCCACGGGGTCCAGCACTGAGATGACGGCGTCCCCGCGCTGCCCCCTCTCTGCCCCTCACGATTCTCGTGTTGCCGTGGCTGCGGCTGCCGCAGACGGCCGCCGGGAAGGAGGGTGAGCCGGGCATCTGCGCGGGGCAGGCGGCTCCACCGTGAGGACAGTGCTCGTGGGCGGCCACGCCGTGAGATCGCCCGGCCAAGGCTCCAAGCCCCGTCTGTCCTGCGCTTGTCTTCCTTCCCACCACCCTGCCCCCAGGCAGCGCCAAGAAAACCCGGCCTTTTTTCCGCACAGGGACACAGTTCAAATGGGCCATGATGTTTGCACGTAGCCGTCCGAGGAGGGAGAGTGGCCGCCACGCGGGAGCCCACGGCCAGCCCACAGTGCTGAGCTTCACTGACGTGGCTTCGCGCACCGGACGCGGGAGGCCGCGGGCGCCCTGCCTGCGCTTCCTTTAACCCAGTAACTCTGGGGGCAGGGGCAGAGCCAAACCCCCCGGGCGCTCGGTTTGGATCGCGAGTTAGCGGAACGTCGTTCTCATACCACGTTCAGCGATTCGAGCTGGAGAGAGGAAGCCTCTCCCTGAAACGCCGGCGCCAGGCTGTGACTTCCTCCTCCCGAGACGCTCCTGACTGTGGAGCGCGGCGGCGCGGACGTGTGCGAGCACAAACCTTCAGAAACGCAGCGTACAAGGGGAGGCTTTGTGCTCTCATGAAACCCCGTGGCAAAGCGACTTTCATGAGCCCGGTGGAAGCGCCACAAACATACTGAAGTGGAAACTGTAATGGAATGTTTTTAAAATAAGCAAATTACCCGCTCTGGCTGGAACCCGCTGAAATCAGGTCACGGCGATCACAAAACCTGCTTCTCTCCCTTCGAATGCGAGATTTGGTGCGAAACCAGGAAGTCAGGCCCCTTCGGTCGCAGGAGCCCGGGAAGAACGGCGGCCTCAGAGCCCGCGGGCGGCCCGGCCCCCCCAGCCCCCCTTTAGGACTGGCCCGTGGCCTCCAAGGCCCCAGAGTGTGGCTTGGGGTTTGAGAGGCCAGAGAGTCGGCCAGTGACCCCCGAAGGATTCCTGCCTCAGAGGAGACACCCAGACAAGCTCCGGGCCAGGCTGGGGCCGAGCGCTTCGCCCCTTTCTCACCCGGCCCGGCTTCGGGCCTGGGCTCCGCGGGAGGCACACGCTGCTAGGGACGGCAGCACCCCTGCTCCCTCTGCCCTCGGCTAGGGGGGTCCTGGTAGCCCCCGAGGGGCTGTGCCTGTGACGGCGGCACAGCCCACCTTGCCCAGCTGCCTGGGGAAGCCCAGCCCACGCCGGTCCCTGCAGGCCTGACGTCCCTGGAGACAGAGGGACCAGGGCACAGAGTGGCAGAGGCTGAGGAAGTGGAGCTCGTCAGAGGAGGACAGACCAGGACCAAGGCTGGCTTGGCGGCTTCCACTCGGCACGTGTCCCAAGAGTCTGACCGCACCCACCTGGCATCCTTCCCGTTCCAGTGAAGCCTCCGGAAGTAGAGACTCAAGGCCAAGGTTTACTGGGGAGCCCCAGTAGGGCGAACAGACTCGTCAGTGGTGGGGTGCAGACGTGACGGGGCGCAGACATGACAGGGGCTGGGACCAGTGGCGACGGCACATCATCCTGGTCCCTGCTTGGTGAACTGAACCGTGTCCCTCAATTCCCCCAACCCCGGATGTGGCTGTGTCTGGAGACGGGTTGCTGAGGAAATAGCTGAGGGTAACTCGGGGCGTGCGGCGGGGCCCTGATCCCGCAGGAGCGGCGCCCTCACGAGACGGGACACCGGGCCCCTCTCTCTGCACCACGGGAGGACAGCCGGGCGGCACCTGCAGCCCAGAAGGGGCCCCCCGAGAACCCCGCCGTGTCGGCTCCCCGACCTCGGACGTCCGGCCCCCAGAACCCGCGAACATAAACTCCTGCTGTGTGTGAGTCACGTGCCCGGCACAGCGGCCGGAACGGACTGAGGCGCCGCCTCACACCACAGACACACTCGGACCTCAGGCGATGCGGACGTGAACGTGAGCAGCAAAATGACAACAAAATTCAGGAAAAAGTACGGGAGAAAATCTTAATAGCCTGAGGGGGGAGTTCTGAGGCAGGAAAAGCACAAGCCAAAAAGGCGACAAACACGTGTGTGGACGGTCAGGTGGAGACTCGGCCGCATGCTCTCTAGTCGCCCGCGCACCCTCGCGGGGCGACGGTTCGGACATCGGGGATGTGGAAGAACCTCCGAGAACCCAGAAGGAAAAAGCCACAGGACTAAGAACAAGGAAAGGCGCTTCACAGAAGACAGAGGCGCGGCTGACAAGAAGCTCAACCGTGTGAGTCATCAGATCAACCGCGGGGTCACCGGCGCCTTCCACACCCGAGCGGCTGGCACAAGCCGGTCCCCACAATCCCGACCTCAGAGGACGGAGGCACAGACGGTGTTTGCAAAGAGCGGAGTCTGCTCCCCTCGTGCCTGGCGACTCCACCGCTCCTAAACCGAAGCCTAAGAGAAACTAACTCACGGGACTGGGGAACGTTCCAGAACATCTGAAGATCCTGAGTTCGTGGGCAGGAGCACGGATGAATACACAGGTGTGTGGGTCTCCAACGAAATGTGGATCCCCCGGAAACCCCACTCACCCCAGCCACCGCCCGGGTGCACCTTGGAAACGGGGGACCAAACCCCGGGGCCCCGTAAACTCAACGCCTCGTCATAAAGCCAAGAAGCAAGCACGGCGAGCAGAGTATCTCGTCTCAGAACACACGGCCACGCCACAAAGCTGTTCCAGCAAGCGAACAGCCAATCTCCAGTTCAGGACCGTGGTGGCCTCTGGGTCAGGTCCCCACCCCGCCCAGGGCACCGTGTCCACTGCCGTGATGCTCTATAATGCACGTGTTCTTGGTGAGCGCCAAAGGTCACACTAAACGATGTAAAATTAAAATTGTGAAGGGCGGGCAGAGGCAGCAGCAAGGACGTGGCTACAAACTAATTTCAGACATTTCCCTCGGATTCATCTGCAAATACTCCACCTCACCTTTTTAGCTTTAAGGACTCATTTCGGATGTTTCTTGGGCGGGGAGAACAGGTGCTGGACTCCACGGCAAATACAGCGAACCGGACTTACAGAAAGAACAAAGAGCTGAGTCTGCAAAGAAACCCCTGCCCTCTGCTCCCTGCTGATGTGCGGGGTGGCCGGGGCCCCTGAGGCGGGATGCGGGCAGAGCAGGCGGCCCACAGAGCCAGGGGACGGGTGCAACGCCGCCGCTCCCCAAGACGGAAAAGTTGCAAACGTGAGAGGAAAGCGAGAAGGAAGTAGGGATTAAAGCGGCGTAAAGACCACGGAGATGAGGCCACGGATCCCGCGGTGCCCGACGATCCTCTTCCGGGAGGACGTCAGAGCGTTGCTGGGATCGCTGCGTCACGTCAGGCAGAAGCACGACCTTGTTATTTTCACCTGAGTGTGGTGCAGGGAGGTGCGTACGGGCCCGAGTGGACGGGGATAGGCCGGTGATGGATGATTTTACGTGTCCACTTGGCTGGGCCACGCGTCATTCAGCTGTTTCTGCAAGTGGTTTGGGGGGAGGTTAACACCTGAGTGGGCAGATGTTGGGCAGGCAGGTGCCCCACGGAGCGGGTGGGCCTCACCCCAGCAGGTGAGGGCCTCGGAGGACGGCAGACAGCCCCTTCCGGTCTGCGGCCGTCCCGCGCTGCAGAGCTTGGACTTCCTGCCTCTACAATCGGAATGGCCTGTTCCTCACATAAGTCTCTATACTCACCCTGCTGGTCATGTTTCCTCGAACTTCAACCGCCAGGGTCTCCGGGGGGTCTGGGCATGCACGGCATTTCCCCTTTGCCCCGGCCCTGCAGGGTCACCTGGGACGGCTCCTCCAGAGGCCCTGGCGGGTGAGCAGGGGAGCCCTGGGGCGCCCGGTCCCACCCACCTCACCGCCTGGACAGGTGGCCTGAGTCACAGGGCGTCACGGGGACAGCAGGGCACCCTTCACTTAGAAAACGACTTTTAATCTGGGGATAATTTTAGATGCCCAGGGAAGCTGCAAAGACAGGACAGAAAGTTCCGGGGCCCCCTGCAGCGCCCTCACGGCGACGCCTGCTGAGCCCTGACTCGCGGCACAGCCGAGACGGGGCCTTGTGCCTCCTGGGCCTTAGCTCCAGCTCCGGCCGGGGCCCTCCTCAACTATCTTTTTACATAAGTAACTTTTCAGAACAGTCTGGATTTGCGGAAAAGCTGCGAAGACAGCAGGGTTCCCGTCGGCCCCACACGGTTTCCCCGCCACTCGCGTCCTCACGAGTGTGACTTGTTACGGTCCGTGAGCCGGCACGACCCGGGACTGACTGGGCGCGCCCTTTATTCAGGGTTCCCTGGTTCTCCCCCAGTGTCCTCCTCCTGCCCGAGGACCCCACACGGGGTCCCACACGACACTGGGTCCCCCTGGCTCCGCTTGGCTGTGACAGCTCCTCAGCCCGCCCTGCTTGATGTCCTTGTCGACCGCGAGGGCGCCAGGTGGGCCGGGTGCTCCTCCATGGGGACGGGCCTGACCTCTCTCACGCCGGGACTGGGCTTCTGTTCTCTTAGCTTCAGGGTCCACAGAGCAGCTTCCTCGAAAATTCCCTGTTCCCACAATGGCAGCCACCAAAAACCAAAATCTCAAACTTTGGCCAATTCACTAGAAGGTTCCCCGAGTGCCGGGGGCTGGACACGGCCGGCTGGAGCCCACCCTGTGGGCACCCAGCTTGGCGCCACGGTGGAGGCCAAGGGGACCCGGCTGCCTGCTCCTGGCACAGGCCACAGTCGCGTTTTCAGAATTTGGGTTTCTGCCCGGAAAACGGCAGCCCTGTTCCTGACCTGAGTGACAGCCAGTGTGGTGAAGGGAGGCGCAGGCCTGCCGGGGCCCCGGGGGGCTCTGGCACGGCCCCCAGCCCAGGCTTCCACTGGCGAGCGAGGCTGTGCACTGTCCCCTCTGCAGCAGACGGTCCCAAAGGCAAGCGCGACAGGCTCCGCCCTCACGGACCTCGCTCCGGCCGGGGTAGAAGGGGCCTGGGCTCTGGGGTCGGGGCTGGCCGATGTCACGTTCCCGCCACCTCCTGGGCGTGGGCGCCCCGACGCGGCAAGCAGTGCGTCGCGGGGAACGAGTGTGTGGGCCGCTTCTCTCAGCCTTAACTCCGACAACCTCAAGGAGCTCTTTGCTCGTCTTTGAATTTCTATAATTAGGATGGTCACAGGAATTCTAACGAGCTGAGTTTCCATGGCAATCTAGCGTTTTCAGCGCTGTGACAAGGCGGAGAAAACACATTTTAAGAACGAAGCTCCGAGCAACAGGCCGTGAAATGTGAAATAGACCAACAGCTTCCCTGGGGCTTGGGAAGGACGGGGGAGGTGCCGGATTCCCGGCAGCGGGTCAGGACAGCGCTTGAGGCCCCCACGCGGCGTGGCCAGCGCAGCACAAGGCGGCGCTGCATCGTGGCCCTGCAGAGCCTGGGACAGGGCACGGGTTGGTCAAGCTGCACCGGGACAGCCCAGCGCCTTCTGTGGTGGCCCCCGGTCGGTGACCAGCACGGACAAGGAGGCAGTGAGGTGTCCGCGGGCAAGGGGTCCCCAGGGAGCGCTGTCGTCGAGGGTGCAGGCGTTGCCACCCCCAGGCTCAGCTTCCTCCCGAGCAGTGACATCCACGGATTCTAAGCCGCACCTGTCTTGCCGGCTCTCCCCAGCACACAGTGGACGCCGGGTCGTCCCAGGCAAGAGTCCGACACAGAAGCAGCAATGGTCAAGAAAGCTGTTTCCAGAGCTAAGAAGTCTTAGGACCAACCAAGTGACGCGTGTCGGGGGTCTGGGGAGGGACTCCCCACCCAAGCCTTCAACCCCAGGCACCCGGTCCCACTGGCCGGGGCTGCCGGGGGATGACCGAGAGTGTGGACAGCGCCAGAGTCCCTGAGAGGCCCTGCAGACGCACCGCTCATCGGCATCTACCCCACAGCAAGTCCGTCCCAGGCCCGGCTACGCACAGGCAGGGCCTGGGTGGCCCCGTGAGAGCTGCGTGAAGGGGACTCTTGTCCTCCTTCTGCTCTGCTGGACGGTGCCGGCCGCATGGGCGCCAGCCCAGTGCTGAGGGCAGGATGTGGGTGGGGCGGCCCCAGCCAGGACCCGAGGGCGGGAAGCGGAGGACCTCAAGGTCGGCCGCTGTGGCAGGGGCGGGATCTGGGGGGCAGCCCTCTCCTCTCCTGGGGACTTTCCCAGATCGCAAGCGCCACCCTCCTGCTCCTAACCACTACCGACTTCCCAGCAGAAAACGTGACTTAGAATACGCTGCGCTTTTAGAGGTGACTAAGACATAACACTCAAATCACTGACGCAGACCTGGAGAGGTTTCGGGAGCCCACTGCGGCAGGAAGCGGGCAGCCAGGTGGGATGCGGGCGTCTGATCTGGGGCAAGGTGCCCCGGCTCCCACGGCCACGGGGTGCACAGCAATGTCCCTTGGCAACCACGGCGCCACAAAGACCCAGAGAAACAGAGGAAAGACGCAGCCAAGTCCCGAATTGGCCAGAATGTGGAGCCAGTTCTGCCGACTTCCGTCCTTTTGCGTCCATGCGTGTGGGACAGACGGATGGACGGAGACCACTCTGGAGGAGTGGAGGACAGATGGCACCAAACATGAGGGACGCTAAGCTGCCCAGCGCTGTAAACAGACGGGCGTGAGGGGACTCCGGAGGGAGGGGCCCCGTCCCTGGCGTGACGCACCAACGTGGCGGCTGATCGGGTGGCCCGGGGAGGGCAGGGCCGGGCGGCAGGGCTCAGGGGTTGCATGTCCCTCTACGCCCCCGTGTGCCCACGGGCGGAGCTCGATGCCCCTGTGCAACTCTGCGCTGCTGCCTCCGCTCCACCTGACCTTCCTCAGGTGAGCCCAGCGCCCCCGAAACAAGGGATAGCTCATCTGGGGCTTGAACCAGTCAGACAAGGGCAAAACAGTGGTGTCGTGGCCCAGCCAGTCACGTGGCCGGGATGCCCCAATCAACTGGGGACAGGGACGTCCGGGTGCCACTGACCGAGCGGACACGGCGGGCGGGGTTCCACACCGAGGGAAGATGGGAGCGAGCCCGGGCCCACCCGCTAGCACTGCCCACCCCAGGGCAATCACGGGTGAGTCGTTACCTGCAGCCAAACGACCTGCTGGTAGCGCCTGCACCAGCCAAGGCAGAACCAGCTACCAGACTCAACCCCACGGTCGCCAACACTGGCAGACTTTTGTTTTAAAGCTGAAATGTTTAAAAGTCTATGAAACAGGGCCTTGTCCAGGGGAAAAGTTTCTCCTGTTGCAGAAGCAGGCGTCGTTCTTCTGGTGCTGGGTGCGAGTGGGAGGGGGCTGAGGGGACACAGCAGGGGGGCAGCGCCAGACGTCCCGCCTAGAAATCCCCTACAGGACACCCGGGCGACGCCGCCCCGGGCACGGGCGAGGGTCTGCGGTCGGGCACCCGCGTGCAGTCAGCCGCGCCACAGCTTCTGGGGCGGCAGCGGACGTCCCCGGGCCTCGGCGACCCCACCGTGGGAACTCGCCTGCCAGGTACTCACGTACGGCGCGCTTTGTGAGGTCGTCACAGCAAAGGTGGGAGAACTACGCAGCCGTGGTGGGAGAACAGTTAGGCAAATCCTGGAACAGCCGCCCCGGAAAGGCAGGGAAGTGCTTCCCGCAGGTGTGAAACAGCCCGGGCGGCTCCCGCCACATGGACGATTCCAGCGCACAGGAGGCGGCCGTGGCCCATGCGTGGCCCCGCTGGACGGCCGGGGGCTGCAGGAGGAGCCCCGAGCAAACCGGAGCCAGAACGTCCATGTGCTGTGGCCTCACCCACAGTTGAGCATCTTTCGAAAAATCTGATTTACTTTCACAAGGAATTCGGATGGCGGGTGAGAGGCACTCACAGAGGATGTGTTTAAGGATCATGCTACTGAATTTTTTAAAATGAGAAAATGCTTATGCCGAAAAGGTCTTGGGCTACCTGGGACCCATGTGGGGGCTGTAAGAACCTGCATGTCCTGCGTAGAGTGACGGCTCACCCTGGGCCTGGCGGCAGCGGCGAGAGCCCACTCACCTCCTCGAGGTGCAGCCTCTGGGCCCCTGAGGTCTCCTCAGAAGCTGTCCCTTTGCCATCAAAGTCTGTTAGTGACTGTGAAGGAAAGTGATCCTCACAGGTGCTTTGAGAAGGAGTTATTTTACAACATTTCGGCCCTGCAATGGTTTTTATTGAAAAGATACTAATTTGTTGTGATACAAATGAAAGTTTTACGAAATAGCTGAGAGGCAGACCAGCATTTTCAGTTTCTACGGAAAGATGTTTATCAACTTCCAAGAAGTTAGTTGCAAATAAAGTCACACTCCCTGCAGCTCACTGCCTTGTGGGGAACTTTCCGGTGTCGTTACACTCACGTCAGACAATAATACTTCTCGTCCTAAACAGCAGCATTTCATGATGACAAAGTATCGATCAGAAGGAAGACATAGTGATCCTTAATTTGTATGCGCCTAACACAGCACAAATACACGAAGACTAACAAAATTAGAAGGAGACATAGACAAATCCTCAAAGTTGGAGACGTTTAATGTATCTTTCTCGGTAAGTGATACAAGCAGATCAAAGAGAAAAAGATATAAAAAGATTTGAACACGACTGACTTGGCCACGCTAAACCAGAACGCGGTGTCCGTCCACACTGCTGTTGAATGTGCGTGGAACGTGTATTAAAGGGGCCGTGCGCTGGGCCAGAAACAGTCTCCGCGACCCCTAAAGAAGATGGGAGCACACGCGGTATGTTCTCTCCCCACGGTGCAACAAAGGTAAAATCAAAAACAAGATACCTGAATAATCCCCAAATGTACGGAGATGAGACAATATATAATCCACAGTCAAAGAAGGCAAGCAGAGGAAGCTGAAATATTTGTAACTGAGCGATAAGGACGGTCTAAACTGTGGGATGCAGCGGAAGTCGTGCTGTCGGGAAAATCGGACCTAAAGACACAAAACGGAACAGGCTGAGCAGCGAGTGACCTCAGCATCCACTCCACGGACAGGAACAAGAACAGCGAATTCCACCCGAAGAACACAGAAGGCAAAAATAATAAAGACAGGAGCAGAGAGATTAACAGAATAGAAACAAAAATAGAATAGAGAAGATCAACAGAGCAAAAAGGTGGTTATTTTAAAAGGTAAATAAATCTGATAAATATCTAGCAAACCTGATAAAAAGCAAGAAGAGAAAAGACACCTCTGGCCAACGGCAGGACTAAGTCACTCCAGAGTCTGTGACTACATTTAAAAAGATAACGAGGCACAAACTCTGTTGTGTAAATAAATATAGTGACTTAGACTTTAAAAAACAAAATCCTTGAAAACACGATTATCTAAAGGTGACAAAAGAAGAAATACAAAATCTGAATAGTTGATTTCTGTTTAGAAATTGAGCCTACAATTGAAACGGAACACGCCACAGAGAAAACTCCAGGCTCACTGGGCTTTCTCGGTGAATTCTTCCTAACAATTAAGTTGCAAATCTTACAAAAAATCTTCCCAAGTTACAAAAAAAAGCTCAATTATTTCCTTAAGGCCAGCACACCTCCATAGCAAACCCTGACAACGTAACAGAAAAGGGAGAACAACGCCAACCTCTTTCATAAATGCAGCTGCAAAAATACCAAACAAAATAGCAGCAGCAACCTGGACCCAGCAAAATCTGAGAAAGGGTCACGTGTGATGACCGAGTGCGCCGGAGGAATGCAGTGCCGGTAACGCTCGTACCCGTCTCTGTAATTCACCATATTGTTACAGAAAGGAGAAAAGTCCTGTCATGTCAGTAGATGAAAGAAAAATGCATTTGGTAAAATTCAACAATGATAAATATCTCCAAGCAGGAGCGAAACAGAACCTCCTGGACGTGACGGTGGAGATTCACAAACAAATCATTCGGCGAGGATGTCCCTAGTGGAGAAATTCTGAAGGCTTCCCCCGAAGTCGGGCGCGAGGGGACGGCGGTTGTCACCACTTCTGCCCCATGTTGTTTGGGAAGATGGCCATTGCCAGGGCAACCAGGCAACAGACAGGGAAGGGCAGGGGGAACTGCCGCTTGCTGGCGCGGCGGCATCCACGGGAAATCCCAGGCGTCCACAGACAAACCGGGATCGGTATGTGAACTGAGCAAGGTTGCTGGACAAGGGGCCAGTGTGGGCCGATTAATTGCATTTCTTTATACATTTCTATAAACAAACCAATAGAAAACCAAATTATGAAAATGATACTGTTTAAAATAGCATAAAAAGTCAAATACCAGGGAATCACGCTAACGAAAAACATGCAGGACTCCTACTACACGGAAGGCGGGAAAATGTCACTGAGAGAATTTAAAGGCCCGAATGTCAGATATACGTTCATGGGTTGGACGCCTCAATAGTGCAAAGATTGTCCCATATTGACCTGTAAATTCAGATGAAATCGAGTTTAAAAATCTTCTCGGGTTTTTGGACATGAATAAGCCAACTGGAAATGGCCAATTAACTAATAAGTCAGTTTGTACGGACACGTAACAGGCCAAGAACAGCCGAGATAACCTTGGAGAAAAACAGAATCGGAGAACTTACGACCAGAGCTGTTAATGGTGATTATGAGGCTGAATTAAAACAGTCTGATACGGGGCAGCGGACGGTGGGACAGACAGGTCCAGGGAGCGGCCCACGCCCGACTGCCAGGGCACAAGACGCACCGACTACAGCAAGATTTCATTTCCGTTCAGCAAAAGACATGTCAATGGAGTGGACAGCAACCACTGCGTGAAGAAAGATACCTGTGACGTGTAATCACAGAAATTTCCAAAATACAGAAAGAGCACCCGTGAATCAACAAGATGAGCGGCTCAGATAAATTTTGAAACTGAGCAAAAGAACAGGCAGCTTCACAAAAGAGGCTCCTAAACAGCCCGACGGCACTAGCGACAGGGCCCAACCTCAGCAGCAAGCAGGGAAATGCAAGCTAAGGCCACAGCCTGACACCACTTCGCATCTGCTCTACTGGCAAAATCTAAGAGCTCTGGCAACCCCGCACGCTGGGAAGGGTGTGGGTCCGAGGAGTTCTCATCCCACCCGGAGGGAGGGCACGTCCCGGTTCCCCAGTACACAGCCCCTCTGACCCTCGGGCGCCAGGAGTGTGGACAGAGCCCCGCGTGCTAACGAGATGACCTGCAGCCAGGCCCCGGACGGCTCCAGGCAGGGGCCGTTCTCTGAAAGACCAAGGAAGGACTTGAAGGTTGGAAGCTCCAGCCCCCACCTTCCAGGGGAAGAAAGGAAACTGAGCTGGTCACGCCTGTGCACCAAAGCCGCCACATGACCCCCAGTGCCGGCGGCTGGGGAGCTTGCGCGGTGAACACGCAGTGGTGCTGGGAGGGCGGTCTGCCCACAGAGCGCGTGGGGGCTCCGCGTGACCCCCGTCCCATGCCCTGCCCTGTGCGTCTCTTCCATTCGGCTGTTCTGAGTCGTGCCCATATGATAAACTGGAAATAGTCAAGTGTCCCCCTGAGCTTTGTGAGCCATTCCAGCAAATCACTGAGCACAAGGAACGGGCTGCGACGCACCGTGGGCTGATCCACGGGGGACACGTGGGTTTGCTTTCTCAAAACCCGGGGAGTCGGGTGCTCCAGATTTTACGATTCATGGAGTTTTATTTCAATAAAAAAAAGTAAAGAAAGAAAAAGAGGTCGGGGAACGGAGGTACCCAGCTCGTAACATCACTTCCCTAAAGAAAAACCAGAATCCACCGCAGGGGCTCCGCGGCGCCCGTCCCCCGGTCCCTAACCTGCTCTTTGGCTTGTTCCATTTGCTCTATGAGCTTCGCTTTTGGGGCCCACATTCGAAAGTTCACGTGCTACGTGATTATTCCTGTAAATCGTTTCAAATAAAACCGCTTCTGAAAGAATTACTGTCCATCATACTCCTTTTGCGTCCAGCGCAATCAGGGGTTCCTTTGTTCCCAGCCCCCCCAGCAGACACCGCACGGCGCGGCCTGTGTCAGCACAGACCCCAGGAAGCCCTCACAACGCGCACAGAGTGACCTGCCCCCACGTCCCTCCTCCCGTGCCCGCCGCGCCACG
>NW_012151330.1:1025699-1026994 GCF_000956105.1 Propithecus coquereli | reverse complement strand
CCCACAGAGCGCGTGGGGGCTCCGCGTGACCCCCGTCCCATGCCCTGCCCTGTGCGTCTCTTCCATTCGGCTGTTCTGAGTCGTGCCCATATGATGAACTGGAAATAGTCAAGTGTCCCCCTGAGCTTTGTGAGCCATTCCAGCAAATCACTGAGCCCAAGGAACGGGCGGTGGGAAGGGCCCAGTTTCTAGCCAGCTGGTCAGAAGCGCAGGTGGCACCTGCAACGGGGTGGCCGTGCGGGGCTGAGCCCTTCACCTGTGGGGTCTGTGCTAATGCCGGGCAGTTAATGTCACAACTGAACAATCGGAGCCACGCAGTTGGTGTCAGGACTGGCTGTTGGTGTGGAGGAAGCACGAGCTGCCCTGACGGCTCTAGGAAAGCGTCCGGCAGACCTAATGAAGCTGCGCTCGCGCGCAGCCCAGGACCCATGATTCCACTCTGCGGCGTCTCCACGTGAAGCACAACATATGTGCAACCCGAGGCACACACGAGTCTAAGGCACCCCCGTCCGCAACAGCAAAATGCTGGAACCCCAGTGCCCGGAAGGAGGATGGGGACACGCAACTTGCAGTGGATTCGCACGCCGGGACTCTGCGCGCAGGGGCACGGGACACGGGACAACGCCGACACGCGAGGAAGCCTCGCCACGGCCGTGACCGAGAGGCCAGAACTCAGGGCGCACGGCCTGGGATTCCTCCACAAAAGGTCAAAAACAAGCCAGACTACCCGGTGACCGAGGCCGGGGGAAGGGCAGACTGAGGCTGGGCTGCGACGCACCGTGGGCTGATCCACGGGGGCACACGTGGGTTTGCTTTCTCAAAACCCGGGGAGTCGGGTGCTCCAGATTTTACGATTCATGGAGTTTTATTTCAACAACAAAAAGTTAAGGAAGAAAAAGAGGTCGGGGAACGGAGGTACCCGGCTCGTAACGTCACTTCCCTAAAGAAGAACCAGAATCCACCGCAGGGGCTCCGCGGCGCCCGTCCCCCGGTCCCTAACCTGCTCTTTGGCTTGTTCCATTTGCTCTATGAGCTTTGCTTTTGGGGCCCACATTGGAAAGTTCACGTGCTACGTGATTATTCCTGTAAATCATCTCAAATAAAACCGCTTCTGAAAGAATTACTGTCCATCATACTCCCTTTGCGTCCAGTGCAATCAGGGGTTCCTTTGTTCCCAGCGCCCCCAGCAGACACCGCACCGCGCGGCCTGTGTCAGCACAGACCCCAGGAAGCCCTCACAACGCGCACAGAGTGACCTGCCCCCACGTCCCTCCTCCCGTGCCCGCCGCGCCACG
>NW_012151330.1:1010894-1025076 GCF_000956105.1 Propithecus coquereli | reverse complement strand
GACGCACCGACTACAGCAAGATTTCATTTCCGTTCAGCAAAAGACATGTCAATGGAGTGGACAGCAACCACTGCGTGAAGAAAGATACCTGTGACTTGTAATCACAGAAATTTCCAAAATACAGAAAGAGCACCCATGAATCAACAAGATGAGCAGCTCAGATAAATTTTGAAACTGAGCAAAAGAACAGGCAGCTTCATAAAAGAGGCTCCTAAACAGCCCGACGGCACTAGCGACAGGGCCCAACCTCAGCAGCAAGCAGGGAAATGCAAGCTAAGGCCACAGCCCGACACCACTTCGCATCTGCTCTACCGGCAAAAACTAAGAGCTCTGGCAACCCCGCCCACTGGGAAGGGTGTGGGTCCGAGGAGTTCTCATCCCACCCAGAGGGAGGGCAGGTCCCGGTTCCCCAGCACACAGCCCCTCTGACCCTCGGGGCGCCAGGAGTGTGGACAGAGCCCCGCGTGCTAATGAGATGACCCGCAGCCAGGCGCCGGACGGCTCCAGGCAGGGGCCGTTCTCCGAAAGACCAAAGGACTCGAAGGTTGGAACCTCCAGCCCCCACCTTCCAGGGGAAGAAAGGTGACCGAGCTGGTCACGCCTGTGCACCAAAGCCGCCACGTGACCCCCAGTGCCGGGGGCTGGGGAGCTTGCGCGGTGAACACGCAGCGGTGCTGGGAGGGCGGTCTGCCCACAGAGCGCGTGGGGGCTCCGCGTGACCCCCGCCCCATGCCCTGCCCTGTGCGTCTCTTCCATTCGGCTGTTCTGAGTCGTGCCCATATGATAAACTGGAAATAGTCAAGTGTCCCCCTGAGCTTTGTCATTCCAGCAAATCACTGAGCACAAGGAACGGGCTGCGACGCACCGTGGGCTGATCCACGGGGGACACGTGGGTTTGCTTTCTCAAAACCCGGGGAGTCGGGTGCTCCAGATTTTACGATTCATGGAGTTTTATTTCAATAAAAAAAAGTAAAGAAAGAAAAAGAGGTCGGGGAACGGAGGTACCCAGCTCGTAACATCACTTCCCTAAAGAAAAACCAGAATCCACCGCAGGGGCTCCGCGGCGCCCGTCCCCCGGTCCCTAACCTGCTCTTTGGCTTGTTCCATTTGCTCTATGAGCTTCGCTTTTGGGGCCCACATTCGAAAGTTCACGTGCTACGTGATTATTCCTGTAAATCGTTTCAAATAAAACCGCTTCTGAAAGAATTACTGTCCATCATACTCCTTTTGCGTCCAGCGCAATCAGGGGTTCCTTTGTTCCCAGCCCCCCCAGCAGACACCGCACGGCGCGGCCTGTGTCAGCACAGACCCCAGGAAGCCCTCACAACGCGCACAGAGTGACCTGCCCCCACGTCCCTCCTCCCGTGCCCGCCGCGCCACGCCAACTACTGAGCATCCTCGCTGGGAAGGCCGAGGGGGCGTCCTCTGACGTTTCTATCTTCTGAGCGTCCCAGACCCCCTCCCCACATAGCCGCACCCTGCAACACGCTCACTCGCGCTCTCGCTGTGCTAGAAGCCACTGGTGCAACACGGCGCCTGCACCTCCTCCCCCAAAGCCGGCCCCTGGCGCCCTCGGCTGGCGGCTCCCACCGCCGGGGCTGTGGGTGGGGTGGGCCGGGCCACTTCCCTCCCTCCCACTCGGAGACCGTCACCCCTCCCTCAAATGCGGGGACCGGGACCTTTCTCCCCAGCCCAATACCAGTGCCGTGACCTTCCTCCTCCTCAGCCACGCCACGGAGCTGCCATCCCTCAGAGTCACCTCCCTCCAAGGACCGGACCGCGATCACCCTTGTGTCTACCCTGTCTCCTGACAGCCGCCCCCCGCCCGGACGTTCTCCACTGCATCCAAGCTGCCACCGGCCGTGAGAAACACCACCGTTCACGCACTAAGAAAGAAAAAATGTCGCCAACTGAACTGGGATGTGCGCGGCCATCAAGTTGCACCCCCATTTCAGGACGCCAGGATGTGAGACGCTCGTCCCCGCTTCCCCGAGGCCTCAGCCGCCTGTGCCGCTCTGCTCTCCAGAGGAGGGGCCGCATCCCCACCACCGGCTGACACCTTGATCCCCCCTGCCTGCTTCCGTCTGTCCCTCAACTGGAGGCAAACTCGGGCGGAGAACGTGGGTGCCCCAGGCTGGCCTCCCCCAGAGCCCACGAGACACATCAGGTGACAGCAGGGTGACGCATTATCTGCAGATCTGGAAGTAGACAACGGGAGAGAAAGTGACAGTCGTTGCCAGTCACCGCAGAACGCAGGGATCGGAGGGGAGGGGACGGGGCTGCTGCCCTTTTGTCCCAAGTTTTGTTTTACTTTGACAAATCCTTACCTTAAGAAACATATTCACGGGCCGGGTGGTGGCTCAAGTCTGTAATCCCAGCACTCTGGGAGGCTGAGGCAGGAGGCTCACTTGAGCCCAGGAGTTGGAGGCTACAGTGAGCTAGGCTGACACCACAGCACTCACCCAGGTGACAGAGCAAGACTCTGTCTCAAAACAAAAACAAAAACACACTCACCAGTCAAGGGACTTGCTAATCAGAGCTGAGGCCCCTGGAGTGCCCAGTGCAGCCCTGGCCCCGGGGCTGCCGAGCTGCTTTGCTGCAGACCCTCAAGGTGGCCACCCCCAAATCTCTGCCGAGTGACCCAGCTATGTGGATGCGCCTGTCTCTTGCTCACCCCCTGTGCCTGTCTACTGACACCTGGGAGCTGGGATGAGCCAGTCCACACTGTGACGCGGGTACTGCACAGACTTCCTGGGAAGGCGCCGGGGGTGGGGTGAGGCGCTCTAGGAGGGTCGGCCTGGCACCCGAGGCAAGGCCCAGGTGGCCCCGTCCCCACTGGCCCCGCCCCCTGTGATGGGCCCCTCCCCTTGCGCCCCCCCCAAGCCGGCCCCAGCCCCGTGCGAGGGTTGCCGGCAGAGGCCCCCGACCTGGCTGAGTCCGACCTGAACCCCCTTCCCTGGCCGGGGACGGCCTGAGATGGGCGAGCGACCCAGGGGCATCCAGGGCCCAGCGGATTCCTGGTGCCGGACAAGTCTGTTTCCTCCCACAGGAGTGACCAGGAGCCGCACGGGCCACACGGGCCCCCGAGGACTGGCCTGGCTGAGGGAGAAGCTGACGCCAGAGCTGCCGAGAGCAGCCAGGTCCCGCCGCCTCCCACCAGCTCAGCCCCGGACACTCGGCTGCCGGCCGCCAGCGTCACCTGAGCTCGGCCCCGATGGGACGCCCTGTGCTGACCGGCTCGTCCCCGCTCCGCCGCCCTGGCAGAAACCCCGACGTCCCTGCAGACTCCGTCTCCTCAGCGCCCCAGCCCGTGACCATGTCCCCCAACCTGCCGTTGGCGCCATGAAGTCCGAGGGGTCCGGTCCTCCCCGGCCTCCGTGGGCTGGTCTGTAAAACGGGGGGTGGGAGCCTGAACCTCGCGAGGGGCTGCAAGGAGGGTCAGACACGGCGCCCGGCTCCCCACCGTCAGCCACAGGGTCCTCGCCGTGGTGGGACTCCCCCATCCCACGGACTCCAGCTCCGGCCACGCGGCTCCACGCGAGGCCCGGTGCCCACAGCCGGGTCCCAGCCAGCCGGCGTCCGGTGGAGCTCAGGTCTGGGGTTTGTGACCAGCGTGTCCGGTATTCACCGCCACTCTTGGTCATGAGACAGCCCAGTGACGAGGAAGTTGGGCATCGTGGACTCCACTCTACAGATGGGGAAACTGAGGCCCCTGGCCCAGCCCCCAGCGCCCTCGTCTGGGCCCCTCTGCCGCCCTCAGTGCAGGGCTCGCCCCGGTGGGGACCGAAACCCCCACACCAGCACGTCTGCGAGCACCGTGGTCGGCCCCAGGTCCTGTAAACATGTGCCCTGCCACGGCAAGAGGGACTCTGCGGATTGGATGAAGTTAAGGACCTCGAGATGGGGGCAGCATCCTGGGGTCCCCGGGTGAGCCCAGTGCGGTCACAGAGCCCTCATAAGAGGGAGGCTGGAGGGGCAGAGTCAGGGGAGGAGAACTGAGGTCGGAGGGGTCTGGGACGCGAGCCCAGGGTGGCAGGCGGCCGCGGATGCTGGGAAGCAGGAAGCAGAGTCACGTGGAGCCCCCAGGGAACCCCCTGCCCACACCTGACTTCAGCCCGGTAAGAGCCATGTTGGGCCTCGGACCTCAGTAGCTCTGAGTTAATAAATCCGTGTTGTCTTAAGCCACCAAGCGGTGACGACTTGTCACAGCAGCCACGGGCAGCTAATCCAGGTCCACCGGCCCAGGAGAGCTAGAGGGGGCGGGGCACGATTTAGGGGCACTCCGCTAATCTCTGTTCACGGTCCTGGGGGCTCGGGACCGGCCCCTTCCACAGCCATCAGGCAAACTGTTCAAGAGTCCCGGGGACATGGCTGGAGACAGACTGGCCCCGGGGGCTGCGTGGGCAGCAGGCTGTCGACGTCTCTGCTGTCATTCACGAAGCCGCACGTGGCGAGGCAGCCTCCTCCTCGTGGCTGGCCCAGGACACACCCAGGGGGCCCCACGGTGAGGGCGCAGCAGGTGGCCCGAGCCCCAAGTCCCCCATTCACCCTGAGGTAACATGGACGTAGCCCAGCCTCCAGGAGCCGCTGAGGTCGCTGCATGGGCCAGGGATGGGGGTGCGCTCCCTGAGTACGTGGAAGACACAGAGGTGGGCCCACCGCAGCCAGGAGGGGTCGGGCAGGCTTCCTGGAGGAGGTGAGGAAGAGGATGGGGCGAGGGGCAGGGGGCAGAGAGGGCACGGAGGGTGGAGGCCTGCAGGCGAGGACGGCCTCTAAGGGACCGTTACTGGGACCCGTGTGTGGCGTCTACCTCGATACCTTTGCGCTGAAGCTCCGCCCACAGCAGGGTCCTCTGGCCACGTAACACCTATGGCCACAGAACGAAGCCTGATGGACTGGCCTGGCACGAGTCCCGAAGTCCGACAGCCCCAGACAGTGGCACGTTCCTCCTCCGCTGCTGGGACGAGGCGCACAGCCTGGCGGAGGGGAATCCGGCAATGCTGAGCAGACCTCGTGGGCCTCCCCCCGCCACCAAGCAGCCCCGCCTCCAGGAAGCGGTCCCAGAGGAGCCCTGGCAAAAAACAAAACGGGGAGGCACCTGCACGCGGCTCCCCCGGCTCCCCGCGCAGCCGTGTATGGCAGGAAGGCAGGCGCCGGCAGCCGTGGGCGGCCCGAGGGCTCCCCGGGGAGGGGCCGTAGGGCAGTGCCGGTGGGGCAGCGGGGAGGACACGGTCCCGGCCCAGCGTCCTTCAGCTGGCGAACGGCGCGGCCACGCACGGTGCCAGCTGCCGACACTACAGCCTCCACGACGGGTCTCCCGGGCGTCGCGCAGAGTGGAAAAGCCAGTCCCCGGGGACCACACGCCGCACGACTCTGTTCACGTGATGTTCTCAAAGTGCCACCGTCAGAGGTGGAGGACAGGTTGGAGGCCGTCGGCGGTGACCCTAAGGCACAGCCTGAGGCAGATGCTGCGTTCGGGGGACGGTCTGCGTGCCAACTGCTACAGGAATCACACCCGTGACAAGATGACACGGACCCGCACGCACACCGGCCGTCTGTGGGTGGCGATGCAGTACCAGTCACACAGAGCCTGACGGGAGCCCGACGGGTGTGTGGCTCCGCACTGTCCTGGCAACGTCCAGCTGCAAGGCTCAGGGAGCCTGGGTGTCAGCTAAAGAGATTGTCACCAAGAGTCTGACCCCACTTTTGACGTTCCACCGCGGGCAGCTTTCGAGACCCTCCCCTCCGCTTCCTTCCTGCCCCACACCTGGGCAGCTGATGAGAAAGCCCAGCTACTCCCTCCTTTGGCAGTGGGGAGGTTCAACCCCTGCAGGTCCTGGACCCCGGCTCGCCCGGCCTCACCCCCTAACCACCCCGATCCCCTGAGGCAGCCCCTTTGCTGCTCTCATGCCACTCCTGGACCAGCTGGGACCCCCCCAAAAGCCTCACCATGTGAGCAGGAAGCCCCACCCTCCCTTGGTGCACGCAGCGTCCTCAACGTGGACACCCGAACCGAGTGCCGGGCAAGGCTCTGTCCCACCCCCTCGGGGTGACCAGAGGTAAAAACGGAACTGCTGGTACACAGTCGGGGAGTATCTTTAAAGTGAGGGGCTGCCCTTCACCCCCCTCCTCCCACCGCGGCCCCCGGGACCCACGTGCACGCAGAGACGGGACAGCTGCCCTCAGCCGCTCGTCTACCCTGCGACTCCGTCTTTCCTTCTAGACGGTCAGCGTCTAGGGGCAGGAGCTGCATTCGCCCGGACGCCCACGCTGGACACAAACCGATCGGCCTGCCAGCCAGGGAGAAATGCTGAGGGCAGACGCTGCTTTTCTGCGGGGACCACGGCCGTCATGCCCGTCCCTCCTGTGTCCCTCGCCCCGGGGCCCCCTTGCTCACCCGAGCGGCTCTCTGAGCTCCCGAGTGGGGGAGGCCTGGCCACGCAGGCCCCTCCGGTGGACGCCTCCACTCCCTGCGTTACCGCTCTCGGAGGAAATCGACTTGCAAATTGCCCGTGAGCTCTCGTGTCAGAGACATCATTGTCCGTGAAGCCGCCTCCCGAGGTTGTCCGGGGAGAGGAGGCAGCATTTAGACACAAAGGCAGAGCCCTGGGAATAAAACCCAGACCTCGGAGATCAGGGAGGTGACTGGGAGGGACGGGCAGCCTGGGGGCTGCGGGGTGGGGCCGGACCAGAGGTCCCAGCCAGCGCTGGTGACGGCCCGGCGTGCGGGTGATGACAGCACAAAAGTTGCTGCCTCCGTGGAATCCGCGGCTCCTGCAGATGGTCACCCTGACGTGGGTGTTTTTCCATGTGGCAGATTTTGAAATAATTTTAGCAAAACAACCTCTACCGCTGCAAAGTACGGCAAACCCAGGAAGGACAGCGGCCCGCGTCTGGGGACACAGGGTCAGCCCGGGGGCCGAGCCGACTCCTCCTTGGCCTTCAGGCCGGAGCTTATTTACGGGAATTGTAATTACGGTAAGTGCCAGCGAGACGTGGGGGGTGTTTGGTATCCGACAGGGACGGGAGGCTCTTTCAGAAGATGAAAAATAACTCGCGGCTCTAACAAGCTGGCTCAGGGCAGGCTCTGGCGTTGCGTCTGAGGACGCGGCGGCACCGCTGGAGGGGAGGAATCCCGGGGTCAGTCCTCCCCGCAGAGGCCTCCTTATCTCACTTTAATTTAAAAACGTATTTCGGGTTTTTCCACTCCTTGCAAGTGATCTGATTCAGCTTGACAGGGACCGATGGCGTCCGCTGCGATCGGAACGGGAAGTAGGTCGCGCTGGGTGTCACTGAATTAACTCCTCCCACCCCACGAGCAGGGACTCTGCGCAGCCTCATGGCCCCCGGCTGTCCCGTCCGGTCCTCTCCACGGATCTGCGCCAGCTCTGCACCCCCAGCCGCTGGGTGTCCCCGCCCCCGCCACGCCAGGCGCTCAGTGCTCCGAGCCTCACCCCACGAGTCCTCCACGCGGCCTTGCGTGGCCTGTGGGGCCGCCGGCCCCGCCCCCCTTTCCATCTCGGCTCCTCTGCGGTGGCCGCTGACGATAACCGCGACTTGGGACTTTAAATTACCTGCCTGCGCAGGTGAGCCTGCTCTGCCTCAGCCCGTCCGCTCACCACCGCGGGGAGACTCAGGGGATTCAGAATCAGAATCAGCCACAGGGCACCACAACGTCACGTCCGCCACCTAACTCGGTACCCAGTGACTCGGGGGCAGGGGTGTCGCTGTCCCTCGATGGGGATGAAGCAGGTCCCAGGTCACGTGTGGCCCCAGGAGCAGCCCCTCCCGCAGAATCCCCCAGAAGTCGCAACACAAACGACGGCGGCGTTATCACGTCCAGAGCAGCACACAGCTTGCCACTTGGTCAGCGCGTGAGAACAGGGACGGCCTGAATGAGGAGTTCTTTACGGGGCAGCGAGGGCTGCGCCTCCTCCCGTCAGCCCCAGCGTCCTCCAGGCGTCCCCGTATTGACGCAGAGTTGGGGAACCTGCTTCGACTCTCCCCACGTACCTTCGGGACAGGCCCGATTACCCCGCACGGAAGCAGGAGTGAGGGCTGGCGTCGAACCGCGTCACCAGCCGCCCCAGCCACGGCGCTCCTCGACCCCGCAGACGGCCTGGGCATGCCTGGCACGTGCCCGACCGTTGTTTCTTGGCCGGAGGACACGCACGCAAGCTTCCAGGGCTGCTCTGCTCCGAGGCAGGGTCGAGTCCCGGCTCAGATTTGGTACGTGTGGTGTTCACGGTTTCCCAGATTTTTTTTAAGTTAAAAAAAATATGTCCTTAAGTGAAGCATCTCCTAAGTTTGGAGAAGCGGTTTGGGACCTAAGTGGTCACTGACGCACCCGTCTGCAGGGCAGTTAGGTGATGCTTTATGTTGCCGGGGTTCCGGACTGCTCGCCCAGACGCTCTGCCTCCCACCCCCACATTCTCCACAGGCCAGTTTGTTCTGGGCTTTTCCCAAGCCCCTGAGAGAGGCCCAAAAGGTGCTTTGGTCCCAGAACCCTTGGTCATACACAGAATGTCATGAGGACACAGGCCTCCCAGGTGGCCCCACTGGGCACGAATGTGCAAGACGCATAGCCAAGCCCCTCCCAGTGTGGACACCGTGAGGTCAGCCCAGTCCACAGCGCCCCGACCGACTGCTGCTGCCCAGCTGGGCGAGGGCCGGGCTGGGGGGTCCCTCCCTGCAGAGGACATGAGCGCCTGGCGCACAGAGTCCCAGTCCACGGCCTGGGGCGCCAGCCCCGACCAGAACAAACAGCTGCCCCGGCAGCGCTCGGCCCAGACTGGTGCCCGTCCCAGTTAGGGTGCCGCTGGGTGACGTCAGGGCGCACGCTCCGCAACAGCGCTGTCAGGACCTGTCCTTGTTGTGACAACTCATACAAGCTCATTCCACACGCAAACGCTGCAGATCACAACATACAGTAACGGCTGCCTGCACTGCGCATATGCAAACCTGCCCCCGCCAGGGTCCCGGGTTCGGGTGGGGGTTCAGCTTCCCAGGGGCCTGGTCCTGAGCCCCAGGTGCCTCCCAGGGGCCCAGGCTGGGGATTCGGGGCAGAGTGAGGTCAGGGTGGACCCGGATGAGCCAAGCAGCTCTTCCCGCGGCAGGACCTGGGCAGCCGCTGGAGGAAAACCTGGGAGTCAGAAGTTCCGGAGTGAGCACACCCAGACTCCGACGCGGGGCAGCAGGTGCACAGCCAGGGAGACCAACGCGCGCCGGCCCAAGAGCCGTTTCTAACCACTGTAGCCGCTGCCATAGTCGCAGACCTGCGCCGCTGCAGAACTCCCGCCTGCCCGTCAGACACGTCAGCGGAGCCAGTGCACGCTGCTGCTTTCCGAGCGCATGTCCGAGGCCGGCGAGGAGCTGAGGACTTTCTGACGTCGTGCGTCAGACCCTCACACAATCCACTTCCGCTCTCTGTCCACACCTACCATCTGAGGGACCGAGGCCCCGGGAGGAGAGGTGACTCGCCGGGTCACCGCGAGGCTCCAGGGTCCGTCCACACCAACGCTGGGCTCCGAGCTGCCCAGTGGTCAGGCCTCTCTTGGCAGCAGCGGCTCCGGACGCTAAACCAGCCTCCGATGCTGTGAAACTCAGGGACCTACGACATCGCCGTGTGACCCTCGGGGCACACACAGCACGACGCCACCCGTCAGACGCGGGGAGGGTCCGCTCAGGGCCAGCCGGGGCCCACCGCACGGTGACAACCCGAGGGCCGTCCGAGCAAGTGCCTGCCCCCTGGGGGGGGGCCCTGTCAGGCCAGATGGCACCGGGCACTGGCTGCTCCTGGGGGAGCCCCAGCCCCACGCGCCCACTCACTCAGCAGGGTGAGGGCCGGGCCCGCCCCAGGCCCTGGGCGCAGCAGCGACAAGCAGGTCACAAACACGCGGACCACGTAACGAGAAGAGCGGTGGGAGCAGAGGAGCAGGGTCGCTGGGGGCGACACGCACGTCGCCGCGGAGCCAGGGACCTGGGTGCCGCTTCCACGAGGCCTGGGAGGGTTGCTGCAGGGCACACGCCGCATCCAGCACACGAGTCGCAGATCATCCTCGTCCTCACCAGTCTTTTCTGAACTGACACGAACTTGCAAACGGTCTCTGTTGGGAGGAGCATTTTGTTTCTATCCACCTCTGACGCAGTCTCTCCCTCTGCTGGACCCACGGGGGCATCGACCACGTGAGCCCGGGGCCAGGGCGCGGCCTCCTACACCAGCACGCGCTTTCACGAGTGGCCGCCCCGAAAGCAGGGGATGCAGCGCAGGGCTCGGGGCGTCCCCCCATAGCCACCAAACACCACGGTGAGCTCGCCACGCACAGGTCACCCCAGGACAGCCGGCACCTGCGGAGGGAGGAGCCACAGCACAGCCCGGGCCTGAGGCTGTGGGGACTCGGCGGGACCGTCCCCGAACCCACAGGATCCGGAAAGTGAACACCAACCACCTCAACGGAGAACCTCAGATGCAGCGTGAAACAAGAGCCGCAGGACCCAGGTGAGCACCAGGGCGCAGGTGAGCACCAGGGATGCAGCGCAGGTGAGCACCAGGGCGCAGGTGAGCACCAGGGCGCAGGTGAGCACCAGGGGATGCAGGTGAGCACTAGGACGCAGGTGAGCACCAGGGATGCAGGTGAGCACCAGGACCCAGGTGAGCACCAGGGATGCAAATGAGCACCAGGGACGCAGGTGAGCACCAGGGACGCAGGTGAGCTCCAGGGACTCAGGTGAGTACCAGGATGCAGGTGAGCACGAGGACCCAGGTGAACCCCAGGGATGTGGGTGAGCACCAGGGCGCAGGTGAGTCCCAGGGACGCAGGTGAGCACCGGGGACGTGGGTGAGCCCCAGGGACGTGGTGTGGGTGGCCCAGGGCCCAGCGGCAACATGGCTCAGACACTGCCCAGGTGCCTGGGGTCTGGGGGTAGCGAAGGAGGAGCAGGTGGGGCATGTGTGGGGCCCGTGACGTCAAAGACGCTGGATCTGTCGTCTCACGTCTCAGTGGGACCAAGGTTCCATTCCCCCCCCCCACCCTCAGTTTCCTCCCACCCCCAGGGGTCACGACCCGGCCCAGCCCCAGGCCTCCACCGTGCCCCCCGCCCGACCCACTCATGCCCGTCCCCTTCGGCCCTCACTGCCGGTTCACTTCGAAAACCGAGGCCTCCACAGCACAGGCTGCACGGGGCCTCTGGCTGCCTCAGATAAACCGTCCTTTAATGCTTAAAAATAATTAAATTTAAAAGCTCCCTTTCTACAAAAACAGACCAGCTAAAATCCATGAATAAATTATACTTGTTTTGTTCACTTCCAAGAACAACATCTCCACGCTGAATGAATTCACGTCCTGAGTAAACCCACAAAGCTTCAGCTCCACCTGGCCCCTCAGCTCCTTGTCAAACCTAAAAGCTGAGAAAACGGAGGTGGTTTTCCTCACCTGTGGCCTGTCCCCGCGGGGGCCCAGCACTTGCTGTGAGAAAGGACGAGGGCACAGTGGCCACGGGCCATCGCGAGTCCTGTGCTGTGCTCCCCAGCACCCGCCGCCTCCTTCTGTGTGCCGAGCGGGGCCTTCTCCTGGGCCGTCCCTACGGCCGGAGTCCCCAGGCCTCCTGCTCTCGTCCGGGGTCCACCTCTTGTGGGGAAACACAGGAAGGGGCGGCGGGTGGGGGTGAAGTGACCAAGCGCGCTGGGAGGGCCGCGCTGACTGACGGGGCAGCTGCCACCAGCCGGATCCTGTGAGTATCTGCGGGAGAAGGGAACGCCGCGATCCTGCCTCACTCTGGCCACCCCAGTGCCCGCAGCGAGGACGCGTGAATCCTCCACTTCCTGGGGATGCAGGTGAGCACCAGGGACGCAGGTGAGCACCAGGGACATGGTGTGACATGTCACAGCCGGGCGGCATCCTGAGGGTGGTGTGATGGCTGCAACGTCCCGTGGGGACACGGGGCACAGGCCCTGGCACGCAGCGCTCAGACCACAGCCCCCGGCCAGCGGGCCCTCTTTGGCCGGTCATGCGCCGGCTGCTACAAGGCTGTGGGTAGGAGGGGCCGAGGGCAGGTTTGAGTGCGTGACTTACGGGGGGGAGGCCTGCACACCCGCCGGCCGGGAAGACCCCTGTGCCGGCCCCGCCATGAGCTGTGTCCTCCCCAAATCCTCGTTGACGTCTCGCCCCAGCTACCTCGGAATGTGACCTCATTTGCATATCAGGTCACTGCAGATGTAATTTGTTGAGTCGAAGGGAGGCCACCAAGCAGGCTCCGCTCCAAAACGACCGGAGTCGTCACACCAAGGGGCCTGGACACCGGCAGGCACAGAGGGAAAATGGCGCACGGTGACGAAGACGCCACCACGAGCCGGGCAGAGGCCAGGAGCAGGTCCTCCCGCGTGGCCTCCGCGAAGCCAGATCTCGGCCTCCTGGTCTCCAGGGTTGAGAGCGTAACCCGGGCTGTGGGGCGCGGCACGGCGGCCCGAGCGCCGCCATCTGAACGCTGACGCGCCCCCAAAATTCACACGTTGAAATCCTCACCCCGAGGTGACGGCTTCGGGAGGCGGGGCCTTTGGGAGGTGATTAGGTCACGAGGGTGGGGCCCCCCGAGGGGGTCACAGCCCTTATGAGAGGGACCCCAGAGAGCTGCCGCGGCCTGTCCACCACTGGGGACGCGGGGAAGGCACCATCCGTGAACCAGGAAGCGGGTCCTCACCAGACCAGACCTGCCAGCACCTGTCTCGGATTTCAGCCTCAGAGTTTGGAGCAGGACGTCCCCGTGTGTAAAAGCCACCGCACTGTGGCACTTGGCACAGCAGCCCCGGGAAACTAACGCAGACCCCGACAGCGAGGAGGCCCCCTCTCCCCACCCCAGCAGTCCCAGCCGCCTCCCCCTCATCCTCGTTCCGACACCTGCACAGAACGCAGCCCCAGAAAGAGCGACCGCTGGGCCCTGCCCACGGTGGGGGCATCTCTTACTGGATTCTGCCACCACCACGGGCAAAACCCTGTCCAGGGGACCTCGGCGAACAGATACGTTTGGAACAGAGCTGAGACCCGTGCACATTAATCGGAGACGTAGCCACCAAACTGGAATCTCACACCCAGACACGAAACGCAGCAGTGCCGGGCTCTGCAGAGTCTCGGCTCACAGGAAACCCGGACGGACTCTGACGTCCCAGCCTGCTGCACGCCACACCCCAGAGCTCCGTGTGCGAACGGCGGGGCCGCAGCTCAGGCGGGCCAACCCCCCACGTCACCCTGGGTGGGGCACAGACACCACAGGACCACCGGGGACGGAAGCCCACGGGGGCTGGGACGGGGGACCCTGCACCCCCTGCCGAGTCCCCCAGCGAGTCCTGTGGCGGAGCTGGCGTCGGTCTGCAGCCGGCAACGCTCAGCCCAGACCCAGAACAACGGGACCGGCCTTTGGCAGCTCGGCTCTGCCACGGCAACCTCTCTGACCCGCGCTGCTCCGCGCAGTGGTGGATGCCGGGGCCACGGATGCTTCCAGCTCAGCTTTGCTGCCTGAAAATCCTTTCCCAAGCAGCCCGGGGGAAAGGCAGCATTTCCAGCTTGGGTTCCTTTGCTGAGCGGTGCGACCGCAAGATGGGAAACGAGGGGTGTTCGTGGGGGGCTCTCCGGCCTGCCCTCCCGGTATTCCCCGACCACCCGAAGCCCGTGACACCTCGGTCCTCTCCCGGAAGAGCTATATCGGAGCCGTTGTGGCCCTGGGCGGCTCCCCGCACACTGTGGGTCTGGCTGCCTCCCACACCCGGACCACCCCTGCCCGCCCACTCAGGAACCTGCAGACCCAGCCTCTCTCGGCTTCCTCAGCCGATGCCACCCCGGGGGCTTCCCAACTGCCCAACTGGTCTCCGTCTTCCCATCCCCTGGCCCCCCACACCCACCAGAGCACAACCTCCAGATCCGGCCCAGGTGGCCCTGCCCCACTCTGTCTGCTCCCTCTGGCAGCAGGTGCCCGGCACCGCCCCCCACCCACCCCTGGGTCCTCCCTGCACCTGCGCGCATGGCGAGGGCGCCGCCCCCATGGGGCCTCCGTGTCCTCTGTGGTTTTTTTTTTTTTTTTGAGACAGAGTCTCACTGTGTTGCCCGGGCTAGAGTGAGTGCCGTGGCATCAGCCTAGCTCACAGCAACCTCAAACTCCTGGGCTCAAGTGATCCTCCTGCCTCAGCCTCCTG
>NW_012151330.1:997646-1002224 GCF_000956105.1 Propithecus coquereli | reverse complement strand
GCAGCAGCTCCCGGCGTGGGAGGGAGACGGCCGGGTCACAGGGACGCTCCGTCACGACCATCCTCACTCAGGGATGCTCCGCAGACGTCCGGGCACCCTGTGGTCCCGGGCACCGTTTCCAGCGCTGAGCATGTAACCGGAGTCACGGCCGACTGCACCCGGGAGCCACGACGGGGAGGGGCAGGGATGGGGGCTCTGAGTGTCGGGGGAGGGACAGGCCGCTGGAGAGAGGGCATGGTGGGGGTGAGGGTGAGGAGGAACAGACACAGTGGGGGGCTGTCGTCCAGGTGCGGGAGGCGCAGACAGGAAAGTGCTGAGGGCCCTCCCACGGCTACACCAGCAGGAAGCCTCAGCCAGGGCCCCGACTCGGGGAGCATTGCACCCCGAGCCGCGGCCCCCTCCGCAGAAGGAGAAAGCCACTATTCAGAACCGGCTCTGCCACGGGCAGGACAAAGGACGCCTTCACCCGGTGTCCAGGCAGCCGACACGTGCCAGGCACCAGGCAGCCCGGCCGTCACGGGGGTGCGGGCGCCGACCAGCCCAGCCACGCGAGGGCCCAGCCGCTGCCCCGGCCACCTCGAGTGCAGGTTCCCTAGTGGCCTCGAGGAAGAGGGGGCCCCCTCCCCTGTTTTTCAGCGTCAGGCCTCCTTTCCTAGCAAGTCACCTCGTTGGAAGGAGCAGAACGGTTGTAACACCCCTCCCCTTACAGAAAGGCTAGTTCGGAAGAAAAATGACTTCGGAGTTAGTCATTTCTTCTCTTCGTAATAAACCCTTTTGGTGACATGACGCACACTGCTCAGATATATTGTCATGTTCCTCTTGGTGACACAACACCGAAATCTGCTGGATGATGATGGGATGGGACCAAAGTAGCTAATGCAAAAATGAGGGCGCTCAGCACCCTCCCAAGCAGAGGCTTCACCAGTGGCCCATGAGCCCCAAGAAGCACCTGGCGTCTCGGACACCGTCCCTAGGAGCAGACATGGGGCTCCGTGTGGCGGGGCCGCATCCCCAGCTGTCAACACAGCCAATGTAAGCAGGATGCCCCACGCCCCCAAATATAATAAGTAAGTAAGAACGGGGAAATGCCCCAAAGTTGAATGCAAACAGAAATACACAAATCAGTGCACGTCACACCAACAACACCACGCAGAAGGAAACGAATGAATCCAAGCTAACTTCTGGAAACCATACCCCAACAGTGTGAGTGCAGCGCGATTATGCTAAGGGAAAAAGAACCGCAAGAATCGGACCTGCACTGGGTCTGGGGGTTGACCCGGTTCCTGGGTCCATCTCATCGGGCTGGAAGCCACAGCCCCTCCGTGGACGAGTTGGTGGTGCCCGGATGTAGTGCGGCGCGGAGAGAGGCGACGGAGCACAGGTGGAGGCAGGGAGGACCCGGGACCAGACACACAGGCAGCCCCTGGGGACCCCCACAGGGCGCAGCAGTGGCGGTGGGACCCCAGGGGGATGAGCACCTCAGGGTGGTCCCCAAAACCGTTTCCGCCAAGGGGAGGCAGCCTCCCGGGAGGAATGGCCAAGCCCAGCTGCAGCAGACGGAGCACGGGTTATCCCGGAACCCAACGTCCGGGAAACGGGGAACGCTGGGGCGCACGGGACCCGCTCGCAGAGGCTCCCACCAGCAGGAGTTGGGAGAATGAGCCCAGAGCGAATGACGACAGGAAGGGATCATAACAAATTCGATTTTTAGGAAATCCTTGAGTTCCTATTAGTATTAAGATTTTTTTAAACAACAGGGAGGGAAGGGACAGTTTTTCCTCGCCAGATAGATAACGCCAACCGATACGGGTAAAGGTGATGAGGAAAGAGAAAAGTGCCACCTTGGCACCATGACGTAAGGCTGAGGTCCGGCCCCACACGCACCGTCGTCCTGCCGTTGTGCCACCCCGGCTCCGGGCAGGCGTCTTCAGACGACAAGGATTTGGATAAATACACTGAGCAAATGCACCATGTGGCAACGGGGGGTTGTAGGGACCACGGCAAGGAGCTCGGGTTTTGCCCCAGAAAGCAGCGTGCGTAGGGGCACTGGCCGGTCGTGGGTGGTCAACCCACAGGATCCCCAATTCTGAAGACCCGGTAACACTCTGTGCAAAATGCCAGCGAGACGAGCGGCGTCCTGTCTTGGGGCTGTGTGTGCGCTGCCGGCTTCGCCCTAGGCTGGGGGCGGGGGCTCCTTGTGCCAGGTGGCTCCTAAATGCCACTGAGGTTGTCGGAGCGCGGCAGAATTCTACGCCTATCTTCCCTTCCAATGAATACACAACTCGACTCCCCCTCCTGCCTCCCTGCCCAGCAGACAGAAGAACCCCGCCCGTCCGGAGGGTCGCTGGGGAGGGTGGGGAGAGAGCCAGCAGCCCACTCTTCTGTCACTCTGGGGGTGCAAACAGCCTGTCTGCGAAACTTGTCCTGCCGTCTGTGCCTGACCCCACAACTGACCGCCACTTGGTGACAGAGTGCAGCCACACAGGCCCAACCCTGCGCAGCTGGGTGGTGTGGGGCACAGTGACGTGGACTCAGAACGCCTCAGTGTCCCACTCGCCCCCACCCACAGCCCCGGCCAGAGACCAGGGCAAGGGGACCACACACAGGGCTCCAGGCAGGTGGCCCGGACACAGGATGGCCCACCTGTGAGCTGGTAACCACACACCTGTTCGGCCACCATGTGATGGGGCAGTGTCAACTGGCCAATAAGCCCAGTGAGGTCTGGGGTCCTGGGGACCCTTGCAGGACCCCAAAGTGCAGACTATTTCCATAACAGTAACAAGACAGTACTCGCCCTCCGCATGCCAGGGGGATGAATGTTCCGCTGCTCTTTCGGAAGATCTGCATAACCCAGTGAAGTGACATTTTCCCAGTGAGTAATGCTGCTTGTAAAAACGCAAGTACGGGTACCCTATTCGAATGCAAACAGACCAATGAGTTTCTAAGGAGCAGAAAGACGGCACTGACGGAGTTTCAGGTTCCCTGTCCCAGGCAGCCTTTAAGAAATGACCGCTTGTCGAGTTTTAGAGAAATATCAAAGAAGAATTTCCACATTATCTGCTAAGGCTATACTCCAATACTCCAAACTTTCACAAATGCTGGATTTTTCTCATATACTTCAACCAAAAACAACGCAGCGCAGCACGACAGACCCGACATCAGTCCACGCGTCGTCTTCCAAGCCAGATGCAGAAATGTTGCCACACTCTTGCTACGTTGGTTTGGGAAAATAGTCATTTTTCTTTAAAATAGTGTTATTTATGTTAACATGTAATAAATAGGCTTATAATTTTAAATGGATGAATAAATGTTTCTCACTCTGTAGGTTATTAAGTATGGAACATCTGATTTCCTTTAGTACTAGGTTTGACAGCTGATATTTCCAACATTTCATTTTGAGATTTTCTGTTTTATTTTTTATTGTGAAGGAGCATCATCTCCAGTCTTTCAAACACCCATTTTGGCTTGTGATTACCTTTCATATCTTTTTTTTACAGCAATTTTTGTGAAACCATGGATAAGTCAAAAATTCATGATATTTTGGAATACGAGTTCCGTCATGGGACCAATGCAGTACAGACAGCTCAGAATATCGACGAAGTGTTTGGGAAGGATGTGGCTAATGAACTCACAGTACGTCGATGTTTGAGAAGTTCTGTTCTGGTGATTTTAATCTTGAAAATGAGCCACGTGGGTGACCTGAGACCAAGGTGGATAATGATGAGCTGAAAGCTGTAGTGGAAGAGAATCCATCTCAGCCTACGCGTGAATTAGCAGCAAGGTTTGACATTACTATTCCAACAATATCGGACCATTGGAAACATGGGCAAGGTTAGGAAGCTGGATAGATGGTTCTGCATGAATTAAACAAGAGTCAGAAGAGAAATTGTCTCGAAGCTTGCCTTCCCTTGCTGTCACGACATAAAGGTGAACCATTTCTACACCGTATTCTTACATGTGATGAAAAATGGATTCTTTTTGACAATTGCAAGCATTTGGCACGTGGTTGGATAAAGATGAAGCGCCGAAACACAGTCCAAAACTGAATATTCATCCAAAAGAGCTAATGGTGTCTGCCTGGTGGTCCAGTGCTGGTACTATACACTACAGCTTCATGAAACCTGATTGGTTGATTACAGCGGATGTCTACTGCAACCAATCAGATGAAATGATGAGGAAGCTTGCGATTAAGCAGCCGAGATTGGTCAGTAGAGACAGGCCAATCCTCTTGCAAGACAATGCTCAACCACATGTCACATAAACAACGCTGCTCAAACTACAGAAGCTGGACTTGGAAAGTCTCTTGTCATCCACTGTATTCACCAGACCTTGCACCAACTGACGACCACTTCCTTCAGGCTTTGGACCACTTCTGGCAAGGAAAATACTCAATTCTCAACAAGCTGTGGAAAATACCTTTTGCGATTTCATTGCACTCGCTCTCCAGGCTTCTTTGCTGTTACGTAAACAAGCTACCGTTAAGATGGCAAAGCTGTGTGGACAGTTTAGGTGCACGCTTTGGTTAATTGTACTGCCTCTTGTTTGGGATATAATAAACTAAAGTTTTGATTTGAACTC
>NW_012151330.1:982920-997181 GCF_000956105.1 Propithecus coquereli | reverse complement strand
ATATATTTTTAGTTGTCCAATTAATTTCTTTCTAATTTTAGTAGAGACGGGGTCTCGCTCTTGCTCCGGCTGGTTTTGAACTCCTGAGCTCAAATGATCCGCCCGCCTCGGCCTCCCAGAGAGCTACGATTACAGGCGTGAGCCACCGCGCCCGGCCAGGAAAAGCATTCTTTTTTCTAGTGTGGCAGCCAATGTGTAAATGACCTAATAATTCCCAATACAGTAACTACTGGAAGCTACACCACATATATACCCAAAAGTCCTTTTAGGACCTCAGTACCTTTCGTGAGTGTCGGGGGTCCTGAGACCAACGCTGCGCCCAGAGCTGGCGTCGGAGCAGCGAGGAGGGGACGGGGCTGCGGGACTGACGGGCAGGGTGGCCCCAGTCCACACCACCGAGGCAGCAGCCTCCCCTCATCCCGCCAACGCCTTCCCCCGTGAAACCCCAGGGCCCCCCAAGACCCAATGCTTCGGGCCAGAGACGCACAGAAGGCCAGTACCCGTCACTTGAGGGCTGAGACCAAGGCACGTAAGATGGGTCTCCATGGTACGGTGGCCTCAAACGTGGCTTCGTGTCTGGACCTGTCACGGCACAAGGAGAGGAGGAGCAGGAGGGAACCGCTGAGAGGTGACACCTGTCTCTTCGCCGGCTGCCCCAAAGCCGCTGGGTGTCTGGCTGACGGGGTCCGTCCCATCCCCCTGCCAGTGCTACAGAGACTCCCAAGTGCCACTCGGAAAAGGGACGGCCCGTGGCAATTAGGACAGACGTCGTTTCGTGAGCTGCCGTGACAGGCGTGGGCGTGGACATCCGGGCGACGACCCAGGTGGAATCAGGGCTCCCGGCTCCTCCCTGACGTCCTCCTCCAGGGGAGGGTGGGGGGATGCTGGCATCGGCTCTGAGCGCCGACTGTGTGCACTCACACCCCCGTCCTGCCCTCGGTGGCCTCACGGTGGCAGCCTGAAATCAGCCACGGTGGGAGCGTTTACACCAGGGAAATCGGCCAGAGCTGCGGCCCCGACTCTGTCTCCCGCCGAGCCGGGTGCTGAGTGTTCGCCGGGACAGCACTGCTCACAGCACGAACAGTGCGGAGGACACTCGAGCAATTTTATATTCACGACTGATTAATTATAGGTTGGCCAAGGTAAGTAAAGTACTATTAATACCAGACTTCTCCTTTTCCTCTGAGGCAGACGGTCAGGCAGCAGGTGCAGGTTGCCAAGCCGACCCCTGAACGGCCACCCCGGCGGCCTCGAGCCTCCTCCGTGCTTGATCACACTCAGGAAGCGCTGCCGGGTCCCTCCCAGAGCCAGCGCCGTCCCTCCTCCCCCAGACACACAGCTCCGAGCAAGCGGCGCCAGGGCAGGTGGGGCCGGGTGGGCAGCACCAACGTTGCAAAGAACCCACCGATGCCCTCGTGACTCTGCCACTCCTGTCCTCGGAGGGCAGCGCCGTGGACACGTGGGCAGCTTCTTGGCGCAGCTACGTGGAGTCCGATCTGGAGATTTGGTCAGATCAGAACCACGATGGCCTGCATCAGGCCTGTTTTGACGTAACTGCCAGACAAACCACGAAACGCACGAGGACAGAGCTCGCTCATGGGAAAAGCTGCCCAGCTGGGGGAGCCCACAGGACGGGCTGAGGCCACACCACCCTCTGCTCACTGCCTTCGCCACCCGTGGGGAACCAAGCGTGTCCCGGAGCTCAGGGAGGAGGGCGGGAAGGACACCTGTGTCCGGTGCTGAGGTGGCCCAGACCAGCCCCACCCGGAGCCAGGGCTGCCCCCCTCCCGCCGCCCGATCCGGTCTGAGAGGAGAGTGCAGGACGGCTTCCCCCAGCTGCCCCCACATCGCCATGTCCAGTTAGGCCCACGACGCAGCGCCCCGCCCTGGCCCCCAGAGCTCTGGCTGCGGCACAATGACCTCCAAGGCTGCCCTCCCATTCCTGGGCCTCTGGCCCCCAGGGACCCTCCTCGGGGTCCATGTCCACAGCCCGGACGTGCCCAAGCCCTCCCCACCAGCCAGGGACCTGCTGTCCCTCCTGTCTCCTCCCAGGCCCCTGCCGGCCCGAGGTCTGGCCCTTGCCACTGCCCACCGACCCAGCCGACCACAAAGAGCCCAGGGCCCACAGCTGGAACCATCCGAGCAATGAAACGAGGAGAACGGTACCGGATTCTGAACAAAGTAGCACCCGCGCATCCCCAGCGACAGAAACAGACGACTGAATAAATTAACAAATAGGGCGGCAGAGACAAAATTCCTGCACGGAAGGTCCCACGTAACTTACGTGGCTCCTGCACCTGCCAGGAGGGGCGACCCCCAGCCCTGCGGTGTGGGCTGCGCGTGGCGACGTCCTTCCCACGGGGACAGGACGGGGCGTTGGCGTCGCTGCCCATCAGAGAACCCAACTAACACCGCCCAGGCTGTGATCGAGGCCGACACCCAGGGTGACGGGTATCACGGGGAGCGTGTGCGCCGTGACGCGACGGCACGCGTGGCGAGACGGGCACCTCACCTCCGTGTGCTCCTCCCAAAGCCCGCGAGTCCTGTGTGCCCACGAGAAGAGCAGGAGGCTCCTGGGCACCGACCGGCCCCTCCGACGGGTGAGGTCAGAACAGGGCGTCTGAGACGCCGTCACGGCCCAGAGGCGCCGGCCGAGACGTGGGGACTAAACACGACGTGGGATCCCGGGACGGAACGAGGGCGTCTGGGAAAACTACGGAAATCGGAGTACGGTGCAGACTTTGGTCAGAAACATATCGATAGTCGGTCACCGGCGGCACCAGCGTGTGACGCTGACAATCTAGAAGCCACCGTACTCTGCACTGCTGTCTCGGTTGCTGCGTAAACCCAAAACCGTTCTAGAACGTAGTTTTCTCAATACCCCGAGTGGGGCGGGCGAGAGAACCAACCTCTGCCGCGGCCGAAGCATTTGAAAACCACCCCGGGCCACGCGGGAGCCAGAGTCAAGGCAAAGGCCTCGGTCCTGGTAACGCTCTGCCCCACGTCCCCCGGTCCCACGAGGACTCGGCCCGGGGGGCAGGCTGGTCCACGGCCACCACCACACCCACGCACACCGTCTGTCCGTCTAGACCGTCTCCACACCGGTTTTGCTGCATAATTTGGCCTCAGGAAAGTATAATCTAGATGGTTTCCAGGTAAACACAGGAGCGAGAACACAATCATTTACCGACACTCCCTCCCAAGGCCACAGCCAGAGGAAGAAAAACACCAATAAACCCCGAACGGCAGGGAGAGGCAGATGCTGCTGCGCCGGACCCTGGGGGCACATGGCCCCACAGACCCAGAGAAAGGCCGGGGTCAGAGGCCCCGGATGCCGGGAGAGGAGCGCGCCATGGTGCAGACTCCCACCGCCGCGGAAGGCCACCCCGCAGACCCCGCTCCCTCCCAGAGCAGAACGAGAGGGCTCGGACTTCCTGCCGAGGGGTGAGAGCCCCTCCCCTCTGGGCAAGACGCTGGCCTGGCGCTTGGGCAACCACCGCTGGGGCTCCCAGGAGGAGGCCCAGGCAGGCCCCAGACCGTGACCGCTGCTACCACCGGCTCCGGAGCCTCGAGTCAACTTGGGCAGACAAGTGAGGGTGGCCTTGGAGCTGAGCAAGCCTCCGAGCCCAGAGAAACAGAAAAAAAGAGCCTCGGTGGCAACAGAGCCACGCAAGAGACCCAAGAAAACACCGAGAAGACGACCCTGCTGACCCACGACACCATGGCGTCATCTCATCACGTGCGTGTTGTCGCCAGCAGGCACCCACCTCGCGGCTCGTCACTCGTCCAGTCCTCGGGCGGCCGGGAGCCGGGCTATTACCATCGTCCCAGCTGCCGGGTCCGAGGCACGGGCTGGACGGTGCTGTGACTGAGGTCACACCGCTGGGAGTGGCAGGGCTGGGGCCTGACCCAGGAAACGCAGCCTCAGGCCCTGGGCACCTGGGCGAGGAGCAGGGCTTCAGCCCGGCCCTGGGGTTCAAGTCCCAGTGACACCACGTATGTGCTGTGTGATTTGAGAAAACGCCTTGACCTCTCTGTGTCTCAGGTGCCATTCTCTCCTCTGCATGAAGAAAATGACGGTGCCTACCTCAAAGGGCATCACACGGATCAAACGGCTTACACACATGAAGGCTTAAAACCATAAAGGCACCCGAGAACCGTCACCGGCACATCACATTCAGGTGCCCCCTGGCCGTCATTAATAACGGAGAGAAGCGGTGTGATTTTGTGCCTCTGACACAAGAGCAGGACACTCTATTTTAAAAAGGAGGCTTCAGAGAACAAAAAAGCACTTTTTGGAAATCAAAAGACAGAACAGGAACACGAAGAAAAACTTAATATATGGTTTTGACAAGAAAATCTGAAGGTAAGAAAATATACAAAGAAACGCACAACAGAGAAGACAGTTGGGGGCCAGCAAGCGGTCAGTGGCAGCTCCAGGAAAGGTAACAGAGGGGCGACGATCACACAAGAAATAACGGAGTGGCGAAGCTTCCCACCCGGAGTGTCACGCGCGTCCACCCTGACGGTTCCCAGCACAGGAGACGAGAAAGGCTCTGCGTCGAGATTCAGCATCACGAGACTTGAGGACCCTGAAGAGAAGATTCTAGAGAAAAACTACACACACGCAAATCAGAACGGCACCCAACTAGGCAGTGGGAGCGACGCCTTCAAAACGCGAAGGGAAATCATTTCCAGGGTGCAATTCTATACCTAGCGCAACTATCACCGCGTGTGGCTACAGGAAATGTGTTTTCACGCTAGGTCCCCTGAACTTCGCCTCCCAGGCCCCTGCTCAGAAAGTCTCCGGCGGGTGTCTCAGCCGGATATTAAGCCAAGAGAGAGAAAGACGGGGGAGCTGGGGGGCAGAAAGCGGGGAGAAGGGGGCAGAGGGCATCCCAGGAGGAGGCCGTGCAGGGAGGCCGTGGGTGCGCCAGGAGGTGGGGTGCGGGCACTGGGGCGCCGACCCCTGCTGAGAGGACGGGGCAGACTGGAGACAGGACTTCCAGAACATGCTGAGAAAGAAAATCAAGACAAGTACTAACTCCAAGGAAAACCAAAAGTTGTGCAAAGAAAGGAAGGTAACCCCAGTGGCTTGTGAATATTACGTAATCCATGACCACACAGACACTCGGCGATGACACGGTGAATGGTGACGTGACCCGAACGAAGACAGAGAAAGGGAGGAAGAGGTGAACGGACACGTCCCAGAGAAAGAGGGGAACAAGTAATGTCCCAAATGGAAAAGTCTAGAAACAGCAGCATAAATGTAGAAATATGGAAATAGAAGCCGGGTGTGGCGTGCACCTGTAGTCCCAGCTACCTGGGAGGCCGAGGTGGGAGGATGGCTCGAGCCCAGGAGCTCGAGTCCGGCCTGGGCAACACAGTGAGACCATGTCTTTTGAAATAAAGAAAAAGAAAAGAAACTTGGAAATAAAGGCCAAGAGTGGGTGAGCCCCTCCCGGGAGTGGGAGTCGGGGCACGGGAGGGGACACCTGTTCTCTTTAGGTGACCAGGACTATCCAACACATTGAAACAGAAAATACGTAAAACTCAAAACAAAATTTTAAATGTAGAAACAACATACGATGCAAACGTTACACGTGAGCGTTTAGCAATAGCACCAACACCGTTTCCTGACCCGGACGCGGCGCCAGCCCAGCCTCCAACGCTGGACACGACCCCGACCCACTCGGCAAACCCGGCTCGCCGAGGAGCGAACAGAGGAAGCCGCCTCGCCTGACAGAGGCCGGCTCCATCTCACAACAAATCACATCTTTCTAAACTTCCCGCAGAAGAGACATTTAAAAAGCAAACTTCAAAAAGACCAGACACTCAAACCACCAAATTAAACAATAAAACACAAAGTCAGGTCCCCCCGCCCGCCGGCCTCACGTGTAACATCCCTCGTGCCTGACAAACGGTGTGGACTCCAGCGAAGCCGCGGCAGCATCCACACGCGTCAGACCGTGGGCACAGAGCCTCCGAAATAGCCGCCGGGAAGCAGCTGTGTGTCTCCAGCGTGGAGTTCTGGCCTCTCCTGGGGGCCGCCGCAGCCCTGGGTGGGTGGAATCGGCTGGTTCTGCCTAGAGGCCTCGGAGACGCAAGAGGGAACACGAGGTACCCCACTCCACGTGTTTAGGATCACCCTAAAAATAAACCACCGTGTCCAAGCACACTGGTGGGGGCTTTGCTGCGCCGTCTCCCGTATGAATGAACAAAACTGCCATAGCCTCGTTATCAAAAACGATCTGAAACGCCGGAGTAGCAATTGGTTCTGATGCCTCATTCTGAGCGAAGCCTCTTCTGCCTTCTGCATAAATCAACAAACATTCAAGGAGAACCTGCTCTGGGCCGGGCCCCAGGGCCGGGCTCTGGGGACGCCTCGGGGCTGCCAGGCCAAGAGAGCGTGTGAAGGTGGGTGGGGCAGTGCCCCAGGTTCTGTGCGCACCGCCAAGAGCAGGGAACAGCTCGGGCAAAGGCCCTGTGGCCCGAGGCGGCAGAGAGACCGAGCGTGAGCAGAGCATGAGGAGGCCGGTCCCACCTGATCCTCAGACCCCTGACCCTGAACTCGAGCTCCACGGGGCAAGCACAGAAAAGGGCAGTCCGCAGCGCCTGGGATGTGACCAAGCCTTCCCAAAGCCCTCCCCCCATGGCGCCGGGTGTGCGGGGTCAGGGCGGCCCCCACCCTGGGAGAGCTCCCTGCTTGGCATCCCCGGCGGTGCCAAGTCGGCAAAGGCCGCCCCCCCACACCATCCTGGGTCCTCAGCAGAGCCTGGAGCCCGACCTCAGGACGCAGCTCCCGGGCTTGGACGTGGCGGCTCCGCCCGGGGGTCAGAACCCTGGGCAGGTGAGACGCACACCCAACGCCACACAAACGTGAGAACAACGGGCGCCCGTGGCGGCTTCAGAGACCGCTCGGTAGGAGCTCCGATGGGGTCACAGCCACCCTGAGGGGTCCCCACCGGACCCCACCCGGAAGTGTGGCGCCAAGGGCGCGGCCAGCAGGCGCAGCCAGCCCGCACTGGCCGGGCTCCTGGGTGCTGCGGACGCCGTGACCTGTGTGATGGGACCGACGGGCAGGTGGCCTGGGACACGCTGAGACGGAGCCTGGAGCCTCGGAGGGGAGGGCGGGAAGGGCGGGACCGCGCCGAGCGGGCCGCGGCACACACAACTCCTTACGTAACTGTTGGGGCTCCGAACTCCACGGAGACGGCGGGAGGAGCCGAGGCAGGAGTGTGGCGAGCCCACAAGAGCTTGGCGAAGACGCAGACACAGGTGAAGCCAGCACAGCCCGCCGAGCAGCCCCACGCCCAACGGCTTTCGGGGAGGGCGGCCCTTCGCCCCGAGTCTCTCCCCGGTCGGCCCCGACCGACCCCACCGAGGACGGCTGGACCGCAGGCCACTGTCCGCCTGCGCCTGGCCCTGGAGCCCCACGCAGCGAACTCGCACCCTGAGGGTCCCCCAAGCCACGCGCCGCCCGCGTGTGCTCAAGCAGAGGAACGAGGCCAGGCGCCCCACACATCCCGGAGAAACTATGACACAGCGCGTTTCCCGTGCTGGCAGCACACGTGCGAACACACCCAAGCCCCCTCTCCCTGCCGCTCGGCCGCCGATACATCGGGTTTCTGTAATTCAAAAATCAGAATGCACGAGTCGCCGTGGCGACCCGCGCTGGCTGTCCAGGGCACCAGTGTTTGCGAGGGTCCCTCCACGCCTGGGGGAGGGGCGCTCTGTCCCAGCGGCCTCCCCAGCGCCGGGCGCCATCCCCCGCCACCGAGCAGCCCGGGCCCTCCCCACCCCATGGCTGCCAAGCCTGCCAGGGAGGCTGGTGGTGGTTTTGTTTTTTTACAAAACCACCTTATAAAATGGACGTCAGAAAAGCACCCACATTCCCACATCCCCGCCAAGGAGCGCACGGCCCCCAGACCCGCCAGAGTCGACCTCCAGCCATTTCCGAATAGAAAGCTGGATGCCGGGGCCACGCTCCCCGCTGACATCCAGGGCCCCTGATGGAGCGAGCCCTGCCGCCCGGACTCCAGCATGACGCTGTCATCAATGCAAAACCGGAGCTCAGACAGGCGGGAGGGCAGCCTCGCTCTGAAAGACCACACGCCCGGAACAGCTTGTTTACAGAAACAGGTGCTGGTTTTGCCGCCACCAGCCCTGGCGACTCGGGCTCCGGACTTTGCCCCTGGGGTCCCATCCGTCCGTCCACGGGCAGCAGCCCAGACGCAAAGACAGCACAGACATGCTGCCCGCTCCGGCCCGACACAGACCCACAACCACGAAAGCATCGGCCGCAGCGCGACCCCCAGCGCCTCCCCCAGGCCAGGGGCGAGCCCGCCAGCCCTCCGCCGGACACGGCCGCGCGTCCCCCAGGCCCGGGCCACATACCATCCGTCCTCGGGGCGTACATTTCCCTCCTCCGAGCCCCGCGTCAGCCGCGTCGCCCGCCCGGCATGTCTCTCTACAGCTTGTTTTTCTAAAAATCTGTCACCCCGCAAAACAACAGCCTCTCGCTGCGCCCCCCCGACATCGCCCAGGACTGCTGCGGATGCGTCCCTGCCCGGCCAGCGGCACCCGCCGTGTCGGTGCCTGGAGCATCTGTGCGGCACGCAGGCTGCCTCGGCACGAGCCCCAGACGCTGACTCGCGGCGGCCCGGTGCACACGGCCTGCGCCGCCCAGGCCCGGCCTGGGTGCGGGAAATCCACCGAGATGCGCTACTCACAGGCTTTCTTCTCCTGCCTGCGAGCGCGGTGCTCTACGCTGCGCGGGCGGCAGGCGTGCAGGGAGGCATTTTCCTTCCTTTCAGGGGCCGACGCGGTGTCTGCTCGCCCCGGACCCCGACAATGGGAGGGTGGGCTCGAGCGCCGGGAGCAGATACCTAACGGCAGGCTGGCCACGCCGTCCCCCGCCTCTCACATCCCTGCCTCCTCATGTCTCCAGGCCCGGGTGGTACCGGCTCCCCTGGGAAGCCGTAGCCGGCAGCTGAGGCACAAACTAAAACACGGCATGGATATCAAGGAGCTGACGTCACATGAAAACAAGCATCTCTGCATTAAAACGGTCCAGAAGGAGGACCCGGCAGGGCGGCAGCCACGCCAAGGGCAGGCTCTGGCTCAGCCTCAGAGACGCAGCAACCCGAGCGCAGCCCCGCTGGGCCGTCCCGGACCAGCCCACCCAGAGGGACTCGGCAGTGGCGAGTGACCTCTGACCCGCGTCCCGAGGCTGTGAATGGGCTCCACACAGACACTGGGGGGCTCCCGGCAAGGAGGGGGAGGGGAGGAGAGGCCACGGGCCCGGCCCGAGGGCCAGGTGGCCTTGTGGTGTCGGGGCCGCGTCCCGTGTGCTGAGGGGACGGTGGGCCCCAGGAGGGCAGGAACGGTGAAGGCCGAGCTCCCCAGGGCCGGCCTGGGATTGCACAGCCCCAGCTTCAGGCAGGACCACAGGCGCTGTGCTGGGCCCTGGGGCCAGCCCAGCCTCCCCAGAGACCCGGAGCCACCGTCGCCCGGACAATCCAGGGACCCAGGCACCGCCGGCCAAGGGGAGCGGGCACTTTCCTCCAGCCACAAAAACACAGAAACACGGCCCAGCCTGGGACCCGCGGGGCACCTGCGCTGGGCCTGCGAGGGCCGACGTGGGCGTTGGGAGATACCTTTGTGGCCCGCCCCTCCAGGGACAGACGGCGCGGTCAGCGCACTGGGCTGGGGGCTCTGGGGAAGGCGAGCACCCTGCTCAGGCCTCTGGCGCCAACCAGGTATGAGAAGGCGTCAGTACTGACCGCGTCAGGGCCCTGCTGGCTGGGACTGCGCCTCGCTGAGACAGCAAAGGACTGGCCCTACGAGGAACCTTCCCGACACAGCCACAGGGCCGTACCCAGGACACCCCTCCAGGCCGTGGTCACACTCCGGGCCAACGTCCCCCGCCTCAGTCACCCCAGAGTCCGTATCAGGGACAGTGCTACGCCACCCCGCCGCGCCAGCCTCGCCAGGGAAACCACGATGAAGGCTCTGCCCGAGTTCTCAGCTCCCTCTGCCCCCTGAGCGGCCCCATGTGGCGTGGCCGCCCCTCATCCGGGACTGAGCAACGAGCTCTCTCCCTAGTAGCGTCGTCCCCGACCTGCTGGCCTCGCCACACCTGAGTACCAATAAAACCTACATTTGAAGCAGTCAGCCTCGTAAACCTGTGTTTACTGCATTCACTGTGTGGACTCCTGGCCACAGCTCGGGTTCAAACTCCAGCTCCTCCAGCAGCTCGTGGGGCCCGAAGTTGCTTCTCCAAAGGGCTGACCCACCGTGCAGAGGGCGTTTTGTAAAATGTGACACTCACAGGCGTCACACTTGGAAGTTTTCTTCCAGCAGGTGTCCTGAGTGGACCGTCCCAAACTCCGTCACTGAGAATGATTATGGCAAACTGCAGGGCCTGGCACTCTGGCCGCCAAGCTAAGCATGGGTTGTACGATTTTAATTGGCTGAATAAAATAAAAAGAATAATAATATTTTCAGACACATGAAAAGTCTGTGAAATATGCATTTCAGCATCCACCAAGTCTTACGGGGACACGGCAGTGCACCTCACTCAGGCGTCATCGTGCCTGCTTCTGCGCCACCGCGGCGGTGGCAGCGGCAGTCACAACAGAGACCATGCGGCCCACAGAGCCCACGGCGTCTACTAACTGGCCCTTTATAGAAATAGTTCGGGCCGGGCGCGGTGGCTCACGCCTGTAATCCCAGCACTCTGGGAGGCCGAGGCAGGCGGATTGTTTGAGCTCAGGAGTTCGAAACCAGTCTGAGCAAGAGCGAGACCCCGTCTCTACTAAAAATACAAAGAAATTAATCAGACAACTAAAAATATATAGAAAAAATTAGCTGGGCATGGTGGCGCGTGCCTGTAGTCTCAGCTACTCGGGAGGCTGAGGCAGGAGGATCGCTTGAGTCCACGAGTTTGAGGTTGCTGTGAGCTAGGCTGACGCCACGGCACTTACTCTAGCCCGGGCAACACAGTGAGACTCTGTCTCAAAAAAAAAAGAAAAAGTTCACAGACCCCTGACTAAGATACAAAGTCATAAAATGACCCCACATCCACACTGGGCTTCAACAGGAAATGCAAGTCTATACGCGTCCAGTGTAAAAATCCACACGTGGGACCAGCTTCATGCCACGACCACTGTCCTGCGGCCACCTTCTCTCCTCCAGTCCACCCCGCAATACCCAGCTCTGCAGAACTCTAGAAAATTCAGGTTCAACTGGCAGACCGCTAATTTTATTAGAAATCTATTTAAGGCAGAAAACTAGCTTTTCCAGTTTGTTGTAAATAATTTGAGACAGAGCTGAATGAAACTGGATTTCTTATCAAACAATAGACAAACCTATAAATACCAAAGAACCGCAGGCGTTAAGCTAGTCCGGAAGGATTCCGTGGTAACCCACCCACGCCTGGAGGACGCTCCACCAGCAGTCGAGATGCAGGCTGCCTGCCCCGACTGGTGAGCTGGAGCCCCCAGCCCCGGGGCGTCAGCGGCTGGATCGCACCGGTGGGGACACTTTCCTCCCCACTGGGCAAGCCGGGACAGGAGCGGCGGCGCACTGGCCTTACTGAGCACTTAGTGTGATCCAGGAGCCCTTTTAAGCTCCATTAACCCTTTCACAGAGGGGGAAACTGAGGCACAGGTAGCCTAATCCCCGCCCAAAGTCCCACAGTGGGCTCACTGCTACGCTGGCAGCAGCACGGCGGGGCCCCTCGAATGTCGCACTCCGGCACCTTCTGCCGTTGCAGACGCCACACCCGGTGAAGTGCTGGCTGACCTGGACAGTCATGGCAGCACACGGCCCAACACCCTCCACCGCCCCATGGGGACCGTGCCCCTGCAACTGAGCCCTGCCGAGGACCCCTCAGCGCCCAGGCCGCATGGTGTGTGGCTGTGAGAGAGGGGGACAGGCCTGGGGACGAGGGGACACCAGGCCTGCGGACCTGCCGGTGCCAGCGCGAGACTCTGCAGCCAGAAGGTCATGACCCCAAGAAGCCCTTCCCGCCTCCCACCCACTGCGGCCCCCGTAGCCGATGACTGTCCCCACTGGACCCCAGCCCCCGCTGTGGGGTCAGAAAGTGGGGAGGGGCTCCCACCTCTCCCCCCAGGACTCTGCCACGTGGCTCCAGTCCCTCCCCCGTAACATGCAAATGCGCAGCTTTCTGCCCCAGGACCTGCGTGCCGGAAGGGCCCAGCCTCCACTGCACTCCCCGCCGGCCGACACCCTTCTGTTGCTGTCGTGTCCCGAGACCTGCAGTTCACACCCGAGACTGCGGAACCCTCTTTCTGCCAGAGTTGAATGGAAACGGGGGCTGGCTCAGGGGCTGAGCGGGGGACACAGCCGGAGGCGAAGGCAGCGGTCAAGGTGGGTCCACCGTCCACAGTCAGCGCCAGGGCCCCTCCCCACCCAGAGCTGCGCACAGCTCTCCAGGGCACCGGGCCCCCTCGACCACACGGCACCCCCGCTCAGCCCCCACCACCAAGCATCACGAGGGGGCTCGACGAGACCTGGCACAGACCCCACCTACAAATTCCAGGGGAGTCGGACCACCCCCACCAGCCCCCCGGGAGGCTGAGGACATCGGATGTCAGTGTGGCCAACTGTGGCGGGTCGAAGGTGGCAGGTCCACGTCCTGCCACCAGAACCTGTGGACGTGACCTTATTTGGAAAAAGGGTCTCAAGGCAAGAGTGCCCTCGGTCACCCGGGTGGGCCGTCACACGTGTACACGCCGAGCACAGACGGCAGCGCCAGGGGCCAGGGAGGCAGGAAGGACTCGACGCAGAGGCGCCCAAGAGAACCAGCCCTGCCCAAGCCTCGATCTCAGACCCGCAGCCCCCGGGAGGGTGAGAGGATCGAGCTCTGCAGTTGAGCTTCACACGCCAATCAACACGCCTCGCGTCACACGGGATGAGCTGCCCAGCACCCGCCGCCACAATGTCCTCACCGAGACTGTTTCCTATGGCGCTGTCTCCGCGTCCTGCAGCTCCGCGAGGCGGCGTGGACAACCCAGTCGGCCTGAGCCGAGGTCCTGTCTCGTCAGGACGTAACCGGTCCTCACTGTCACCACACCGGGAGTCTCGGCTCCCGATCTTGTCACTCGCTCAGCCCCAAACACCCCCAACCCACCAGCGTCACCCACAGGTGACGGGACAAGCCCACGGTGAATATTGCTCAGCCGTAAGAAGGAGCGAAAAACAACTGGAGAGAAGACAAGTAGCAGAGGACAAAAGCCAGCTGCGTCTAACGGGCCAGCAGCAGCCGCGCCCTTCCCACGGCTGTTCTCCGGACGGACCACACGTCAGGCTGCAGGTCAGCAGGTTTAAAGAGATGGACGTCATATAAAGTGTCTCCTCCAACCACAATGGGATGAAGTTAGAAATCAGTGACTGAAAGAAAACTGGAATAGTCACAAATATGTAGAAATTAAACACACTCAAACAACCAAAGGACCAAAGTCAAAATCTTACGGAAAATCAGAAAATACTTAGAGATGAATGAAAATGAAAATACAACACATCAGACTGTGGGACACGGACGAAGCGTGTGTGTGTTGCTATAAAGGGTAGACCTGAGGCCCGGTAATTTATAAACAAAAGAGGTTTATCGGGGTCACGGTTCTGCAGGCTGCACAGGAAGCACCGTGCCAGTGTCTGAGTGTGGGGGGGGCTTCGGGGGGTTGCCATTCCGGGCGGAGGGGGAGGTTGGGGGCGGGGTTCCCTTGGCAGGGGGGGGCGGGGGGGGGGGCAGTGCCAGGCCCTTCAAACGGCCAGCTCTCCCGAGAACTGACAAAGTGAGACTCACCCATCATCACAGGGAGGGCGCCAGGCCATCAATGAGCCATCTGCCCCCGTGACCCAAAAACCTCCCACCAGCCCCACATTCTACACTAGGGATCCAATTTTGACATGAGAATTGGTGGGGACAAACATCCAAACCATATCTCAGTGTTAAAGAGGAAATTTATAGCAATAAACATTTACAATAAACAACATGAAAGAGCTCGAATTTACAACCCAAGGAACTAGAAAAAGAAGAGCAAACTAAGCCAGGTGCGGTGGCTCACACCTGTGATGCCAGCACTTTAGGAGGCCAGGGTGGGAGGATCACCTGTGGCCAGGAGTTCTAGACCAGCCTGGGCAAGAGAGAGACCCCGTCTCTACAAAAAATAGAAAAATTAGCTGGGTGTGGTGGCTCACACCTGCAGTCCCAGCTACTCGGGAGGCTGAGG
>NW_012151330.1:979302-980540 GCF_000956105.1 Propithecus coquereli | reverse complement strand
GGCAGTTCTTTAAAAATAGAATTACCCACAATCCAGCAATTCCACTTGTGGGTCTACACCCAAAGGAACTGAAAGTGGGTCCCAAGGGACCATTTATACACCATGTGCGCAGACCATCGCTCACGGCAGCTAGAGGGTGGAAGCAGCTCGGGTGTCCCTAGGCAGGTGAACGGACAAATGAAATGTGGCCCATCCACAGAGTGGATTACTCAGCCTTAAAAAGGAAGGGAATCCTGCCACACGCTGCCACACAGGGGAGCCTTGAAGACACTGTGCTAAGTGAGACGGGCCCAGTCGCAGAAGGACTAACGCTGCAAGATTCCACGCGTATCCGTCAAACCCGTGGAGACAGGAAGCAGAGGGTGGCGCCAGGAACCCTCTGCTGAGGGTGGGGGTCAGTGTTTGATGGGGACGGAGCTGCAGCCGGGAAGACGGGAGAGTCTGGAGATGGGGGTGGCAGCGTGGAGGTTGCAAATCACCGGGCTGCACATCCTAAAACGGCCGAGGTGGTAAATTTTATGTCACGTGTATTTTGCCAGAATAAAAACAACTGGAAAAAGGAGAGCCGAAGTGCGGACGCACGCTACAACACGGATGAACCTTGGGGACTGTGCGGGCGAAAGGAGCCAGACACAAACGGCCACGTACTGCATGATCCTGTTCACGTGGAACATCCCGACAGGCAAATCCACAGGAACGGACAAGCGCTGGGTGCCAGGGCTGGGGGGACAGATGGGGCCGGGCTTTCCTTCCCGAATGTATGCTGGAACCAGGTGGACGTGGTAGCTGCACGACACTGTGCATGGCACTGAACTGTTCACTTTAAAGCAGTTAAGATAGTAAATTTTATGTAAACTATACTTTACAATTAAAAAACGACCTATAAAACCAGTTAAATTCGGACTGACAACATGAGTGGGACAGGCCCAGCCAGGGTGACGCCCGGCCAGCTGCTGTGCTCGAGGCCCATGGGGCAGCCGCGTTCCTGCACATGGTCACCTCTGGCCACGTACACCTGCCGTGCACATCCGCCATGTACACCCGCCATGTACACCTGCCACATACACCCACCGTGCACACTTGCCATGTATACCTGCCACGTATACCCGCCGTGCACACCTGCCATGTATACCTGCCACGTATACCCGCCGTGCACACCTGCCATGTATACCTGCCACGTATACCCGCCGTGCACACCTGCCATGTACACCCGCCATGCACACCCGCCATGTACACCC
>NW_012151330.1:977984-979252 GCF_000956105.1 Propithecus coquereli | reverse complement strand
TTCCCAACTCAATCTACAAGGCCAAAGCCAGACAAAGACACCAAAGGAAAACTACAGACCATTATTCCCTATGAACATTCATGCCAAATTCCTCAGGAAAAAATAGAAAATATGAACAGACCAACAATGAGCAAGGAGATGAATCAGTAATAAGAAGTCTCAAAAAAAAAAAAAGCCCAGGACCTGATGCCTTCACAGGTAAATTCTACAAAAGATTTAAAGAACTAACACCAATTTTTCTCAAACTTCTCCCAAAAATTGAAGAAGAGGGAACCATTCCTAACTCAATCTACAAGGCCAAAGCCAGACAAAGACACCAAAGGAAAACTACAGACCATTATTCCCTATGAACATTCATGCCAAATTCCTCAACAAAATACCAGTAAAACAAATCCAGCAGCATACTAAAAAAATTATAGACCATGACCAAGTGAGATTTATTCACGGGATGCAAGCATAGTTCAATGTACAAAAATTGATCAACATATCACATTAACAGAATGAAGGGAAAAAACCACACGAGCACCTTAACTGATGTAGAAAAGGTATTTGACAAAATTCAAAACGCTTTCATGATAAAAACAATCAACAAACCAGGAAAAGAAGGAAACAACCTCGACATAATAAAAGCCATATATGAAAAACCCACAGTAAACATCAACTCAATGGTGAAAACCTGAATGCTTTTCCCTGAAGATCAGGACAAAGGCAGGGATGCTTGAACTTGCCACTTCTATTCAACACAGACCTGGAATTCCAGCAGGAACAATTAGGCAAGAGGATGGTGGAGGATGGCTTGAGGCCAGCGGCTCCAGACCAGCCTGGGTAACACAGCCAGACCTTGTCTCTATAAAAAATTTTAAAATTAGCCGGGTGGGGTGGTGCACACCTGTGGTCCCAGCTACTTGGGAGGCTGAGGCGGGAGGATCACTTCAGCCCAGGAGTTCAAGGTTACAGTGAGCTCTAATGGGGTCACTGCACTCCGGCCTGGGTTACAGAGTGAGACACTCTCTCTAAAACCACCCCACAAAAACAAAAAAGCAATCCACAGAATGGAAGAAAAGATTTGCAAATCATATACCTCATGAGAGATTAATATCCAGAACAGAGAACTCCTAACACTCACCAACAAAAAAACAAAACAACCCAACGCAAAATTGGACTAAGGACTTGAACAGACCTTTCTCCAAAGACGACACACAAACGGCCAATAAGCACATGAAGATGCTCAGCGTCACTAACCACTAGGGAATTGCAAACAAAACCAC
>NW_012151330.1:941427-976254 GCF_000956105.1 Propithecus coquereli | reverse complement strand
GCACACCCGCCATGTACACCCGCCGTGCACACCTGCCATGTATACCTGCCACGTATACCCGTCGTGCACACCTGCCATGTACACCCGCCATGCACTCCCGCCCATCAGGCCCTTCTCGCAAACCCGCAGCGCTGGGCAGTGCTGCCTGAGGCCAAAAAAAGCCATAAGCACAAGTGACCGTGCAGGCACCTGCGCATGGTGGCCATCAGGTGACCAGAACAGGCATGTCCTCGTCTGAGATTAGCACCAGAACCAAACTGGAAGTGCGCAACAACCGGGAGAACGCCAGCACTCAAAGCGGCCCAGCTGGCCCGAGACCCGCGGGAGCAACGTGTTCTGCTCCCCACACTCCCGACCGCGGCGAGATGAGGGCCGCCCCGCACCCCGTGCACCGTCCAGCCAGGGGGACGTCAGTGCACGGAGCAGGGGACCCATGAGCAGACCACCACTGTGCCACCACCCCGGGGTCCTCCTCGGTGCCCACCTCCGACCTCCTTGGCAACGGGCGCCTGGCGGCTGTGGCGGAGTGTTCCCAGCAAGACTGAGAGGCGTCGGGAGCCTGGGCCGCCCGGCAGGCATCTCAAGGACCCACTCTGAGCCCAAGGAGGTCCCTCCTCAAGGCTGAGCCACATTCTCCGCATTCCCACGGCAACGCGGCGCCTCCTGGAACCACACCCCACGCTGGCCCTCCGGTGGAGACCCCCACACCCCCGCTGCTACCCTGCAGAGGCTGAGCCACCTCAGACCACGCTGCCCCACACGAGGAGGGACCAACATCCGCACAGGGAAAGGGGACCGCCGGGGCCACGCACAGGGGCCGACCCCAGGCCCCAGGCAGGGCTGGGACGAGACATAGAAATGCTGTGGCCCCCGGGGCAGAGGCGGGTGCGGTCTGGGCCGGCTGCTGGTCAGCATCCCTGGGTGCTGGCACAATGTGGGCAGATAAACAGTCTTGTCACCACATCCAAAGTCATCTAGGCAGCAAGTAGAGCACCACCCACGGGTCCCCTCCTACAGACAGAGGCGTGAGGGGCGCAAGAGTGGAGGGTGGACCTGGGGGACCCTGTCTTATTGTATGTTTTTATGTATCCGTGAGGACACATAAACCATCACCACACACCACGGCCCTTTCGGGTACACAGCCCGTTCTGGGGAACTTGCGCACCCTGGAGGGAGGGACCCGGAGAGCAGGCGCCACATCCGGGACCGTCAGGCCAGGAGCAGCTCTGCAGGGGCGGGGGACCCGGAGCCGTGTGCCGGCCACCTGCCGAAGCCTCCTTACCAGCGGCCGGGCTCCTGCGGGTGGGTTTCCACGTCACGGGGTCTGCCCCCACCTGGCCGCTGTGAGCCTCTCCGGCACCCCCCACACAACCCCACCTGTCATCTCCCTTGGCCACCCCTGCAGCTTCCAAATCGGCTCCCTGTCCCACTCGAAGCAGAACCCCCGGTGGGCCAAATATCTTCTGCTCCTCAGCCACAGAGGCCCTTCAGTGTCACTGCCCAGAAAGTTCTTATCCCAGGGGACCCGCTGCCTCCTCCCCACCTTCTCGACACGGCTCTGAACCTGCACCCCGCCCGCCCCCACCCACCTCTGGCTTCCGCTGTCGGCACCTGACACTGGATCATGCTGACGGGTCGCTGTCACCCGCCTCCCCCAGGACACACCAGGGCTCCCCCTTTCCCCGGCAGCGCCGGCACCGAGAGGCACGGCCAGGGCTGGATGAAGGGGACGTCCCCTGTGCCCTGGCGCTCTCCCTGTGCTGCCCGCCTGCCACAGCCGCACACCCTGCTCCACTCTTCCAGAACTGCTCGCTCCAGACGTTTCCGCGGCCTCACTGGCTGCTGCCTCGGGGCCCTGTTCTCTGGGTGGCCCCAGGACCAGGAGCCCCAGCCCTGCCCAGGGACTGCGGAAAACCCCGGCTCCTCTCGCTGAGCGCTGCCAGACCACCTGCAGCCCTGGGCTTCTCCCTAAATCCAAGACTCACACCCTGACGGTCCCCTCGACCTCCTCACTGGGAGTCAGCAGTGGCTCAGATGCCACACGGATTGCTCCCGCCCCAGTTCCCGCCTGACCCAGGCTACTGCCAGCGCCAGCGGCCAGCCCGAGGGTCCTGACCTGGCAGCATGAGGCCAGCCGGGAGTGCACCTTGGGGGCTGGATCGGGGTCCCCTGCCCAAAGGGGACTGAGCCCAGTGCCCAGAACTGGACGCACGGCTGACTCGGTCCAGGAGCTCCCGGCCGCCACCACCACAGAAACGGGGCACAGAGCCCAGGGCAGCGCGGGGATGGGTGTCAGTGTGGAATTTCACCAGGCCACAGCCCGGGGACACTCCACCTGGAGAATGGCGTCGGGCAAAACTGCCCCGCCTACAGGCGGTCCGACGGCCTCTGGGATGCGGCACGAGCCCCATGTGAGCAGGAACTGGACGCCTCCACCTCAGCCCTGGGCCTAGTGCAGACCAGGGAGGGGCAGGTGGCCAGGGCCAGAGGTGGCTGTGAGCCGAGGCAGACATGCACGGGCACCATCCGGCCGTCCCCGCCTGGCCTGGCCCTCCTGGGGACAGACCGGGGCTCTCCTGGGCTTTTGATTATGCCACCAAATACGCAAGCAAGCACCTCCCCAGAGTAGCACTCGGGTCGGGCAGAACGCACAAACAGGAAGCGTCCGAGGGCAGCGGTCACGGTGAAAACCCCACGCGCGGTCACGATGGCTGCTCACGCTGACTTTAGACTCTTCACGCCCCACAAAGAGTGCCATCGTCACCGTCTCGATGGATGGACGGTTCCACCCCATCACGGGAGACACCCGTTAGAGCAAAACCTCAGTACTCACTGTCTTCTCCTGGACAGGGCATGCCCGGCTGCTCGGGGGTGCTCGGGAAAACTGGACGGGAAGAGAGAGAAGGCGAGAGTCAGCGCCACGCAGCGCCGTCCGACAGCCTCTGCAGGCGGGGCTGACAGGCACACTCGCTCGCGCACACAGCACCCGCAACGCTGCCGCGGGAACCTACCCTTGGGCAACGCTTGTTGGGGCAAAACCTCAGAAACCCGAGGATGTCTACGTACGCCAAGCCCCACGTTGTAGGACTTCAAAATCCACTGGAAAACGCAGGAGAAGAGCAATCAGAGAGAGCCGGACAGCAAAGCCGTCGGAGGAAAACTACGGATTTGCATTAAAAAATAATATAAAAATGAGGAAGAACTGCGATTACTCTGCGCTAGATTCCAAGGTAGAGCTCAAAATTAAATATTTTAACATGTATCTCGAGCTTCCACGATAAATATTAACATAGAAGCTTAGAAAGTACTGAAATTTGGCTAAAACGAACTTTCTTAATCTAGAAAACAAAATGAATTTTTTAAGCACCGGAGCCTTCAATGCAGAGAGGAAACACATGCTGACCACCACAAGCAAAGTGGGCCGGGCTGGGCTTTAAACTGAAAACCACAGTGATATAAAGGGCTACAAAAACTCAGAATTTTAACCAACCAGCCCAGCGTTAGGGAGGATGGCGGATTCAGCAGAAACCGTGGGCGGTTTTGAGCTTGAGCTTTGGTCCCATGTCCTGGGCTCAGGGTCCGTGGCCAGACCCCTGGCAGAGAGCCCAAGCTGCACCAGAAGTGGACACAGACGTGGCTGGCCGGCCACAGCTGCTGGAACCACGCTCTCGGGCCCCCCAGAAACCCTGCAGCACTCAGAAAGTGTCGGAGGGCACAGCCTAAAATGCCCAACCAAAAGACAAAAACAGGGTGCTCACAATATCTCCCACGACTCAATTCGTAACCTGGCTCTGAACGGAGCCGGCCGAGGACAGATGAGAGTCTGGAGACGGGCTGGGGGCCGTGCCCAGTGGGAGGCTGAGGGCCGTCCCCCACCCTGTGGGCCCCGGACCAGCAGCTGGACCCTCGGAGCACCATAAAATGTGGAGCCGGGTGGGCGAGCCCAGCTTCTGAGGCAGGAGTGAGTGGCTCCCAGGGAACGAGGACGGCCAGAGCCCCGCGTCCGAGTCCCGCGGGGGAGAAGACGCCTCCCCCACGCCGGCTTATGAACGCTTTGCCAGCAGGAGCACTTTTCATCTGGGTTAATAAAATGTCAGAGAGAAAAAACAGACCCACGTGGCATCACATTCGACACCCTTCCAGTCCCGCGGTGGTCTGGCAAAGATGCCCACAGCCAGGAGCGCCCCAGAGCCCCCCCGCGGCCCGCCCGCCGTCACTGACCGTGGATGACGAGCCCTTCGTCCCTGCGCTGGCAGGCCAGGCGGAAAGCCTCCTCCAGCTCCATCTGGGAAGACACGGTGCACGGGTCACCTGGCAGGGAAGAGATAGCGCTGAGCGCGAACGGCTGAGGCCAGGACGTCTGCGCGGCGCCACTCGGCACTTGCCAAGGTGACGGGCCAGAGGACGGCCACCCAGACCAGGAGCCGCCCACCACGTCAGAAAGATCAGTGCCTAGAGGGGAAATCAGCCCACTCTCAGCCCCGAGAGCCACTGAAAGAGCAAACCCTACGCAAGACCAAGAACGTCCCCCTCGGCCAGTCCCGGGCTGCAGGGAAAGTCCTTGTCCTCCGCTGCCGGACAGGAACACGGAAATGCGCACAGAGTTCTGCCCACACCGCCACATCCCCCTCCGACAGCTGCTGTCAGTCGCAGGGTGAAGGGGTCTCTCTGGACTGTCTCCCAATCCCCCAGTTTTCTAGGACGTGGGTCTAACTGTGAAGGAAGGGGGAGGAGGAGGGGGAGGGAGGGGGAGGGGTGTCACAGGCCCCAGCTGCACCTGCCCTCCCCACTCCCCCTGAGAAAACAAAGAGCTCATCCTTCCAAACCCCCTACCAGAGAAGCCCAGGATCTGAGCAGGGAAGGTTAGGCCAGGAGGGAGGTGCCCACCCGCGGTGGGGGCAGGGAGACCACCCTTCCGCCCTCTCCCCGGGTTCAAGACCACAGCCACCACGTGGTGGGGAGGCCCCTTCCAAGGGTGTCTCACCATCACCCACCCCCCCCAGCCAGTTTCTATCCCAGCACTCGCAGCCAGGCTCCTTCCCGACGCCCCTGCTGGGACAGGCGGCTCTACCACGGTACAGGCTGCGCGTCGCGGGGCGCGTCGCGGGGCGCGTCGGGGGGCTACCTTCGCTGTCCACCCACTTGAGGGTGAGCGGGTGCTGCAGGTGCAGCCGGCACATGTCCCTCACTTCCTCGCAGAGCTCGTCGAAGGTGGTGGCGGCGTCCACGCTGGTGATGAAGATGTCCCTGGGTGAGGAGGACACGATGGCTGTCACCATGGGGCATGTCTGAATCAGATTACCGATTACTGATTAATCAAATCATTGATTAGATAATGAAACTTTTCTCAAAGGCAGTATGACAGCCCCCCACACACAAAATAGAACCACTGAGCACAGCTTTTTAAAACCACCACCAGGAACTCCTCGTGTGGAGAAGAAAGGTCAACCCCGGTGGGACACCAGGTCGATGCATTGGAAAAGAAAAGTGTCCGCCGGTGGGAGCCCGGCAACGGCACCTGCCCCGCACCAGGTGCCAGTTCTGCACACGCCCGTCAGTTCGAGCCCGCCCTTCCTTAAGGTAAAGGAACCCAGCCGAACCTCCCCCGGCCTTGACGGTGCCAATGGCGGATGCCGTCACGGAAGCGAGACCTCCGAGGGGGGAAAATGCGGGGACGGCGGTGTCTCGGCTCCCTGCGGACACCGCGCCTTCTCCATGCAGCTGGAGCACAATTCCAGACGTGGTGTTTGGAAAACCAATTCTCAGAACATCACAGCCTTTTACCTTTTCATCCAAAAGTGGGACTTGAACCTTGACAGCCGGAGACGGCTCAGGGACCCCCAGTCCCCTCTGGGGCCTGGCCCTACACCGGTGAAGGGGGAAACTGAGGACCCCCAACCAAGAAGCTGGTCCCTCCATGGAGAGAAAGGGCGAACTCAAGGCCCAACGCGTTTTTACAGAAGCTCTGGGCAGGAATCACAGCCTCGCCACACACACTGACGTTTCGGGGAACGTGCAGCTATTTGACACCACGGAGTACAGGGCCCAGGAAAAGAATCCTGAAAGCTTGAACAGCCCAGTGGCAGCAACCCAGGCTCTGCTCCCCATCCAGGCATCTGATTCCATCAGACCAGTTTCAACAAATAAAGTCTTTGTCCTGAGACAGTAAACCCAGAGCCCCCAGAACCTGGCGTCTGCCCACCGGCCCGCCGAGCACCCAGCACAGCAGCCATAAGCCCACTCACTCGCCCCGGCACACCACCCCAGGTGCTGGGGGAGACACCTCCAGCCACCCACCCCTTCCTGCTGGAACTGGCCACACTGCACCTGCCCTTGGACCCCAAGCACACCACAGGGACCCAGCTTGTCTTCACCACAGCGTCACGGCTGATGGGGAAACTGAGGCACAGAGGGTGGCATGGCTACTCAGTGGGAACTCCAGAGACCAAGACCCCAATTCCATCCTCCACCACCCTGGGGTCACACGAAGCTGATGTCTTCACGGCCCGATACACTTGCTGCCTGACCCGCATCCACCAGTCCTGCCACTCCAGAACTGGGTCTGCCTTCCCTTCACCTTTGACCTCTTCCTGCCCCCTGCCCCACCCCCCTGCAGCCCTGCCCCCAAGTGGAAGCTCTTGTTTCCTCCCCAATCTCAGGACCTAGAGGCCAGGTGGGCGGCTCCTATAAGACCCCAGGGCTGTGGCAGTGCTGGGCCACCTCCGCAGCTCCTACCCACCCGACCACCACCCCAAACCCATCCCAGTCCTGCAACGAGCAGCCCCCAAGCCCCTCGGGCAGGGCATCTGGGCTGAGGGTCCTCAGTGGCCTCCACGAGTCAGCACCTGGCTGGACCACCCCTCCTGGACCCCTGCCCCGGGCTCTGCACATGGCAGGTTCTCTGGAACAAAAACCTGAGCCGGGGAGAGGGAGGAGCCAGCACCAGTTTTATCTGTGATCTTAGGAAAGCGGGAGCCTGGACTCAGCCTGGGAGAGCAGGGTCTGCAAACCTGGCTTGCAGCACCTGAGACCCCCTGAAGGCACGGGTGCCTCAGGACCCCTCCCAGATTCTCGGGTGACTGGGGCGGGGGCAAGAACCTCATCTCAAGCCCCCTGAGGGCCCTGGGGGACAGGCAAGGGTGATGGGGTGGCCATGACCCATGGGGGTGACTGGAGGACAACCCATTTTTGAGACTAGTGTTCAGCATGTCCAGTCCTCAGCTGCACGACCACCTCCCTCTGGGCAGCGGTGTCTCATCCCAGGGACAGAACTCCCGGGGCTTTCAACGACCAGGCGCACGTTCTGGCCAGGTGTCACTGCCCTCACGCCTGAGTCTCGGGGAGAGGGCCAGTGCAGGGGAGCCTCAGGAAAAGCCCGTGCCAGGAAGGGGGGTGGGTGCTGGGGGAACCCTCTTCAGGCCCAGGCAGGGAGGAGCAGGGATGGGGGAGGGGAGGAGGAGGATGGGGAGGAAGAGTGGGAGAGGGAAGGGAGGAGTGGGAAGAGGAGGGAAAAGAGAAAAAGTGGGAGGAAAGCGGGGAAGGGGATGGGGGAGGGAAGGAAGAGGAAGGAGCCGGTGGTGGGGAGGAGGGCTGGGTGGTGGGCAGGAGGGATCATGGGGAGGAGGGCTCAGTGGTGGGGAGGAGGGATCATGGGGAGGAGGGCTGGGTCTTATCAGCCCAGGAAACCAGAGTCAACAGGTTGAATTTCACCAGGCTGTAACCAAAGTGCTCCCCAGGGACCAAAGTGAGGGGAGGGGCTGGCTCAGCTCCAGACAGTCCACCACCCTGGGTCCTCGCCCAGCCCTGAGGCCCTCTGGGTGTGGACTTCCTTTCACTAGGGTCACCCCCACTTCCTACATCATCACACTTTGGCCAGGACTTCGATGACACTTCAGCAGTTTGGACCTGCGGACATCAGGGCAGAGGACAGGACTGCCCGACCTCCTTGGGTGTAGATGACTGCCAGTCTGGCAGAAATTACCCCACCAGCACCACACCCTGGGCAGCTCCCAGGTGCGTGCAGGCTGGGGAGGGGTGCTGGAGGGGACTGTCCCAAGGAGCGGACAACTGTCTCCCCAACAAATCCCAGGGCCAAGCAGCCTCTGTGGCCTGAGCAGAAGGCCAGGCTCACTCCAAGGTCAGGACCTGAACCCTCAGTGTCACAGAGCACAACAGACGACCCCCAGGGTACTGCCCAGGAGGGGGCCTGGCCTAGGAAGCCGCCACCTGCCCCTGCCGCCTGTCCCTGCGTCGGGAGCCAAGGACGCGCCAGGTGAGCAGCACCTTCTGAGTGAGCACCCAAGGAATGCCCAGTTCGACCGCTCCCGCCCCCTCCGCGGCGGTGGCGACCGTCTCGGGAGCACCGGTGGGAGCTCAGGCCCCTGGACTCAGAACACCGGCGGGTGGAAGAAGGAACCACCCGCCGTCGCCACCACCCGCAGCTCGTCCAGGGCGCCCCGCCGCCTGGTGCCGCTGCTTCACCCCGCCAGGGCTGCCCCGTGGCCACGGCCGAGGGTCTCGAGCCCCAGACCCACCAGCAGCTCCCAGCCGCCGCCCTGGGAGGTGCCGCCTGTCCCCGTCCACGGCGCGGCGGGTGCGGCGCGGAGGGAGCCAGTTTCCGAAAACTCGCGTCCCCCAGCGAGCCTCGCAGGGACCCCCATCCGCGCAACCGGGCGCGCCCGGCCCCACCGGCTCTTTGGGCTTTTCCTAAGCTGCGACCTCTGGCTGGGTCAATGAGGGAAAGTTTCGAAAACCCCCATTGTTAAAAACCTGCCAGAAGTTTCCAATTCGGTGAAAACGTTCAGTCCTTACAGGTTCGGGGCCTTAACGCCCCTCGTCCTGTCTGCAGTGAAAACGCGAACGACACTGACCCGCGCGGAGCAGCGCGCAGCGGCGCCGCGGGTCCCGGCCCGCAAGTCCCCGCCCGGTAAACCCCAGTCGCCACAGCGGACCCGGGGCGAGGGGACGCGGGGGCCGCCCGCACGCGCCGCGCTCGGAGCAGGGCCCGGCGCCACCCGCGGGTGACGTTCAAGGGCGCCCAGAGCGCCCGCGTCGCCTCTCGGCGCCGGCGGCCGGGACCTCCCGGGACGGCCCCGCGCCCGGCCCTGAGCCCCGCCGCGTCCCAGCGGCCCCCGACGGCCGGCGCGCTCCGGCTGCTCCCTGCGCCAGGCCCGGGCCTGGGCGGCCCGGCCCCGCCGTCGGCGCGCGCTCACCCGCTGTAGTGCGCCTTCAGGCGGACGCGGCCGCCGCTCCCGTCCATGCTGGGGCCCGTCCTGCTGGGCATGGCGCGCCGGGCGCTCGGCCGCTGCGCGGGGCCCCGGCGGGGCAGGGGCGCCAGGTGCGGCCGACGGCGGAACGCGGAAGGGGGCGCGGCGCGGGGCCGCCCGGCCGACTCCGCGGAACTTGGGCGCGGGCGGGGGCGCGCGGGCGCCGGGCGGGGGGCGGTGTCCGAACATGGCCGCCAGCGGCGGGGGGGCGGTTCCGCGCGGGGGCGGTGGCACCTGCGGCCAATGAGGGCGAGGCGGGCGGTCACCTGGGCCAATCCTCGGGGGACCCCGGGCCGCGGCCCAATGGCGCGGCGCGGGCCGGACACCTGCCGGGCGGGGCGCGGCCCACCTGCGGCCAATGGGCGCGCGCGGGCGGGGAGGGCCCGGAGTCGGGCTGGGCCGCGGCCCCGGGAACTTGTTGGAGGCCTGAGTTCCCGGCCCGCGCGCGCCCACTGGGCCCGATTCCCGTCCGCGCCTCCGAGCCGCGGCGACCCGGGCGAGCGCGAGCCCCAGGGCGGCTGGACCAGCGGACGGGGCGGGGGGCGCGGCTGGGTAGCTCCGCCGCCCCGGGGTCCCCGACCGCGGCCGGGCCGCGTGCCCCGCGCCGGCTCCTGTTACAGACGCGGAGACTGAGGCTCCGAGGAGCGAAGTAGCCGTCCGGGGTCGCGGGGCCCGTCCCCTGCCGTGCAGCGAAAGGCTGCACACTCGCCGGCCGCGTCTCTTTACTGAAGTTCACTCCTCCGCCCAGGACAAGGACGCTGCCCGGCCGGGTCGCCATGACCTTCATTTCTGAAGCCACAACCTCTCCGGGCCGGACCGACTCGGTGGCCCGTGATGTGGACAGTCACCTCCCAACACTACCCGGCACCTGCTCAGGTCCCTGCGTCCTGCTCCTCGCCCTTCAGCAGGGGTGGAGTTTTCCCTGAGCGACCGGCGCTGACCTTGCGTCCACTGCAGCCCAGACCTGCTGCCACAGGGCCCAGCCTGGGCACCAGGTGGGCAGCCCAGACTCAGGGTCTGCTGGCCCTCGCCCGCCGCTCCCGCCAGCCTGCGTCCTTCATCTGTGGCTCTCGCCACCTCCCTCCCCATGCCCGGCCCCCCCAGTTGTCCAGGCTCTGACACCTGACCCCGGTCCTGCACTGCCCAGGCCACCCCCTCACCACCCCTCGCCTGGACAGCCATACGGACCTGTCGGTCATCCACTTTCATCCCACAGACACTCCCTGGCGCCTCCTGGTCGGGCACTGGGGCACCGCTGGAGGACTAAATGGATGCGGTCCCCGTGGCCATGGAACCCGCGCTCCCCCAAAGATGGTGGTACACAGAGACACCTGCTCACCATCCTCCCTCCCTCCATCCACCGGCCCATTACTCTGCTCTTCTTTTTTTTAATTTTTATTTATTTATATTTTTAGAGACAGAATCTCACTCTGTTGCCCGGGCTGGAGTGCAGTGGTGTCACCATGGCTCACTGTAGCCTCAGACTCCTGGGCTCAAGCGATCCTCCTGCCTCAGCCTCCTGAGTAGCTGGGTCTACAGTGCACACCACAGCTGCTACTGAGCCTGCTGCCTCCTTCGCGCACTTTCTCCTGCCACTTCCCGTTGAACACCCCCAACCCCACCCCGGGCACCACCCATTCCCACCTTCTAAATGCAATGGCCAATTCTCAGGCCTTTTCTTAACTTGACCTTTGGCAGCAGGTCCCTCTTAGAAAGGCTCGCCCCAGGTTACTGCTGTCCCCAAATCTCCGGCTAGCCTTCCTCTGGAGCCTTGGCTGGGGGTGTCGTCTCTTCTGAGCCCCGATTGCTCCCCCAGACTCTGGACTGAGCTTCACGCACACACGTCCCCCCAGCAAACCTCCCTCAGCAGGCAGATCAGAGCTGCCAGGTGGGAGCCTCTGTCCCGGCAGCTGGTTCCGGGGTCACCACCAGCCCCATCCAGGAGAGGGAAGGCTGGAGGGGAACCCTGAGCGGAGTTTATAGGGTGGGGCCCAAGTTGTCTCTGGGGGTTGGGAGGAGAGATCCTATCCCAGGAGGGCAGCCTTGGTGGGGTCCACCCCCAGTCCGGACCTCGTTCAGCCCTGGGGCCAGCGAGGGAGGAATGCAGTTCCCACAGCCTCAGCAGAGGGCTGAGGGCACAAGGGTCACCCGCCCATGGAGCCCTGAGAACCTTCCCCAGCCCTGGCGCTTTTCCCCTCCCCACCCCCCTGGGCCTCCCCTCCGGGCCTCACCCAGGCATCTTCCTCAACAAGATCTGCAAGACAAAGGCCTGGCCCTCCCAGGCCTGGGACCCACCTCCAGGAAGACGGGGCTGGTCACTGGTGCAGGTCCCCAGGCCCCCAGCCCTGAGCCCTCAAGGCCACAGCGGGCAGAGGGTGCTGTCCAGGGGGACAGGCAGCCAGCCGGACTGGCGTCCTCGCTGTATCACCTGGTGGCAGACGCAGGGTGTTGGTTCTGAAATTCGCTGACCACTCCCCTCCGAATCTCCCCTGGGGGTGGCCCTTGGTAGAATGAGTGAATGAATGAATGAATGGGGGGGGTCCCGCGGGGGGGCGTGCTGGGGCCAGGCCAGCCTCCTGGGACCCAGGCTCTGTTCCGCAGGGAGCTCTGTCCCCCGCAGGGAGGCAGGGTTGCTCTTTCCCCACCTCCCGCGCCACCCAGCCACGCCGAGCAGGTGTAGTCGCTGAGGAGTCCTAGTGTTGGAGTAATGGCGGGTTTCAAGGACTCGCCCCGGGCTCCCGGCGGCAGGGCTGGAGGTGACCCTTGGAAGGGGCGGGGCTGGCACTGAGAAGGCCCTGGGGCAGCTAAGGGCGAGTCCTTTCCACCTCTCCGCAGCTTCTGTTGTTCCCAAATTTTTCGTAAAGACCTCATATGCTTCCATAATCGTAAATGCCTATTATTTCCAAAATGAAAAATTTTTAACTGGCTGTAAAAGTGACGCAGGCTTATCATAAAACCTGAGCAACCCAGAAAGGTGAAGCCTCTTCCCAAAAACTCGCGGGCAGGGAGAACTCGGATGCTGGAGCCCACGGTCTTCCCGTCCCTCTCCCCTTGCCCGGGACCCACAGGCAGAGGTGCAGGGTGGCCCCCTGGCCACACTTCCTGTTACGCGTGGGCGGGGTGTGGGGGTGGCCAGTGGCCTGCAGAGGGCAGAGAAGACGCCCAGGGCCCCTCCCCTAACCCCCAGGCCAGGGCTCTGCGCAGTCGCGCTGGGGTTACCCTCTGGTTTTCTTCGGTAGAAGTCCCTTGGTGATACTTTCAAATGACTTTGAGATCCTTTAGATGAGAGGGAGCTCATGCGCAGTGTGACTCAGGAGACAGCTGTAGCGGTTGACTGTCCCCCGTGGGGTCCCCATTGCCCACCGCCGGGAAGACGCCTTCCCCGTGGAAGCTCCCGGGGGCTGAGCAGGCGTTTCGCACGCAGAGCCTGTGGGGCTGGGGCCTGGGTCTTCCTGCCAGATGTGAGGCTGGCCTGGGTGAGCCGGTGAGGACCCCGTGCCCCTGCCGCAGGAAGGGCCCGACGCTTGCTGACAGGTGCTGGGCACAGCAGCGTGGGAGGGGCTGCGGCAGATGTTTCCTTTCCGTGTCAGAGGTCGCGGGATTTGCAGACTCCGGCCCAAGTGACAGCGTCCGCCACACCCGCTCATCCATTCAGCGGGTGTTGATCGAGGGCGTCCTGGTTGCTGGAGTTGTGCTGGGGACGTGGTGGGGAGCCAGGCGGACGTGGCTGTCCCCTCACGGAAGCCGCATGCTGGTGGGGAGAGGCCCCTGTCACTGGGTCACGTGGGCGCGCGGGATGAGAGAGCAGGGCTGGCCGTGGGGGCGGCCTGTGCCAAGCTCGTGCAGCCCAGGGCGCAGGGGTCAGACCCTGAACTGCAGGGGGAGCCAGTGAGACAGGTAGGGGGGCCTTCCGCAGGGTCCCCCGGGGAGAGTGAGAGGTAAGCCCAGGCCTGGGCGTGTGTGTGTGTGTGTGTGTGTATATGTGTGTGTATACATGTGTCTGTGTGTCTATAGATGTGTCTGTGTGTATACATGTGTCTGTGTATATACACGTGTCTGTGTGTGTCTGTGTCTATACATGTGTCTCCATGTGTTGGTGTGTGTATACATGTGTCTGTGTGTCTATAGATGTGTCTGGGTGTGTATACATGTGTCTGTGTATATACACGTGTCTCCATGTGTTGGGGTGTGTGTCTACATGTGTCTGTGTGCATAGATGTGTCTGTGTGTATACACGTGTCTCGTGTCTCCATGTGTTGGGGTGTGTGTCTACATGTGTCTGTGTGCATAGATGTGTCTGTGTGTATACACGTGTCTCCATGTGTTGGTGTGTGTGTATGCATGTGTCTGTGTCTACATGTGTCTGTGTGTATAGATATGTCTGTGTATTGTGTGTGTCTCCGTGTTAGTGTATGTGTGTATACATGTGTCTGTATGTATACATGTGTCTGGGTGTGTATACATGTGTCTGTGTCTATAGATGTGTCTGTGTGTGTATAGATGTGTCTGTGTGTATACATGTGTTTGTATGTACACATGTGTCTGCGTGTGCCAGTGTGCATGTGTCTGTCTGTGCCTATTTACCTCTGGACCCGACACTCACCCTCACCGCCTGCGACCACAGGCACGGTTCCTTCCAGCCAGCTGTCCTTGGCACTGCTGACGTCTGGGCAAGTGGCTCCCCGGTTCCCCGGCGCCCCCCCCACTGGCTGCTCCTTTCCAGCTTCCCCAGGAGAGGGCGCAGGAGGGTCGCTGCAGAGGAAGCTCCCCCTTCCCGCTGGGCTGCGTGGGGTCCATGGTGCAGGCGGGACAAGGGGGTGCTCTGCCCAGCCACCACCCAGAAAGCGGGGTCCCTCTGTCCCCGCAACCTCAGCCTGGCCCTGAACACAGGTGCACTGCCTGCCGCCAGCTCTGGCCCTGCTTCCCAGCAACGTCCCCTGCCGGGCGCAGGCCCCTTCAACGCGGGCACAGCCCCAGGGGACGCTAGCGTCCTGCCCCCTGCAGTTGCTCTTACCTCAGCCCAATAAGCCTGTGCGTTAACTGGTCCCGTCACCAACAGGGTGCGTGTGGAGCCCCCCGTGTACCTGTGTGTGTGTGTGTGTGTGTGTGTGTGTGTGGAGCCCACGTGCACCCATGTGTGTGTACATGTGTGCACACACACGTGTGTACTGGAGGAGGTGCTGGGGGAGGCCACGTGCTGTGGAGGCGGGAGTGAGGAGGGTGGGCTGCTGTGTCCGGGCCTGGGGTGGGCGGGGGGGTGGGGAGCAGCACCCAGGCCCGGCGGGGAAGGGCTGGAGGCTGGGGGCTGGGCGTGTCACACACACCTGCTGAGTCGCACAAGGAGGCCCAGGCCACCCCCAGGGCCCACACCCTGCCCTGTGCACAGTGGTCCCTCCCCTTGGAGGACCCCTCTGCCAGGCGTCACCCCGGGACCCTCCCTGGGATGTGGGAGGCAGGGGCGGGGCCCCAGGGCCCATGGTGGGGACAGGCTGCGCGTTCCTCTGGGCGGGACGTGCGCGGAGGGCAGCCCCTCTCCTGGGGCCTGAGACGAGCCCCGGCCTGCGGTGATGGTGGCCACTCGGGGGTGTGCGCCCACTTCCCTCCGCTGCCAGGTTATATTTAAGGCCCAGCGCAGGCTGGTGTGTCTGAGGGGGCGGCACCAGAGCCACGGTTGCCATGGCAACGCGGTGACTGCTCGTGGGGCTGCTACGAGCGCTATTTTCACCGTGTGAAAACAGACAGAATCGTGGTTAACTCAGACATTTACAGGGGACATTTACAGGGGGTGCCGAGTGTCTGCCGGGAAAGGTTCCTGACTGTCCAAGTCCCGTCCTCCGGTGGCCCCTGCACTCCCTGGGTGGGGCCTGCCACCTGCCAAGCCACCCCCTGTCCCCTTCTCCTTTCACTCAGAGACCGAGCTCCGGGCCCTGGGCCTGGGTTGTCCACAAACTGCTCTCTGGTCCGGCTTGGGCTCCCAGAGAAGTAGCGGCCAGGGATGTCCTTGGGTCCCCCGGCCTGGCCAGGGCGTGGCGGGAAGAGCTGCCTCTGGGACCATCCCCGGGAAAGCAAGTTGAGGAAGGCAGGGGGGTCTCGCCGAAGCCACGTCCCCTGGCCTAACAGCTCTGCTTCTGGGACCCGTCGCGAGGAAAGAACTGGAAACACAAACAGCTCTACGTACTGCGTTAGTTCCATGTCCAAGGGGGGAGGTGACCATGCCAGCAGCAGAGGGGCGTCTGCCACGGGTCCTGTTTGACTGGTGGCTCAGTGGCCTTTGAGATTGAAGGTTGCATGTTTCACACACGCATGCATGCACACGCACCCTGGCACTCACACGGGCAGGGCAGGAGCAGCTCTGTGGGGACAGAAGGAGGCACACACCCTGCCAGGAGGCGCTGGCCCCAGCAAGCAGCAGATGGACACACAGGGCCCGGCCCAGCAGGGAGGCTGTAGCCCGAAGGCCTTGCAGCCTACTGTGTCCAGACGTCTTTCTCTCTCTGGGAAACGTCCCACTTCCCCTTGCAGGGAGCAGATCCCCAGGACCTCGTCACCGAGGGTCAGGAGCCTCCTGTGGGTGGGGGCCAGGCTGCCTCCCGAGAGGGGCTGCATAGCCCAGCTGACCCGATCGACCCCCCAAACTGCTCTCAGGACAGGTCTGGGTTAGTTTCCACGACACCCACCTGGGTAGCGTGTGGCCCCCCGCCCCCGCATGGTATGGCAACCTTCACGGGGTCCAAGGCTGGCACCCAGGGCTTGCACCTCAGTGCACCTGTCCACCTCCTGCCACTTCAGGACAGCCCCGAGAGCCAGGATGCCAAGGTGACCTGGAGGGACCAGTGAAGCCACCCAGCTCTGCCTGACCCGGCACCACCCTGGGTGTGGAGTCCTCGGTGCCCTGGGATGGGGGGACCCGGGGCCATCCCAGGCTGAGGCAGCCCATGGCCACCCCGACACCCACCAGGTTGGCTGCAGAGCGTTGCCCATCCAGGGAGGGACCACCAGACTCTCTGAAGGGGGGACACAGGCAGGGGTGAGACCCTTCAAGCTCCCCAGTTAGGAGGCAGCAGGGAGGAAAATACCCCAAGCCCACCTGCACCCATCATTCAGGTAGGCGTTCGGGTTCCGTTCAGCCTGCATCCCTCTTACCGTCCCCCAAAGACGGCATCTGGGTGCGGAGGGCAGGGCTCGTGGGAAAGTTCCGGAGACCTGCCCTGCTGTGCCTGCTGTGGACAGGCCGGCCTGGGGCTGCCAGGGGACGACAGGTGGCCCCAGCCTGGGCACCTGTCTGCACCGCAGCTGACCCTGGGGCTGAGGAGCTTCTAAAACTGAAGGGCCGGGGACTTGGTGAGTTACCCGCCTCAGCCTCATGGATGCCGGCAGAAGACACAAGACTCCCGGGTCGGAGATGAAAGATCTTATTGCTCACAGCACAGCAGGTGGTCTGCGCCAGGCCCCCGTCTCCAGATCTGGCAGAAGCCACACGGATGTGCCCACCGTGTGCACAGCTCGTTACGTGACAGGAGACCTGCTCTGAGCTTAGGGGGCTCAAATATTTTACCATGGATGGAAAACAAACCCACCAATTGCCCTGGAGGGAGATAATTCCAAGCCGTTCACGCTACAAACATCCTCGGAGAGAAAGAGCCCGGAGCCAAAAGCAGCGATCCTTGCCGTGAGCTGTGCAGAAACACCAGAGACCCACGGAGCCCTCCCAGCAGGAGGTCGTGGACTCTCTTTCCCGACCTGGGGGCCCACGACCCACCCCCGGCAGGGTTTCTGGCTGCCTTCCACGTCTGGTCGTCCACTTGCCTGTCCCCAGAGCCCTCCTAGGCCTGTCCCTCAGCCTCAGTGCACCCAGGACCGGCACCCTTAGGCTCAGGATGGCCACGCAACCCACCCTGCTGGCCACACTGCTGCACCTGCCGATTGAGTCTAGAAGGAGCAGGAGGTGCTGCCCTGGACGTCCCTCCCCCTGCCTGGCACGTGCCGAGTGCCGTCTGGCAAACCAGCTCTCCGGACACCAAAGCCCCAACTATGGTGTTTGCAGAAGCCCATGAGTGGGGTCACCGGGTGGCATGAGCTGGCGGGAGTCCTCTCCTGCCACCCCGTGGCTGCATCCTCCTCCCTGCAGTCCCCGGGCCGGGCAGAGGTGGATTGTGCACATTCCTCAGGGTGAATGCTTCTCCTCGGGGAAGGAGCCTCAGTGACAGCACACGGAGGCGCACACCCTGAGCGAGTCCCCGGAAGAGCCCCGGGTGTGTCAAATGGGAGCTGACAGAGGCCGGGGAGCCTTCAAGGCTCAGTCCGGACGGCGAGGCTATTGTCTGGCTGCAAATCCTATTGCCAGTGTCGGAACCTAAATACTAAAGGTGCTGCTCTCTGACCAGGCAGATGGCTGCCTTGGGCCAACTGATAGTAAAGGACACTTGCTGGGTGGCACCAGGTGCCGGGCATGGCCCCAGGTCGTATCTGTGGATGCTCACAGCCAGTGAGGAAGGTGCCACAGAGGATGGCGCTGGGGCCTGGGGAGGGTAAGTAACTGCCCAAGCGCCCACGGACAGCAAGTGGAGAGCTGAGACTCCGCCCGGCTGGCCCCAGAGCCACACTCTGGGCGCTGGCACGTAGCAGTCGTGCACCGAGAGCGTGTTCGTTTCCCCGATGTTACTTTCGTCATGCCGGGAAGCCCTGACGTCCTGGCTGTGGACGCTCTGGGTGCCCTCGGCTTGCTCCAGTTCCGGAGCAGCTGTGGTGGAAGCCCCCGGAACACGGGCAGTGCCTCACTGCCCCGTCCCTCGCCTCGGTGGCTGCTCTGCCGAGAACTGTCCCCGACTCCCCGCAGGTGGCTCAGCTGCGTAGCACGGACTTCATCGCGTTCCCCCTTCCTGCCTCGACCCCCAGGTGCTGGGGTCACCTCCCAAATTAACCGCTCGCACCCGACGTCCTTCCGTCAGGCTGAGACGGTTGGCCTTGGACGTGGCCTCACAAAGCAGGCTCTCAGGATGGGCGTGGAGTCGGGTGGCTCGCTGTGACGATGACAAGGTCCTGCTGGCAGAGCCTGCAGGAGACAACCGGCCTGCAGAGCCCGGCCGAGGCCGAGCAGGGTGCCTGGGGAAAGCAGAAAGTTCTCCAGGACATTTGGAGAGACCCTCATCTCCTGCAGCCCCCCGAGAAGACTGAACGTGCAGCCGTGAGGTCTCCTGCGCAAGGTTGGGGCCTGTGGGGAACTCGTGCATGGGACCTGGACCCAGTTTGGGGTCATCCGGAGTGAATTCACCATCCCGTGCTCCATGTACACCCCACTCGCTGGAGGAGCAGAGAGGAGGCGTCCCCTGTCTAGCGTCCCTGAAACGCCTGTCTGAGGGACACACCTGCGAGACGCGCTTGCTGTGTTAGTCTCCTGTGGGTGCTGCGATGGGCGACCATGGAGCGGGCGATTCAAGACAGCAGAAATTCGCTGCCTCCCATCTCTGGGCTCCAGAAGTCCAAAATCAAGGTGCTGGCAGGTTGGTTCCTTCTCTCTGATGGCGGTTTCTTGGCGACCCTGCGTGCTGCATGGCTGACTGAAGAATTGCTGCGATCTGCCCCGCGAGTCCACACGTGTCCTTCCCTGTGTGCCCCGCCTTCTACAGTAGGTGGTCCTAGGGCCCACCCAGATCTTGCATGACTTCATCTTAACTTACATCTTCCAAGACCCTCTTTCCAAATAAGGCCACAGTCACGGGTACCGGGGTTGGGACCTGGATCTCTCTCTGGGGGACGCTGGTCCCCTTCGACACCTGCTCCTGCTCTCTTTGCACCCGGGACCCACCGCTGGGCCACGTCTCAGCACGGCTGGGCAGGGATGCAGGTGTCTGTGTCAGGGACACTCACTGCTGCCACTGTCCCCGGCCGACACGGACTGGAAGGAGTGGGGGCTGTGTGCGGTCTGGAGGGTGTCGGATGGGGGCACGTGCTGGGTGAGGGAGGGGTACTGAGCTGGGAGCACTCCCCTGTGTCTGAGGATCTGACACCTGCAGGTGGAACCAGTCCCAGTTCACTTGGGACAGAACGGTGGCCACAGACGCGAGGTCGCCACACTAGATGCTTTGGGAAGAGTATGAGGAAGGAGTCTGCTGTGGACCGAATGCCTGTGTCCCCCGGAATTCACAGGCTGGACTCAAATCCCCGGTGTGCTGGAGCTGGAGGTGGGGCCATAGGTCGTGAGGGTGGAGCCCCAGGGCGGGCTCACAACCCGGTGAGAAGAGGCCGAGAAGCCCGCGTCTTTCTGCCACTCGCGGTGCAGCGAGAAGTCAGCCGTCTGCGCCCAGCAAGGGCTCGCGCCAGAACCCGCCGTGCTGCACCCTGGTCTTGGGCTTGCAGCCTCCGCAACCTGGGCAGTAAGCGTGAGATGCCCGGTCTGCGGTGCCGCGTCCTGGCAGCCCCAACGGCCTGACAGGTCCGAGGCTCGGGACTGGGCCCACTGGAGTGAGACCGCGGGAACCACCTCCCGCTGGGCCCCAGGAGGGTCCGGAAGACAAGCCCGCCCCGGAGCAACGCGAGAGGTGCCAGTCGAGGGCCCCAGCGTCACTCAGGCCTGGCCGAGCCGTGCACCAGCGTTCACAGTGGGGGGAAATGCCACCGAGGTCCGGAAGTGGAGTGGCGTGGCTGCGCTAACCCTCAGAGGCGAGGCAGGTGCAGCTACGCAACGGGGCATGTCCACGGGGAAACCAGGTGCCTTGAACCACGGGGACCTGTGACTCGTGGCCTGCCGTGTCCCTGCAGTGGATGAGCCGGCAGCCACCTCGGGCTGCTTGACTTGCGTAACCAGAAACCCCCACGTGCCAGGAAGACGAGGCTGACGGCAAAGGCAGTGGGGAACCGAGACTCTCGGTCCCCGATCGGAGCCTGTCCTCAGACCCAGAGCCCTCTTGGTGTGGGAGGCTCGGTCCCTCGGGAAGGACCTGCACTGCCGCACACACACGTGACGAGGACACCCCCGAGCCTCTTCCTGCTGCCATCGTCAGAGTCACCGTGCCCTGGAGAAAGGACACCCACAGTCAGGAGGACTTTCGGATACAGGGTCTGAGTGGACACCACCGCCAAGGGACCCTGAATGCCATCGTAGCCCCAGGCGTGCTGGTGGCTCACAGAGACCACGTGATAAAAGCAGTCCTGGCCACGTACGTGCACCTCGCAGTCGGCCAGTGGGTTTGCGGACCCGGCCTGGGCTGTGTCCTGGTCCCCAGGTCCCTTCCTGAACCCGTGGAGTAAGAGCTGCCACGGCAGAAAAGGCCGAGCCAACGTCTCCGAAACTGCCCTTGTCCCCTGCCTCGTCCGCTTGGTCCTTGTCGGGAGTGAGGCTCAGTGTGGGGCGCTCGCGCTGGCGGACCAGCGGGCACGGGCAGGGGTGGCTGCCCTGGTGGGGCGACCTGACTAGCTAGAGAGGGCCTTGCGGGGGCAGGGAAAACACCCGGAGCACGGTGTTCACCTCCGGGGCTCCCAGGTCCGGGGGCCGCAGAGGGGGCCGCTGCAGCCTGCCAGGCAAGGCGACGGAGACACAGCCCTTGCGGGGACCGGGTCGGGCATCCCAGGAAGCCTAGGCCAGCAGGAGTGCCGGCAGAGCGCGGCTTGGGGGCAGTGATGGCCTCCTGCCTGGGGACACCCGCAGACCCTCCGGGGTCTTTGTGGCCTTGCTGTTGCTGCTGTGACCACCACCACCACGAAGAATCAGCCACAGATGCGCTTAGCACGGAGCTCGCCCGTGCAGACGTGAGCAGCGAGCCGGCACCTAGGGCTGCCTCCGGTTTAAGCAGCTTGTCCAGGCGCGGTGGCTCACACCCAGAATCCCAGCACTTTGGGAGGCTGAGGCGGGGGGATCACTTGAGCTCAGGAGTTCGAGACCAGCCTAAGCAAGAGCGAGACCCTGTCTCTACTAAAAATACAAAAATTAACCGGGTACGGTGGCACACGCCTGTAGTCCCAGCTACTTGGGAGGCTGAGGCAGGAGGATCGCTCGAGCCCAGGAATTTGAGGCTACAGTGAGCTGTGATGACACCACTGCACTCCAGCCTGGGGCGAGGAAGTGAGTCTGTTTCAAAAAAAAAAAAAGCCAGTGGCCGCGGGGGACAGACCTGTGTGCCGTCAGTGCCACCGCTAGCACGCCCGGGCCCTGTGCGCAGCCTGCGGCAGGGGCAGTGGGGTGGGAGCCCCAGCCGCCCACCTTCAGGACAACCAGGAGGCTCTGGGGGCTCCCCGCCTGCTCCTCTCCCCTGCCCCTGCTCCCCACTCTGTCACTCTGTCTCTGGGCTCAGCCGCCCTCGGTGCTGAGTGGATCGGCCCCCACCCCCACCACGTTCACGTGCACCCGAGACCTCGGAGCGTGAGCTTGCGTGGAATCAGGGTCTCCGCAGATGCGGCTAGTTAAGGTGCGGTCGTTCTGAAGGGGGTGGCCTTGAGCCGAGCGACAGGTGCCCATACGAGCAGAGGGGACAGGAAGGAACGGCCGGGGGGACCAGCTCCACAGCGAAGGAAGGCCAAGGGCTGCTGGCAGCACCAGGAGCTAGGAGGGGCTGGTAAGGGTCCTTGCCAGAGCCACCAGCCTGGCCCACACCTGGGTTTGGGACTTTTGGCCTCCAGACCGGGAGAGAACAGATTTCTGCCGTTTTAAGTCTCCACGTTTGTGGAACTTTGCCACGACGGCCTGAGGAACCCCCTCCCAGGCTAACTCCCGGCACCCAGGTGCTTGTCTCAGGTTCTGCTTATGAGGAAGTCGAAGGAGGACCCCCAGGTGTGTGCCTGCCGGCCTCACCTGGGGGTCCAGGGCAGACACCTGGGCACGGTCGGCATTCGCCGCAGCCCCCTCCCCGACACCAGCCGCCCTCGCCCCCACCGCCAGCCTCTGGCCTGGGGGAGAGCGGACTGGCGCTCGGGAGCCTCTAGGAGTCCCTGCTCAGACACTCAGTCCAGCCTCTGGCAGACCAGGAAGCCGCCAGGACCCAAGGGCCTGTCCCTGCCGGGATGAGGCGCACACGGAGCCCCGTCGCCTCCCCGCCCGCCGACCTCTGTGGCAGGTACCCCTGCAGTGGAGACCCTGCAGCTCCTCCCCACGCAGTTCCTCTCCGCTGTGCGCTGTGCCCCTCACCGGCCTTCGGCCTGCTTCTGTCATCACTGCCGGAACAGAAGTCGGCGTTTCAAAGGCGTCAGCCCTGCCGTCCCTTCTCCTGGCCTGAAGTCCGTGGGCAGCGGCAGCCGCAGGCGGCGGGTGTGACTGCCGCTGCCTGGGTGGGCCTGGCTGCGTGGGTGCCAGGCAGTCACAAAGGCCGGCTTTAAATAGCTCCTCGTGGGCACAGGCAGGAGAAAGAGGGCAGAGGCGGGCGGGGGGGCAGGGCCCGGCAGCAGAGGGCTCCGCCGGCCATCCGTGGGTCCAGGCCCCTCCCTGGGGCGGGATCCTGGTGGCCGGGGCAGAGGCAGCGGGGGACAGTCCTGCACTATAGGGGGCGTGGGCCCCGCCCCTGGACAGCTCTCTGGGTTCCCAGGCAGAGGGAACAGCCACCCTGCAGGGGGACCCGGGAGCAGAGGGGTGGAGGTGGGAAGGGGAGAGCGGCCTCCACAGGGACATTGCCTCAGTGGACAGGGACCGGCCGGGCCTGGCTGCCCTGCTGTCCGCGGGTGGCCCGGAGCCCCGGCTGACCTAGATCCCCGCTCAGCTGCTCCTCGGCCACCTGCTCTCTGCTCACCCCGAGGTCCACTGCGGCAAGGCTGTACCACCCCGGTCCCTGGCCCGTCCCACCCCCTGGGACAACCCCGCCAAGTCCCACAGCCTCCTCCTTTAGAGCAGGGGCCCAAAGGGCAGCCAGGCTGCAGGAGGCTCGCTAGGAGGTGAGGGGTCTCTGAGCGGAGGCAGAGAGGGGGAGTCCTAGGCCGTGGTTTGGGCGGAGAGGCCGGGGCCCTCCTCGCCCTCAGCTGTGGCCTGGCCCGGTGCCCCGGGCAGAACACCTGGGCGCCCCCCCGCCCCCCGCCCCGGTGGAGGCCATCACTCTGCCAGCGAAGCCCACTGGGGCCGCTGCAGGCCAGGTCGCCTGAGGGCGTGTGGCTCACATGCCACCATCAAGGTCCCTAGTGGCAGTGGGAGTGGGGACCCACTGGTGCCCGCCATGGCCAGGCTGCCACCCTGCTCTGGCATGGTGGGCTGCATTCTGCAGCAGGCGGCAGAGCCTGAACACATGTTCTAATTGCACCCTTTGTTTCCTGCGCGTGTAATGACCCAGTGCCATGGAAAATCTAGGCCCCCTTATTAAGAGCTGCCTGTCAGACACCCCAGTGACTGCAGGGTCCTCGGGCTGCAGGGTTGTCACCCAGCGTCCATGTTGGTGGCAGCGGGTGGGGAAGGGCTGTGGGGTGTTTGTGGGGCTGGTGGCCCGAGTTCCCATCAGCACATCCAAGAGGGCACCACAGTGGCACCCGGGGCCCCGGGAACCCAGCAAGGGCCCAAGCGTGGGCGAGTCCTTGAACCCCTCCTGGTGCCTGCACCCCCACCCTGCCCTGAACACCTCAGACACCATGGCTCTTCTGGGACGCAGCCTCTGAGCCCTGTGTCCGCACATCTCTGCCTGAGCCTCCGTCCCCAAGTCTGTCCTGAGCCTCTGTCCCCGAGTCTCTGTCCCCAAGTTGGGTGTGGAGTCCCAGGATCTCAGGGAGGCGTCTCAAAAGCATGTGTCTTTGGGACCAGCCAGCCCTGAGCTCCCTCCTCCTTGCCCACGAGCTCAGTGTGCTGTCCCATTACCCTGGACCTGTGTCCCCACTTGAGAAAATGGCCCCATCATAGCCCAGTGACATGGACGAGGAGACCAGCTGCCTGAAGCCAGTGTCCCCTACGCTGGCTCCTGTCCTGCCCGAGGCTCTCTCCGCTAGCCCTGTCCTCCGGGCAGCGGCAACCTCCCTCTTGGGACCCCGCCCCGCTGCTTCCCTGTGCTGGGTGCGTGTCCAGCCCTGAGTGTTCCGTGGCTTCCACGACTGCTCCACCCAATGCCACCCACGGAGCCTGCAGTGGGAGGACGGTGCTCCCAGCAGCCAGACAGGACGCATCGCTGCAGCCGTAGCAACAAAGAACCGGCCACGGGCCGGAGCTTTATTTCATGCTGGAGCCAAAGAGCCTCCCGAAGGCCTTCTCCGCCCTCGCACCAGGGCAGATGTCTGTCCCGCCTCCTCCCGCCGCTGGTCCCAATCCCATGGCTCAGAGACCTGGCGATGAGGATCGCCGACTGGGTCTAGGAATTCACAACTCCCCAAGGGCCGGCGCCGGGCCTGGCTCTGCCGCTCTGCCGGCACCCGGCCTCCTGTGCCTGCGCAGGACCCCAGGCTGGTCTCTGGGCAAGGCTGGGGGCCCGGCTCAGGGCCAAGGCTTCCTCCTGTTTCACGGGGCCAGTCGTCGTCACCTTGAAGCTCGCAGAGGGCAGGCCGATCCCAGGGTCCTTCCTCCAGGAGTTCCTGGCGCACCTCCCGGCAGCAGGACCGCCAAGGAGGTGAGACGCCCTCACATGGTGTACGCCGCCCAGTAGATGACATTGACGGCCACAAACGCCGCAGGGAACACGACGCGGGAGTAGATGTCGATGGTGTCCGCGTCGATGGGCCTGAACCGTGCGCAGATGCCGCCCTGGCCCGAGCGGGCTCCCCCCTCCTTGGTCTCGCCTGTCTCCACCTCCACCGACCTGTAGGAGCCCATGAGGTTCCCGGGCACACGGCACTGCCGGCGGGTGACGGCCAGTTCCTGGGTGACGCCAGCGGCGGAGAGGGAGAAGAGGACGATGGCGTTCCGCACGTCCATCTGCATGGGGCGGGGGGGGCCAAGCGTCGCAGCACAGCTCCGGGGCCGCGGGGGCTCCCACGCAGGCCCCTGCCTGGGCAGCAGCTCAGCCCCCAGTGCTCGGCGAGCACCACTATGACCCACGCAGGCCGGGCCGCAGGTGACCTCCGCAGGGTCCTGGCTGGGGCCAGGGTACTGCCCGCCCTGGAGCCAGGTGGGGCCGACCTTGGTTCTGATCCCTGACAGGTGCCCGCTCACCCGGCCTCACCTCCGCCCTCTCACCTCCGCCCTCGGCTTTGTGACCTTGACTTTGGCCTTCTGCTTCTTCCTGTAGTCGGCATTGAAGTGTGCAAAGGCGTACTCCACCAGGGCAGCGAACACGAAGACGTAGCAGATCCAGAAGTACACGTCCAGCGCCTTGATGGCCGACGCCCGGGGCAGGGAGGAGCGAGCACTGACCATGAGCGTGGTCATCGTCAGCACCGTGGTGATGCCTGGGGCGGGCAGAGCCACCGCTGGAGCCGCCACTCCCCACCAGCCCCAGCAACAGGGAGGGTCTGCCAGCCCACCCCAGGACGGTGCGGGGACCGGGGGGCACAGGCTGACGGGGTCAGGGTCCAGCCCGAGGGCCCGGGAGAAGGCGGGGCCGTACCCAGAGACACCCTGGCAGGCACCGCGGCCTGGCTGATCCAGAAGGAGACCCAGGACATGGCGACCAGGAGTATGGAGGGCATGTACGACTGGATGATGTAGACGCCCCGGTTCCTCCGCAGGTGGAAGTGCAGGCTGAGCCGAGGGAACTGGCCGGCTGCCCGGACGGCCACAGTCAGACCGGCCTTCCCTGCCGCCCCGGCCCGTGGGACTCCAGGGGAGAAGGGGCCTCGGTGGGCCCTGGGGGCCGCTGCCAGGCTCAGAAGGGAGACCCTGGGCCCCGGCCTCCCCCGCCAGCCCACACCGCCTGGGGGGCTCGTGCGGGTCACCCAGAGGGAAAGGGGAGGAGGAGTCCAGCATCACTGCTGTTCCCAACCTTGCCGAGCTGTCCCTGGGGCCCGGGCCAGCGGGGAGGGCCTACCTCTCTCTCTCCGGCCCCCCTGTGCCCGGCTGGCCACGCTCCGGCCCACCGGCTCCGGGCTCCGGGCCAGCAGCAGCGGCAGGGGAGGAGGGGCCAGAAGACAGGGGGCGGGGCAGGTTTGGCCCCTGAGCCCTGCAGGCCTAGAGTCAGCCCCCGCACCCTCGGGCTCCCCCAAACCTGCATTGCTGGGAGTGAGGAAGGACCAGGAAGGACAGGGAAACCCCGACCCGTGTCCTCACGGTGCACCTCAGGGCCCTTGGTGCCGGTGCGGCCTGCGCGGGGCAGCAGGCTCCCAGGTCAGCGGTTTCCAGCCGCGCCCTCGGGGCCCTCCGAGCCGCTGGTGGCTCCAGTAAACTCAGGAGAACAGCACGGGCCGCCCACAAGGAAGGGGCCACGCAGCGCGTTACCCGACTTGAAGTTCATCAGCTCGGTGGTGAAGCGGTAGCTGGTGATGGTGAACTGAGCCAGCTGCAGCCTATCCAGCCCGTGGATGTGCTCCTGGCTCTCCGACCAGTAGTACACGATGTCCTCAGAGGAGTAGCCGTCTGCGGGGAGCCGGCAGGTGGGCACAGCCTGGCCCCCCCCCGCGGCCCCCGCAGGAGGCCCGTCCAGGCTCTGGGACCACACCTGGCACCTCCAGGCAGGTGGATGGGGCAAGGGTGGGGTCACCATTGCCGGGCGACACAGGGGCCTGCCAGGCCAGCCCAGCGACACGGGCCTGTGTGTGTCTGGCTTCCCCAGCCCAGCTCCCCGGGCAGGGCGCTGACTACGGCTGAGCCGCTCCAGGCTCTGCGGCCCCTTCTTCTCCCGCCCAGGCTCCTTGCTCGAGCAGAAGCCTATCCCAGGTGCTTCCCTGTCCCCTGCACCAGGCCAGCCTTGTCCAGGCCCGGCTGCCCGCTGGAGAACCCCTCCCAGACAGGAGCCCGCCCGTCCCGAGCATCCACTCACAGCTCTCCAGGTCCAGCATGCACTCCTGCTTGTCCATGGGGTACTTGGCCAGGTCCATGTCGCAGGCCACTGTGGAGGTGATCCTGCCCAGACACGCACGCAGGTGAGTGAGGCCCGCGTGGCGAGGCTGGCCCCCAGAAACCTGGCAGTTGCCCTGCCCCCTGCTCACTGGGGGCGCCTGGGGCCCCAGCTCCCGCTGAGGCTTTGTTTGCAAGTTGCCAGCCTCTGGGTAAAACCCGAACACTGTGGCCAACTTTATAGACATCTGTGGTCTTTCTTTAGGACTATCAAGACTGCATTTCGGCCGGGCGCGGTGGCTCACGCCTGTAATCCTAGCACTCTGGGAGGCCGAGGCGGGTGGATCATTTGAGTTCAGGAGTTCGAGACCAGCCTGAGCAAGAGCGAGACCCTGTCTCTACTAAAAATATAAAGAAATTGTCTGGACAACTAAATATATAGAAAAAAAAATTAGCCGGGCATGGTGGCGCGTTCCTGTAGTCCCAGCTGCTCGGGAGGCTGAGGCAGGAGGATTGATTGAGCCCAGGAGTTTGAGGTTGCTGTGAACTAGGCTGACGCCACGGCACTCACTCTAGCCTGGGCAACAGAGCGAGACTCTGTCTCAAAAAAAAAAAAAAAAGACTGCCTTTCACTCATTCTCTTCATTGTTCAAAACACTCGACTATTTGACTGAGATGGCAGCCCAGGAGGCAGGGACCAGCCTGAGCACCCCAGGCGCTGGCCCAGGGGACGCTGGCAGCAGCCTGGGGACAGGCCCAGAGCTGCCAAGAGCTGTGATTTTCCAGGAGAGACCAGACATGTAGGTTCTTATGTAAAACCTTCTGATTTTTCAAAAGTTGTCGACAAATTCCATTTTTAAAAGGCGTGTGTCTGAAAACAAGCATTAACACAAACACACGTGTCCGCACCCCCAGCCGCGCTATTCGCAGTTGATGAAGGCGGAAGCCACCTGAGTGCCCCCCACAGGGGTCGGACGGACGGGAGGGCGGGTGGATACCACCCGGCCACAGAGAGGAACGAATACAGGCCACGTGGGGGACGGACCCCGAAAACATCACGCGGAGTGACAGAAGCCACATGCAAGAGGCCACATAGCGTGTGCTTCCATCTACGTGAAATGTCCAGAGTGGCGAATCCACAGACAAAGCAGATCGGCGGTTGTGGGGCTCCAGGGGGAGGAGAGCGGGGAGTGACTGCTCAGTGGGTACAGGGTCTCCTTCGGGGAGATGGAATGTTCTGGAACTAGACACAGGTGGAGTTGCACAACACGGTGAATCTGCTAAAAGCGCAAACGAATTGCTCACTTTAAAACGGTTAATTTTATGCTATGCGGATTTCACCCCATTCAAAAAAAAACGAAAAGGCACCGTGCTGGCCAAAAAGCCACATCTGTTGGCTTCCCGTCGGCAACCTTGGAGCGGATGCTCCCCGAGCAGCTGCCGGCTGCGGGGATATAAATAGCTTTGCCCGGCCCCAGCCCAGCTCCCGGCAGAAGCCTCTTCAGTTTTCTCCAGCCGCGGAGGGTCCCGGGAGCCGGCGCTGGGCCCGCTGGGCTTCCCTCCAGGCCCGGGGGGCAGGCCCGGCTCACCGGATGCTGTACAGGATCACGCCGTCCGGCTGCAGCCGGATGAGCTTGTTCTCCACGGTCACGTCGTGGAACCAGGCGGACTTGGCGTTCACGATGAAGGTGTCGGGGAGCCAGAGCTTGTCCACGAAGCGGCTGTCCAGGCCCAGCGTCTCGTTGGTGTGGTTGTAGGACAGTCTGCTGTCCCGCCAGCTCTGGTGCAGAAACACGGTCATGGTGTACTCCTGTGGGGGGGCGGTGCAGCGCTCGGCCCTCGCTCTGCTCCTCGGGGCGCGGGGCCGGGGGCAGCGGCTGGCCGGGCACCTACCATGTTTGCCTCCGAGATGTGGTCGATGCTGGCCACCTCCAGGGCCAGGGCCACGTTCACAGGGGGGCCTGCAAGGAAGGAGTGGGGCCCCAGGAGGGGCTGAGGTGGCCCCAGCGTGGGCTCCGGCCCAGCACCCCTGGCTGTCCTGCCAGGCCAGGCGCTCCACCCGCAGGAGCCCGGGGAGGCCGGATCGGGGAGAACACCAGGCACCTGGGGAGCTCGGCCTCCACCTTCCCAGCTGTCCCCATCGGGGGCCTGATAGAGGCCAGGTGGAGACTGGGCCCCTTTGCCAGCCCAGAGCGCAGCCCGGGCTCCAGCAGGGCCTGCCTGCCCGGCCCTGGGTGGCTGCCCTCACCTCCAATGCCAGGCCTGAAGTTACGGGCATAGCCGGCCATCAAGCCGTCCAGGTTGGGGAGCCAGGATATCTCCAGATTGGAGCCCACGTAGTCACCAATGTCATTCATCGCTCTGGGAATGCAAGGCCGGTGGGTCACAGGCAGGCAGGGTGCCAGGGCCCAGCGCCTCCTGTTCTCTGTCCGCTCCAGGAAGGCCCAGGCCGGGTCCCCTGGGCCCCGAGTGGCCATGTACTTCTAGGCTCAGCCTGTGCCCGTCTTGCCCGTCCTGGGCAGGGCCACAGGGGTGCCCACGTGTGGCTCAAAGCGGCAACATGAGGGAGGCATCTTGGGCCCCACATACGGCGCTGCCAGAGCACGGAGCTCCCCAGAGCCCCCACAGCCCCCCGCTCACTGGACTGGGAGGAACGGCACCCCCCGACATTCACGTCCACCCTCAACCCCAGAATGTGAGGCTATCTGGAAACGGGGTCTTTGCAGGTGTAGTTGGTGAAGATGAGGCCACACTGGATTAGGCTGGGCCCTAAAGCCAGTGCCCGTGTCCTCATAAGAGAAAACAGAGACACAGGGAAGGAGCCACAGGATGGCGACGGAGCCAGAGGCGGGAGTGATGCGTCCACAAGCCACCAGCCCCCGGAAGCGGGGAGGGCCTGGGGCAGACTCTCCCGAGGGAACCGGCCCGGCCCATGCCTTGGTTTCAGACTTTGGACCTGCAGAGCTGGGAGAGAACAGACTTCTTGTTCTAAGCCACCAGTCTGTGGTCATTTGTTACGGCAGACGCGGGAAGCACACACGGTCTTGCCCATGGGGGAGGCCAGTCCCGGGGGGCCCTGAGCACAGCCCTCTGGGGCACGAGGCCTGACCCCTGAGGGAGAGGTGAGGGCTCAGGATCTGGCCCCCGCTCCCCGCAAGCCTAGAGACAGACTCGGCCCAATTCAGACACGGCCTCAAGCCTGGCGCCCCACGCTGGGCCACCCCGCCAGGCCACTGAGAGAAGACTTCAATTCCCCCAGCCACACCCCTCCACGCCCCGCTCTCCACTACCCTGCCGACTGCTCCCCGTGGCGGGTGCTGCAGCCTGGCCCACCCTGTCTCTCCGGCTGTAGCTCCTCAGGCCCCACTGCTCCCCCAGGGCCAGGTAGTGCCCCGTCCAAGCCTCTCCCTGCACCCCTCCTCCTCCCCAGCACCCCAGACCCAGCAACTGCCACGCAATTCCTGCCCCCTCCGCCCAGATGGGGCTCGACCCCAGGCCTCCGGCCCCTCCCACCTCATTCCCGAAAGCCGGTTCTGCCACCCAAGCCTCCCTCGCCTCCAGTCCTGCGTGAGATGCAGCCCCAGGCCCCTTAGGAAGCTGTTCCCAACCACCAGGGTGGCAAACGTCCGTGGGGTGAACGTGGGTGCCCGCCCCGGTCTAGGGACGCGACTGGGCCACGAACAGAGGGCTGCAGCCAGGTCCCCACAGAGGTCCAAGTCCCGTGGGGAGCAGCAAAGCAGGTGTGTTTCGTGTGACAGGCAGGGGGCCACGACCCCAGGCGGGGAGAACTTACAGCCCCGAGGAAGCCACATTGGAGCCCAAAGGAAAAGGATACGAGGACCCAAGGAGGGCAGAGGTGGGGGTGCAAGGGCCCTGTGCGCCAGGGTAAGTGGGGGACCCCAAGGAGCAACAGGGTCCTATTCACATTTTAAACAGACAGTTCTGGATTCGGGGAACTGACGGGCAGTGCCGCTGGGAACGGCACACACACCCCTGCCCTTCCCTGCGTCCTCCCAGACAGAACCCTCCACCCTCCTGGCACCTCACACTCAGGTGGGCCCTGGAAGCCCCCAAGGGCCCCCTGGGCTGGGGAGGCGCCTGCGGTGGGGAGCCCAGCCCACCCCTCTGACCTGGACCGCTTCTCTTCTTGTGTCATTCCCTGGCCTTTTGAAGAGGTTGACCTTGAACTAGAAGTTCCTGAGCTGCCCCATCCCAGGCAGGAGGAGCCACTGCAGGCAGGTCTGGGGCTGCCGTCCACCCCAGACAGACACGGCCCCCACTGGCCCGCACCGGGGCCTGGCGCAGGGCTGGCGAGAGGGCGGGTGCTTTGGTAACAAAGTCTAAATAAGACGGAATTAAATTAAGTCCTGGCCTGAGTAAAGCACAATTAAAAATGCAAAATGACACCCTGAAGGTCAGATGTAAAGGATTCGAAGGAGACTTTATTTTTGGACTAGCCCAGCTGCCATCCAGCCTGCCCGGAACGAGGCCATCAGGAGACACCGTCCTTCCTGGGCCGCGTGGCTCGCCTGTCTCAGAGTGGAGGCACATGTGTGCCCCGTCCCTCCGCCCCAGTCCCAGGCCCGCTGGCAGAGTGAGGGGCAGGGCCAGGAGCAAGCCCCGGTCAGGAAGCTGCCCTTGCAGTGGCCGCGTGCCGGGAGGACAGCCTTCGCCGTCTGCTGGGGGCAAGAGGAGAGCAGGCTGCGAAGCCCCACGTCGTTTCTCACCTAGCACGGTGGCCGGCCACTTCCCAGCAGTGGCCAGAGAGGACGGCGCGGGGAGGGTGCGCTTCATGCCAGACTTGGGCCCCGAAGGGCCCTTTCTGTCACAGGGCAGCAGAACCAACGGGGCAGGCGGGCACAGACTCTGCACTTAGGGAGCTGGTCTTGGGGCAGGGCGCTGGGCTCTGATGGCTAAGTCAGAGAGCTTAGGAGGGAGCTGCCGGCTCAGCTGGTGGCCCTGGGGCCCCGCGTCAGCCTGGGTTTGGGTTTCCTCTGCGTAGATGGACAGAGAAGCTCAGAGACATGCGCCAGGCTCCAAGTCCACACCTGGATTTAGGACTTACACCCATGGGGCAGAGTGGGCACCAGGACATGCAGTGTCCACCTGGGCTGCTCTTGGTGAGTCACCAGGCCTCCTCCCCTCTCGGCCCTGCTGAGAAACAAGCCCACCCCGTCACTGGTCTCTGCTTCCGAGAACAGAAAGAGAGGGTGGGTGTAGCTGAGCGAGGCAATGGATCCTCCTCCCTCCGAGCATCTTTCCACCGCGCACACACAAGCCCACGATCCTGACAGCTCTGCTTTTAGAGCAACACAAGCCGCACTGGCATCTCAGTTACCAAGGCAAGGAGGAGCACCTCACGCTGGAGAGGTGGGAGCTGCGGCACAGCTTTCCCAGGGAGAGGAGGTGCTGCAGCCCTGGAGGGCCACCCACGTAGGCACACAGTCGGCGAGCTCAGCCCTGTGTGCAGGTCTTCAGGCTCCGGGCCGAGTGCGCCCTTCTTACCCCCCAAGCCTCTCCCACTAGGGGCTGCTGGGATCTGGATTAAGGAGTGTCGGCCAGAGTGGCTCCCATGGTCCTCTGACACCATTCCAGGGACTGGACCCAAAAACTGAGGGAGGGAAGGAGGGAGAGCAGCTGTCCTGGTTTCTAAGTGGAGGGGACACAGACCCTGATGGGACGCACCCTGCTAAGTTTGAAGGTTGTCACCAAGGGCTGTGCCAGCAGCTGCTTCCACCTGGGGGAGCTCCTTCAGACCCTCCCCAGGCGGCGTCATTGCCAGGCTAAAGTCACGACCAGGAGGTCGAGCCCAGCACACACGCATGCAATCATCTAAAAGGAGAGACTTTAAAATGGAGCAAGATGGTAACTATTTTTAATTAGAGAGTGAGAAGGAGCTCAGCACGCAGCGCACCCACCACCGTGCAGGGCGCCCGCCGCATCCCCTTCCAGGGACGGACACGACGACGACTCAGAGGCGCCCTCCGGCCAGCTTTCCTGCCCAGGGAAACAGTGCACAAGACCTCACCAGCCCCCAGGAGCCAGACGCAGGTCAGGATTCAGAATTTTTCAGATTTTAGAATGGGGATAGGGTGCATCTGCAGACTTGGGGGGGTCTGGAGAATTTCCCAGCAGGGAATGTATACACGGGCCCTGGAAGGAGGATAAATACAGACAATCAGGGTTGTCAGCACAGGGCAGGGTTTGCCACTAAAGGAGTGCTGGTGTCGAACTTGGGCTAAAACTTTGGGGTTTCGGAGCCATTTCAATATCACACCCTTGGCTAAGTGGCTGTGGGCCAGGGCTGGCACTGTCCCAGCACCTCCAGCGCCTGCATCCGTGGCCACATCTCAGTGCTACCCTCCCCCCCCACTGTCTGGAAGTGGGGAGAGGAAAAGGAGAAGGGCCCACCGGGACTGAAGACAGAACAGAGCTGTTCCGAGGACAGGGGCTGCGCAGAGCGATGACCCGTGGCCTCCAGCCTGATGCCACGTCCCAGCTGGACCCACCCACAGAGAACCCAGACACCCCCGCCCCAGCGTTCAGCCTGAGTGCCCACAGCCAGGACACAGGGGGAAGTTCAGCCCTTTCTGGTCCCTAGCAGTCTTCAGTGTGCACGAAATCCACAATGCTGGGGGACCTGTCTGTGCTGTTTTTTCCTGCAGCCCTTGCACTGAGGTAATTTGCAAAAAGGCCCCTGACTGGCCTCTCCCTCCTCCCATGCAAGGTGGCCAGGCTCAGCACTGGGACCCCACATGCCTAGGTGACCTGGGAGCCCGTTTCTCATCCCCAGAGGAGGGTAGCAAGTGGGGGCTGTGTGGTGGCTGGAAGCCAGAGGGAGGGAGCTCGGCTGAGGGGACCTTCTCCTTAGCCTCCTCCTTCTCTGGGAGGCAGCCCCCCAGTAGCTAACAAGAAACCCTGAGCCTCTTCCCCGTTGCCAAGGGCACCTGGCTGCCAGCCACCTGCCCACTTGGGAGTCGGTCCCTGCCGTTCTCCAGGGCTCCTGATCGCGGACCCTGGGCGTGCGGGCCCGCCGCTCCTTGACGGCCCCCGCGGCACAGGACGCGCCTCCCGCGCCCGTCCCAGACCCACCGGCCGCGGAGGAAGCTCACGGGCAGCTCAGCTCCCGCGGGAAAGCGAGCAGCCTCCCGCCTGTGTTCTCGGATCTTTCCTCCTTCCCTGCAGCTCCTGCCATCCCGAGCGCTCAGCTTCGCGCCTGGAGGGCGCCGGCCGGGCAGGGACGGGCGGTGAGCGCCGGGACCCAAGGACCTCTCCAGGGGCGGGACGGGAAGAACGCGAGCGGCTCCGACGCCCGGTCTCGCCCCGCGGCGCCGCGTTCAGCACCAGGACGGGGGACAGCGCCGGGGCCGGGGGCGCCTCGTCGGCGACCGGGAGGCGGCGGGGCGCGCTCGCAGGGGCGCCCGCGGGGGAGACGCGGGGCGGGAGGCGCGGGGTCCGGATTCCCAAGGTTCGCACCGGCTCCCCCCAGCAGCTCGGTCTGGGGCCAGCCCAGACTCCCGCCCCCGCCCGAGGGCGCCCCGCGCGGAGCAGCTCCCGCCCCCTCCCCGCCACCCGTGCGCTGCGCCCCGGGCCGCTCACCTGGTGCCGCGGGGCCGCCGCGCGCAGAGCAGCAGGAGCGCGGGCAGCAGCCGGGCCAGCGCGTCCATGGCTCGCGGGCGCGGCGCGGGACGGGTCCGGCCGCCTCGGGCGCACGCGAAGTTGCCTCGCCGGCGGCCGCGGCGC
>NW_012151330.1:936572-940914 GCF_000956105.1 Propithecus coquereli | reverse complement strand
GGGGTGGCAGCCGTTGCGCTCCGCTGCCCCCACCCCGGCCACCCCCCACGGGCCGGCGGGCGGCTGCGCTCCAGCGACCGTGAGAGCCGCCCTCCCACCCCAGGAGCTAAGAAATTGAGGGCCTGGCATATCTTGTCCTCTTTCTTTTAAACATAAAGTTTTTCTGCAGTTTCCTTGAAAAGCTGATCATACACTTCAATCATCGTTAAGTCTCCTTTATTCACTTCTGGACTCCTGACAGCAGCATAAAGCGAACTTCTCATGAAAACACTTAAAAGTGGGCAAACTTGTTCTGGAGTGGGTAAGTCCCCCTGGATGACCATGGCCGGGAGCAGAGCACAGGGCGGGATTTTCCCATGCTTGGTATGGACGGCGGAGGAAGGGGCTGGTTCCCGGCTTGCCTTCCTAAATCCAGACCCCCTGGGCTGCTCCCGCCCACCTAGGGTGGCTCCTGTGGGGGGAGCACTGGCCTTTCTGTGTCCCCGCGGCCGGGTCTGAGTGGTGCTCTGCACAGCTCCCTCTGAGCACCCGCGGCCTGGTTCCCCTTGTCCCTTCCACACAGGCTCGTCGGGAGGGCTGGGAGTTGATCTGTGAAGAGTGCCCAGAGCCTGGCCTGGCGGCCTGCCAGAGTGTGGGCGTCCACGGTGCTGTCTCGTCACCCTCCAGAGCAGGCCCTTCCTAGTGTCTGGCGTGCAATAGGTGTTGGATAAATGCAGGAATACCACCGGCCTGGAGTAGTATAGCACTGCCCTGGGCCAGCACCTCCTTCTCGGCCTCAGGACAGTGCAGGGCACGCCGTCCCTCAGCCCTGAGCCTGGGGACATGCAGCGAGGTGGGTTTGTGTCATCCCCTTTCCGTATCTGAGAAGGGCTCCGTGCTCATAGCCTCTGAGGACACCGTTGACCGTGACTCGCTCGACCCAGTTTGGTCAAGATGAACCAGACTCTGCCGCTATTTTCTACACTTCACTATCTGGGGCCCTAAAATTAATACGAACTCTGCCTGTGGGATGTCCTGTCACACGTAGCTCTGGCTAAGCTGGACAGGCATCTTAGCCACAGACCTGGCTGTTGGTGGCATCAAATCTCTTCCTTTCGTCCTGGAGGCAAACGAATTTCAAAACCACAGAGAGGCAGGTGAAGCGATCACCTGCAGACACCTTAGACTTGAAATATCGTTCCCAACGTTCACGGATGTCTCTGAGGTTTGATTTTCCCCCAGAGTCTACACGTTTCGTTTCCGTTCTGCATTGTTTGTCATTAGTGTTTCAGTTTGGATCTGAAGAATTTTCAGTATTCCTTCTTCAAGTTTTTTGAGCATTAGTCGCCATTTCTGAGCTTTGGTCCTGTTCCACCAATGTGCACGACCAGTCGGCCTCCTCATCCTCGTCTTCCGCCTGGAGAAGCTCCGGCTACTCCAGAACCGGGAAATCCACTGGAGGGTCAGGAGCCGGGGTCTGAGCGGCTTGCCGCTGGCCGAGGCAGCCCCACCGCAGGGAGCTTCCTGCCTGAGACGGAAGGGACCGATTCCCTCGCCCTTGGAGAATTCGAGCCGTGCTCCCCGGAGTCAGCAGTCAGGCTGCTGGGCCCAGCTCTGCTCTGAGCTGGCTGTGTGACCTCAGGGAAGTCATTTTTCCTGGCTTTGTTTTCTTCCTTTACAAAATGAGGAGGTGAGAGTAGCGATCTGTTTCCTCAGTGTCAGAAGTCCACGATGCGGGACTCTGGTGCTTTCATTAAAAATAACAGTCTAACCGGCAGCTGCCTGGGCTGCCTCCCCACTCCCCAAGCGTGACTTTGGTGAGACATTCAGAATCAATAACGGTTTCAGATGAGGTGTGTGCTCCTCACCCAGGTGCTGGAACGATCCCCGCCCCCGTCTTGGCACTGCTGAGCCTGCAAAGCCGGGTCTGTACCCGACTGTGAGGACAGTAAAGAAAAGGAAGCTCGAACTTCAAACCTAAAGCATTTGATCCTACACATCTAGTCAATTCTTTTTAAATGTATTTTATTTATTTATTTTTTTGAACCTGCCTCACTGGCAAATATGTCTTCTGTGGTCTCTCTTACTGCTTATTTGACACGTAAAACTGCTTCTCCATCGGATAGGGCCCACTCAGAGCCCTTTGGTTAGAGCTTGAGACGGTGGCAGCTGTCTCTCTTCCGTCAGTGCAGAGAGGCGTTACACCCCTCCATATGGCACTGGGCAGGACACACGTTTGGCTCTGGGCGGTATGAAAATCCTGCCTCCTTCGTCAGCCTCTGGGAGTTGCCAGCTCAGTTCTCCCCTGGACAGCAATGTCCTGCGGGGCGCCCAGGCAGTTACAGAAGTGGGGTCTTCCGGTCTGCTCGCACGTTCTGATAACCAGCCTGCAGCATTATTCTTTGGGATAACCACCTTGCCGGAAGCGCATGGGAAGGGAGGGCACCGAGTCCAGGGCCTGGGGAGGGCTGGCCGGAGCCCATTGCGACAGGTCCGCAGCAGCAGGACGGGCCCTGGGGGGTGGAGGTGAGTCACAGGGCTCGGGGAGAGGAAGCTGCACCAGCTAAATTTAAACTCCCTTCCTGATGTATTTGTGAGGTTGCCTTGTTATTTTTCTGGGAAAATGCACCAAACAGAGAAAATGGCAGTGACACAGAAGAATTTTACTGAGCTTAGAGCGTAATTATTAATCCCTCGATTTTCAGCTGGAATGCATTCATTTACACAAGCAAAGGGAACTTGGCAGAAAGGATCAAATGCAAAATACTTGTAGCTGCCTGAGATCCGCCATCTACTTAAACAAAGGGTGCAGCTCACTCAGAAACCAGGCTTAGTTTTGCTGCTGTCTTCGGTAATCAAGGCCCTGAGATCCGATAAACAATCAAACTTGGCCACTTCAAACGGTTTTTCTACACTTGAGTTAAATCGATGTCCAAAGACAATTACTCATTTTTAACGAAGAGAAGCCGGAATTCTATTCTAGTTTTTTTATGTTCTTTGCAGTGGCGATTTGAATTCTTTCTTATGATAGAAAACGTTAAACACAAATTAACATTTCTAACAAAAGGGCTGTCGATCAAGTGACAAAAACATTCTACTTTAGATACGAGCACAACTGAGTTGACAACAGGAAAACTCCAAAATGGGCTGCCGGGAGGACGAGATCCTGCCGCAGACGGCTCGCGCAGGTGCCGGTCCTCTCTGAGAAACGCAGCCACGGCTGCCTCGCCCTTCCCTCCGGTGCTAGGTCCTTATCCTCCACGCAGGATGATGGAGAAATAAAGACAGATTTGCCACAATCGTTCTCATACTTGATATTGGAACACATTCATTAAGCGTCCTCAAGAACGGCCCAGCCACGATCGGTCCTCATTCAACAGGTTTTACGGCAGTATTGGTCCCACCCTTTGTCAGGTATCTGCCTAGACCCTGGGTGTGAATAAGAGATCACTGTCCCTGTCCCCACGGAAGGGATTTAAGTGAGGTAAATGACATAACATCACTGTGTTGGGGGCATTTCAGACGGGTGGCCAGTGAAGACCTCTGAGCTGAGACTTGGGTGATGCCCTGCGTTGGGAGCAGCCCCAGGCAAGCATGCCAGGAAGGGGACGGGAAGTGCAAAGGCCCTGAGGCAGGAACCGGGGGGCAAGTTCACAGGGACACAAAGCCAGGCAGTGTGGGAGTGATGTGAGGAGTGAAGGAGGGCTGGCCCCAGAGGGAGAAAGGCAGGGGTCTCATCAGGCAAAGTCCATATGGTTGTGGCTGGAGTCTAGGTTTTATTCTATTTTATTTTATTGTATTGTATTTATTTATTTTTGAAACAGAGTCTCACTGTGTTGCCTGGGCTAGAGTGCCGTGGCGTCAGCCTAGCTCACAGCAACCTCAAACTCCTGGGCTCAAGCAATCCTTCTGCCTCAGCCTCCTGAGTAGCTGAGACTACAGGCATGCACCACCATGCCCGGCTCATTTTTTCTATATATTTTTAGTTGTCCGATTAATTTCTTTCTATTTTTAGTAGAGACGGGGGTCTCGCTCTTACTCAGGCTGGTTTCGAACTCCTGAGCTCAAACAATTCGCCCGCCCCAGCCTCCCAGAGTGCTAGGATTACAGGTGTGAGCCACTGTGCCCGGCCTAAGTTTTACCTATTTTTAAACTTCATATAAATGGAATAATACTGTATATATTGTTTTTTAAATGTTTTGAAACAAACTGACATAAAAGTTGCAAGTTCAGCACACAAAAAGCTTTTCCAGATGCATTTGAGAGTGAGTTGTCTACATGACGCCCTGTCACCCCCAGACTGTACAGTGTATTTTCTACAAAGAAGGACGATCTGCCATTGGCCACAACGTGGCCACCAAAG
>NW_012151330.1:932559-935433 GCF_000956105.1 Propithecus coquereli | reverse complement strand
GCATAGACAGGTTGTCGGTGTTTTTTGTTTGTTTTTTTTCCCTCTCAGTACTTTGAAGTTGTTTCTCGTCTTCCAATTTGCTTGGTTTCTCACAAGAAAAACCATTTCTGACATTTCTCTGTTGCTCTTTAGGAAATGTGGCTTTTCTAGGGATGTTTTAAAGCATTTCCCTTTACTTTTCACTTTCATCCATTTGATTTCTATGTCTCTCGGTGTGATTTTCTTCTTTTTTGAGACAGGGTCTCGCTCTGTCACCTGGGCTAGAGTGCAGTGGCGTCATCACAGCTCACTGCAGCCTCAGACTCCTGGGCTCAAGCGATCCTCCTGCCTCAGCCTCCCCAGTAGCTGGGACTACAGGTGTGCCCCACCATACCTGCCTAATGTTTTAAACTTTTTGTAGAGATGGGGTCTCATGCTTGCTCAGGCTGGTCTCAAACTCCTGGGCTCAAGCGATCCTCCTGCCTGGGCCTCGCAAAGTGCTGGGATTCCAGGAGTGAGCCTCTGCGCCTGGCTAATTTTCTTGTATTTATTCTGCTCCAGGTTTGTTGAGTGTCTTGGATCTGTGGGTTTACAGTTTTCATCAAGTTTGAAAGATTTCCAGCCGCTTTGGCAGTGGGTTTTTATCCTCCACTGAGGTTCGGCAAAAGTATCAAACCCCCTATCTCAAGAGAAGGCCCCAGGTGGAGAGACTCTTGCCTTCTGGGTCTGGCGCTTTGCTTCGGCCCCGCGTCGAGCCCCGTGGCGGGACACGGGCTGCCCCCGCAGCTCCTCTGGTGCACACGCCAGCTCGTATTTGACTAGGTGGCAACAAACAAAATTTCAACAAATTTAAAGATCTAACTGGCTTTTATTAGAAATTCATGAATCAGGCAGCGTCTCTTGTAAAGACTTAGAAAAGGCAGAACAGTCCGTTTTTGTCCGGCAGCCTGAGCAGGAGCAGGGAAGCTGCATGATGGTAAAAGTGGATTGGTTCGCATCAGGCAAGTTCAGGTCTCCTTGCTTGTGAGGGTTAAAGCAGAGGGACTTCCTTACCACGCTGGCTCTCTGGCTATGGTCTGTCCCTTCCGATTTCTCGGAAGGTCAGAAAAACAACTTAGTTCTGGTTCGGCGACGTGGAACCTTAGCATGAGTGACTCCATTTTGGTGTGGTCTGTCGGGGCCCAGTGTAGGCACTCATCCCCAGACAATGGCCTCCTGTAAATTTTATGTAACACCAGGCTACACTGTGCCGTACCCCCAGGTACCAGCCTGGCAGCCGAGAGGGGGCGGGGCTGGGGCAGGTCCTGAAGGGGCCCCGTCGCTGCAGCGTCGCCCCACACGAGGGGAGTGCTCACTCTCCCTGGGGAGAGGTAAGCCACCTTTGCAGGCTTTGAGGTTTCAGAGCAGTCCAGGCAGCCAGGACATCCAGGGCCACCCGCCCAGATGAGCCCATCCCAGGTGTCGAGGAGCCAGTTTATCTCAACAGGACCCTGACCCCTGGACTGAGCAGGTCCCCTGGACTGAGACTCAGTCATCTCTGAAGCTCAACCTCTCCAACTATTCAGTCCTCGGTTTGGTTTCCAGCTTTTCCTTTTCTCCCACTGCAGAAGACAAGGGCCTCTTTATAAACCACCAAAGCAGCTCTGGCTTTCACACTTAGTTTCCACCGTCTGACTGTCTCCAACTTTTCAGGATCCCTCCGTGGGGTGTTACGCAACGTACTGACAGCCAGACCAACACGCTGCTGCACCCTCCCAGACGCATGTCTTTCCCCAAAACCTGATCGCTGTACCGGCCACTGTTTTCCCAATTTGTTGCTGGCGAAAGTTTTGCCAGTGGGCTACCTGCCGCCTTGCGCAGGGCATCCGCACAGTGCCCGGATCAGCTCCTCGTTGCCAGCTGGTGGGAGTGATCCCGTTCCAAATCCCGTCTTACCATCTGCTTCCCCAGACCGGCCCTGGTCCCAGCTGCGTCCGTCTGTGTCCTGCAGTCAGCAGACCACGAGATGGAAGCAGGGATGCAAAACTTCCTGGGGCTGTGCCTGTGAAGATCCGGAATGGGGCTAGAAAGCCTTCAGGCCGCAGGACCACGCGACGTCTGCGAAGGGAGAGTGGGAGGAAGAACGGGGCAGGGGGAACCGCGCTGCGATGCAGATCTCCGGCGTCTCAGCCAACCCAAGGCAGGGGAGCGGAAGGGCTCTGGAGCTGACAGCGTCTCTTAGAGGAGTCCTGTGGTGGTGGATACGGCTGCGCTGGTGCCCTGCCAAGCTCAGCCACGGGCCAGGGCCACCCGGACAGAGAGTGGACTCAGCTCGAGCGCCGGCACAGACCCTCCTCTCAGCCCGACGCAAATCCTTTCTTGAGGGGGTTGCAGCGGTGCTGCCACGACAGTTTTTAGAAGAGTAACTCAGCATCCTTCGAAGGGGTCCAACGAGGATTTCATTTTTTGAATGAACTCGTGAACACTCACTTATTTGATGTGCTTCAATCCACTGCAGTTTACTCTTCTTTTTGATACTGAAATTGCTTTATTTTGGCCAGAGAAAGCCCCTTTCAGTTGGCTAATGAAAAACCCTGCATAATTCCAGCATCTTTGATGGTTTCCTTGCTTTTATTTTGCTACACTTTGGGTATTTGGCCCTTCCAAATCTCTTGTTGACATTCCATCCCCAATGTTGGGGTGGGGCCTACTGGAGACCGTTCTTGAGAGGCCTGGTCGTTGGAAAGAGCCTGGCACCTCCCAGTGCTGTTTCCCTTCCTCTCTCTCCATGTGATCTCTTCACACCTGCACACGTAGCTCCCTTCGCCGTCCACCCGCGTGGGAGCAGCCCGAGGCCCTCCCCAGAGGTGGATGCAGGCGCGATGCTTCTTGTGCAGCCTGCGGAACCGTGAGCCA
>NW_012151330.1:918751-922119 GCF_000956105.1 Propithecus coquereli | reverse complement strand
AGTTGTCTACATGACGCCCTGTCACCCCCAGACTGTACAGTGTATTTTCTACAAAGAAGGACGATCTGCCATTGGCCACAACGTGGCCACCAAAGTCAGGAGAGTAACAGGGATGCATCACTGTGTCTGCTCCTCAGCCCTGTCAGGTGTCTTTTGGGAGTTGATCCCACAAGTTCCAGTCTGGAATCACTCTTTGCACTGAGTTGTCATCGTGTCTCTTTTGTCTCCTTCAGTCCAAGACACTCCTCATCCTTGCCTTGGCTTCCGTGGCCCTGAGCCTTGGAAGGTCGTAGGCCAGTTACGTTGTAGAAAGTCCCTGCGTTTGGTTTTGTCTGAAGTTTCCTCACGATTAGGTTCCCATTATGCATCTGGGGCGGAAAAGTTGCAGAAGTGAAGCCGTGGTCAGCTCATTCCATCCTGCCGGGCGCTGCCTGATGCTGTCCACTTTGATCGCTTGCTTAGGGTGGTATCTGCAAGCCTCTGGAAGGGCCTGTGAAGCTGCGTAAATATGATGTCCCTCCCGGGCTTGGGCTGGGCGGCTCTCACAGTGGACACCTACCTCCCCCTGCCAGGGCTCTGGCACCCACACGGGGCTGCCCTCTTCCCACTCCGGCTCTGACGTCCAGCTCTGGCCCCAACATCCCCCCGGGCATCCTCCTCACCCCGTGGAGCTCTGACACCCAGTGTGGGCCCCTGCACAACTGCTTCACCTGCCTCAGCCTGGGGGCCTGCCTGGAGAGTGGAGGAGGGGGAGGAGGAAGAGCAACAAGTGTCTTTGTGTCTGCTTCAGTTGGTTAAGAGACTGAGCCACACTACGCATGTGGCCGTAGTTCACACATCTCCGTCTCCACATAGCGTTCCGTCCTGTGACTCATGCAGTTCTGCGGCTGACAGCCACTGGGGCTGTTCCCCAGGTATGGCCGTATCAACACTGCTGCTCTGTACAGGCTTGTCAGGGCTCCCCAAAAATTCACACGTTGAAGTTCTAACCCTCCGTATCTGAGACGATGACCCGATTTGGAAATAAGGTAGTTCTGATGAGGTCTTCCTGGAACAGGAAGGGCTCCTGTCCAATATGGCTGGTATCTTTATATAAAGGGGAAATTTGGACACAGATCTACACACAGAAAGGTCATACAAAGATTGGAGTTTTGCAGCCACAGCCAGAGAACTACCAAAAGCTAGGAGAGAGGCCGGAACAGATTTTCCTAGAGCCTTCGCAGGAAGCGTGGTCCTGCCAGCGCCCTAATTTCAGACTTTGGCCTCCAGAACTGTGAGGGAATAGGTTTCTGTTTAAACTTTTGTTTTCAACTTAAATGAAAGCTGGTAGGTGACTCTACCAGCTTTATCTCTTGTGGCTGTTTTTCGTGCCTTGTTTAAGAAACCCTGAGGTCATGAGGCTCCATCGCCACCACTGGAGTAGGGTTCTGCTTTACACAGGTGATTTTTGGGTGGATGCCTGGTTTCTCAGCGTGCAGATGGAGATGCCGGTCCTTGCCCACGGCTGGCAGTCTGCTTTTATACTTGGGGCCCGTTTCCGACCTCTGTGATCTGCTCCATTGGTCTGACATCTGCTCCATTGGTCTGACTGTCCCTGCCATAATGCCAAACTGTTTAATTTTATAGCTTTAAATTAAATCTTGATAGCTAGTGGGATACCCCTTCCCCTCTAAGACTATTCTTGTCTTTCTATTCTTCCATATAAACGTTAAAATTCACCAGACAAGTTTCTCGTTCTCTTTCTCTTGCGTGTACACACACTCTCTCTCCCATTGGGATTTTGGTAGGGGTTTAAGTTTAATGACTCTATAGAGATTTGGAAAAAATTGGCATTTTAAAAATAATTTTTATTTCAAAATATTAGGGGGTACAAGTGTTTTCGTTACATGGATGAATCGTATAATGCTGACGTCAAGGAAAACTGGCATCTCGACAACATTGAGTCTCTAGTACAAGATCATGTGTCTATTTATTCATTTTGACTTTCTTCTTTTAAAAAAACTTTAATTATGGAAAATTTCAGGTTCACTAAAGCAGGGAGAGTGACAAGAGGAGCCATCGCCTGCCCCACGGTTGTCACAGTGGTGGGCTCTGCCGTTCCCGTCTCACCCGCCCGCCCACTTGCGGGTTGGGCTAAGGCATTTTAAAGAAAATTCCAGGCATGATATCATTTCACCTGTAAAAGCTTGATACTTCTAATAGATAAAAACCTATTTTTAGCATAATCACACAGTCATTATCAACCCTAACAAATTAACAATAATTTCTTAATAAAATCTAATACTAGTCTGTGCTCATTTTCAGGAATTATCTCAAAATCTCTCTTACCGTTGTTTGCTTGAACCAGGATCCAAACAAGATGCCGCACGGCCTGTGCCGGCATCTCCCGAGGCCCTGGTGGTAGAATATGTCCTCATTCCCCTTCGCCCACGACATTTATTTGTGGAAGAAACTGGGTCATTTGTTCCACTGATTTTGTGTTGGTCTCCTTTGATGTTGCCCAGTGGGGTTTCAGCGTTTTGGCTGTGGAGCCCCTGGGGGCCTTTTGTTGTCTTTATTCTGAAATACGTCATGTTTTTATGTAATTTTACCCGGTGGCTTTTCCAGATCTTACTTTCTCATTATTTGTTTTGGTAAATAGGAATGTGCTTGGTTTTTATGATTGAAGTTGTATGGCGCAACGTTACTAAGTTGTCGTAATGATTTTAATAATTGTATATTTGTTTGGATTTGACGCATACGTAATCACCTGAAAATAATGGTTGTTTTTCCCTTCCGTTTCTTATGCCTTTTATTTCTTTTACTACTGATTGTTCTGGTTGCGGACCCGGTACTTGCTGAGAAGTGGATTTAGCAAGTATCTTGTTTTAGTCTCAGTGGTAGAGTAATGCTTTTAGTGTTTATGGTTAAGTATAATGTTTCCTGTCGGTTATTCTTGGCGTGCATCCTCTATTACATTAAAGAAATTCATTTCTAATACAAGTTCGCTTAAGTTTTTAAAAAAATACAAATGGGATGTTGAATTTTATCAGTCTTTTTTTCCACATTTGTTGAGTCAATCATATAATTTTCCTCCTTTGATCTGTTCACGCGGTGAATTAAATTGACTTCTAATGTTAAATAAATCCACGTTGGTCATGCTGTATCATCCTGATTATATATTGCTGGATTTGGGTGGTCAGACTCTAGTTTGGATTTTTGTATTTATGTTCGTGAGTGAGACTGGGCTATGGTTTTCATTTCTTTGCTCTGACTTGGCAGGCTTGGGTATCGCAAGTTTAGGGAGCCCCGTGGAGTCAGCCAGGGAGCGGACCTTCTGAGACTTTGTGTGGAATTGGAACATCTTGTACCTTGCGTTTTGTGGAACT
>NW_012151330.1:914102-916283 GCF_000956105.1 Propithecus coquereli | reverse complement strand
GACACATAAGATTCTACACCAAGAGTTCCACACAGGCAGCTCCTAACATTCCCAAAACCGTAACCAAAGTGTAACGGATATTCTGAAATTCTTTAAGAATTGCCTTTGAAGGCCAGGTGGCTCACGCCTGTAATCCTAGCACTCTGGGAGGCCGAGGCAGGCAGATTGCTTGAGCTCAGGAGTTCGAGACCAGCGTGAGCAAGAGCGAGATCCTGTCTCTACTAAAATTAGAAAGAAATTAATCAGACAACTAAAAGTATATAGAAAAAAATTAGACAGGCATGGTGGCACATGCCTGTAGTCCCGGCTACTTGGGAGGATGAGGCAGAAGGATCACTTGAGCCCAGGAGTTTGAGGTTGCTGTGAGCGAGGCTAACGCCACGGCACTCTAGCCCGGGCAAAAAGAGTGAGATCTGTCTCAAAAAAAAAAAAAAGAATTGCCTTTGAACCTTGGCTGTGTCTGTGTTCTTTCGGGATAAATAACATGCAGTAAAGTGCACAGATCGTAACTGTTCGGTCGATGACTTTTGAATTCCACTGGAATTGCCGCCGCCCAAAGCAAGATGCAGCGCGCTCCGCCCTGCCCCTCCCGCTCCCCATCTCGCACCTGGAAGTCGCACCTATTTCTGTCATCAGTCAGTCCTGCCTGTGCTCGGATTCCACGTGTACTGTGTGTCTGGCTGCACCTGATGTGACATTCCTAGAGTCCCTGTGGCGTTGTGCTCTGCCCGTGCTCATCCTGAGCATTGCCCGCTGCGCGGATGTCCTGCAGTTGTTTGTTGCTTCTCTTGTCTGTGGGCGTTTGCTTTCAGTTCCAGGCCACTATGAATAAGCTGCTGTAAACGTTCCCGTGTAAGTGTTTTGTGGATGTATTTTTGCTTCTCTCGGGTGCATACCTCAGAGTGGGGTTGCTGGCTCGTGTGGTAAGTGCGTGGTTTATAAGAAATTGCCCAGCGGTTGCCAGAGAACCATGTTACGCTCCCACCAGCAGCGTGGGTCATTCCACGCCCTTGCCGCATGTGGTGCAATCAGGGTTTTTGGTTTTAGGCATTCTGATCCGTGTGTAGCGGTATCTCGTTGTGGTTTTAATTTGCTTTTCCCCAACGACTGATGATGTCGCACAGAGTTTCCCGTGCTGTGGCCACTGCCTACCTTGTTTCGTTGTGGTTACTCTGAATCTTCCGGCCTCTTAAAATTGGAGTGTGGACTCTGCGTGGCTGATGTTTGGGAGCCCTTTATACCAGACCTGTGTCAGATGTGTGTGCTGCAGATATTTTTTTCCTAGTCTGTGGCTTATCTATTCATTTTCTTAATGTCTTTTTTTAAGGAGAAATTGTTAATTCTTACAAAATCCAGTTTTTAGTTTTTGTAAAAAATCCCTGATCTCGTTGATCTGTATTTTCTGATAATTTTTTTGTAGGTAATTCTGTCTGCCAGCATGGAAGAAGATACCGGCCTGTTCCCCAAGGATGAGCTTTTGGACAACGCCCCGCTTTTGGAAGATGGTACGAGAGGCTCTGTCACAAGTAATTCAGGTTTAGCAACAGGAAGACAGATGACTTGCTTCAGTGTTGCCCTTTAAGTCTCTTTATTTCAGGGAGAGTGTATGTTTTAAATTCACATTTTTTTCTCAAAGAGGGAGCTTATATTATTGTCTTTAGTTGAAAGAAAGATAAATTATGGCTGAGAATTTCGAAAATGGCAGACCATAGTTTTCTAATTTCCAACATCGCTATTGAGAAATATGATGCCATTTTTATTCCAGTCCTTTGAATGCGACCTATTTTTGTTTTCTGTTTGTGGAAGCTTTTAGATTTAAAAAAAACCAAAATTCTGATGATCTGAAATTTTTCTGAGAAGTGCCTTGATTTGGTTCCAGCGCTGGGCCCAAGGCCATTCCAGTCTGGAAGCACATCCACCCCCCGACCCCACCCCAACCCTGAGCCCATGCTCCGGCTCTGTGTGCAGTCAGGTGCCCTTGGGCCTCCCACCTTCTGACACTGCACGGCCCCCCCGTCCATTCTCTCCCCTCTGCTGCCCTCCTGGTGAGTGTGGATTTGTGCCTTTTCAGTCATTTAGCTGAGGTTTGATGAGGAGTGAAGATAAACCCAATAGTTCAACTTGCCTTGTCTTGCCGGGAGCCTGCGGAGGAGATTGTCTATGACAGCGACCCTCAAGCTC
>NW_012151330.1:912110-914052 GCF_000956105.1 Propithecus coquereli | reverse complement strand
TTTGTATTTCTTCTCTCAAGCTGAAAATATTAGTTCCTAATATTACTGTACTATTTGTTTTATCCCACTTCATATAATACTTTTAGAATAGCAATATCAATACTACTTTGATTACTGCAAACAACTTAAGATTTCTTCACAGTTCTTTTTGTCCTTAGGATATAGTCTACTAGGTATGAACAAATTGTTGGGTTTTAAAGTCATTTGAGGCCAGGCATGGTGGCTCACACCTGTAATCCCAGCAGTTTAGGAGGCCAAGACAGGAGAATCGCTCGAGGCCAGGAGTTCAGGACCAGCCTGGGCAACATAGTGAGACCCCATCTCCATAAAAAATTTAAAAATCAGCTGGGAGTGGTGGCACTTGTCTGTAGTCCCAGCTACTCAGGAGGCCAAAGCAGGAGGATCACTTGAGCCCAAGAATTTGAGATTACAGTGAGCTATGATGACTCCACTGCACTCCAGCCTGGGTGACAGAGTAAGAGCCTGTCTCAGTAAACAAATAAAATAATTTTTAAAAAGCCACTTGAGATTCTTTTCTGTATGGTTAAGCCTTGATATGCTGTTAGGTTCATTTGTTTCATTCTGTTTCCAATTTTCCGATTTTTTTTCTATTTTATTTTTGGTTTCATAATTACAGTTTCGTAGCCAAATATAAGCACATTTAGAGAAATCTAGTTTCTATTCCTGTTCCCTCCTGCCCCTGGGTGGTAACCATTTTTGTTACTTTTTAATGTAAGAAAGTATGCATGTATATTCTCACTGCCTCTACCCCTTCTTAGACAAAATACTAGTCTGTTGTGCATCCTTTTTTTACTTCGCGATGTGCTCTGGAGGTCGCTCCGCAGCAGAACACAGAAAGTCCTTCTCCCCCACCCAGGGTTGGGCCACCGCTTTCTGAGCCGGTCCCCACGGTGCACAGGGGGCTGTTCTCAGTCTCTCACTGTCCTTCCCTCTGGTCGAAAGAAAGTCATTAGCACGGGAAGGTCCAGAGAAGCAAGGCTGAGGAGAAAGCGACCCCTGGTTTGCGTGGACGGAGGAAAGGAATATACGGCGGGCTGCTGCAGCGACCCGAGCCCGGACCTCCGCCAAGGGAACGCCCGGCGCCACCGAGGGGACGTGCAGGGGCGGGTGGCGTCGCGGCCTCCGCACAGATGTTCCCGCAGTTGCCATTTGGGGTTTTTTGTTTTTGAGAAGTTGAATAGTTCACTCCCGGATATGCCGGGGAAAAAAGGTTTTTTGGGGACAGGGTCTCGCTCCGGCCTCCCGCTCCCGCCCGGCCCGCGTCTCCCCGCGCACACGGCCCGGCGCCGGAACCCAGAGCCTCGGCCCAACCTTCCATTTCCGAAAAAGAAGTGGGAAACCCCGCCTTTTACGGGGACGCTCCTAGTTTGTTAGGTTGACGATTAACCCAAACTAAAACCCGCGCGGTCCGCACCGGCGTCCCTCACGGGGCCGGCGCCCCAGGCCGCGACTCCCGGCTCCCACCCGGAGGGACGCGCTCACACACTGCGCCTGCGCGGGAGAGCTGCGCTTTCACACTGCGCCTGCGCGGGAGGGCCGCGCTCACACACCGCGCCTGCGCGGGAGGTGGTGCCGCTGGCCGAACCATCGCGAGCACGGGCTGGGGCGGAGCTCCCGCCGCGACGCAGCCTTGCGTTGCCATGGAGCCGCCCGCACCAGCTACGCCATCACTTCAGAGGGGCTGAGTGGGGTCTGGCAGGAGCGGGTGGGCGCGGCGGGTCGTTTGCGGGGGACTCCCACGGCCCGGGCAGAGCCGGCCCAGGCAGGCGCCCGTGCCCGGAGTCCCGCGAGGCGGCTCGGGTGACGCGGTCCTCGCGGCTCCCCTCCGGGACCGGCCGCGGGGACGCGTCTGCGAAGGCGGAGAGCGCGCCCGGCGGTGAGGCCGCACCCGCCGTCCGCGCGGACGACCGGAGAGCCGGAA
>NW_012151330.1:905922-908015 GCF_000956105.1 Propithecus coquereli | reverse complement strand
AATAGGGAAGCCTTCTGGGCCTAGAGTTTCTTTGTAGGAATGTACTTGACTATCGATTTAATTTCTTTCATGTTTAAGGGATTGTTGAAGTTTTTAAATTTTTTTTCTCGAAATAATTTAGGTTAGTGATATTTTTCTAATAATTTTCCCATTGTTTAAAAATCAAACTTATTGGCATAAAGTTGTCGATGATAGTTTGATTTTTTAATGTCTGTGGCATCTGGAGTTATAGACCCTTCTGTTCTGATAGGAGTTGTTGGTTCCTTTCTTATTGATCAGTTTCATCAGAGATTTGTCAGTTTTATAAACCTTTTAAAAATACAGACTTTTGGCTTTGAGGAACATCTGAATCACATATTTGTTTTTGTTGCATTAATTTCTAATCTTTTTTATTTTCTTCCTTGCACTTTGTTTTGGTTTATTCTGCAGTTCTTTTTCTAACTTGTTGAGTGGGACGCTCAGCACATTAGTTTTCATCCTGTCGTTGTTCCTAATATTAACAGATGCATTTAGGGTTACAAATGTTTACTGTAATACTTAGCCATCAGTTTTTCATTCAAAATATTGTATAATTTCCATTAGGATTTTTCTTTGACCCACGCGCTGTTTAGAGGTATGTTTCTCGTTTTCCAAATACATAGTGGCTTTATAGTTCTGTATTTGTTTTTGATTTGGGCCAATTACTCTTGGATCAGAGAACAAGTTTTTTACAATTTCAGTCCTTCCAAATTTATTGAGGAGTGTTTTAGGCCTAGTAAGTAGTTTTTGTAAATATTCTGTGTATGCTTTTAAGGAGCATTTAAAAATTATGTGGTTGTTGTTTATGTTCTAAGTATATCTGTAAGGTCAGGTTCGTTAACGATGTTCTCAAATCTGCATCCTCTGTGCTTTATCTGGGATGTGAGCAGGTGCTGAGAGGCGCTGAGTTCCCCCTGGATTCTTCTGATTCTTTCTCCTCGTCTGGCTGATTCTGCTCCACCTGCTGTGCTGGGTGCTGTGGGTTCAGGGCTGTGGTGTCTTCCCGGCGCAGTGGACGCTGAATTACGGCGTGGCCCTCTCTGCCGCGGCCACTGCTCTTTGCCTCAAGTACTTTGTTTCTAGACAACTCCACCAGCTTCCCAGTTACAGTTCCTCCACAGGGCATCTACTTCTGACTCCAAAATGCAACGCTGGTAAGCTTGCGTTTTACTTGTTTCCTTTAAATCGTAGAGATTTAGAATTTTTATTGTTACTGGTTTTTTAATCCAATTTGATGATATACTTCCCTTTAGCTTGGTTATTTAATGTATTTATATTCTTGCCTTTACTTGGATTTTAACCTGATAATTTCCTGTTATTCTGTCATTTCTTCAAGGATTTTAGGAAAATTAAGGTACAGTCTTGTCCATCATTCTTTGGTTGTTTTCAGTGTGATGGCTGGCACGCTGGCTGGACACGTTACCAAAAACGGAACTTCCAACTTCTTCTCAAATGTGCAGTGGTGAACCTCTGGTTTTCGATCTTTTCCGTGTAGGGACACTCGCTGCTGCCTGTCCCCGAGCCTCTCACAGGTCGTGTGGGGCGTGCGGGGTCCGTGCTCGGTCTCGCTTCCTGGGGCAGTGACCACTGTCCTCCCACTTCTCAGCTTCTCTTTTGCTCCTGGTATTTCTTCTCCCATTTGCCTTGTCCTTGTAGAGTCACGTGTCGAAAAAATAAATCCTTCCATTGCTCCTAGTGAGGATTCGGGAGGCACCAGGGTAAGTGCCTGTGTGGAGCTGCGCCCTTTAGCGGCATCCAAGGCGCGTGTGGTTTAATGGAGCCATTTTCAGTGGAACTGGGTACGCACGACGTGCCACCTTTGGAACACTGCTGTCCATCCAGGTGTCCAGTGCGACTGTGTTGTGAAGGTCATGTGGAATTCGCAAGTGCAGAGCATAACAGGTTTGACCGTCTTATAAATATTTTCTGAAAGCTCTGCCAGTCAAAGAGCAGTAGGTTAATCAGTTCTTTCACGTGGGAAGAATATTGTTAGTATTATACAAGATACCTTAAAATTCCGCCTCTCAGGACTTAAACACACAATTGTTTCTTTGTGAGCTTTTTTTTTTTTTTTT
>NW_012151330.1:876552-902268 GCF_000956105.1 Propithecus coquereli | reverse complement strand
GCGATGTCACATGGTACAGCCTGTGGGAAACTGCTGTACCTCCTGAGGAGAGAGTGAAACACAGTGTGTCAGCGTCATTGTGAAAGTAGTTTCGACTCAGGGGTCCCTGGATGATGCTGGGAGACCCCCTGCTCTGAGACACCGTTCCCTCCACTGCCCAAGTGAGAGCTTGTCAAGATTTGTCCTAAAACTTCACACTTGCATGTTTGATCTGCTTTTCTTTTTAACTCTTGCCTTGATTTCTAGAAGGAGATGAATTAGAGGATCCGGAGTTCAATGTTGAATCTCCCCGTCGGGAGGCCGAGAACGGTGCCTGTCCCACACCCTGCTGGTAATTCCCCTGGGTGGGCAGCGTCTCCCTCCCCCAAAACTACTGGGGGCAAACCCAGCAGGTCTTGCCCGAGGAGCGAGTTCTGTGAGCTGTGGGGGTGTGGTCAGCAGCTGTGTCCTTTTTAAGTTCAGTGAAACAACCAAATACTGATGCTGACGAAACGAAGAGGAAAACAGCTGTCGAAGACAGAGTTCGGACACATCACCTGCGGAAGAGCTTGGACTACCTCGATAAGATGCACGAGGAGAAAGATCTTTTCATTCAGAAAACGAGGTGAGCGCTGTGGGGAGGCCCGGGCTGTTTGTGCCCCGAGTTAGGCAGGGTCGGTCCTGCGCCTGTGTCTCCCAGAAACCCTGCAAGGAGGGTCCTGCCAGCGTCTCCGAGGGGAGGAGCTCAGCAGCGCCCCCCGGAGCTGGCGTCCTGGGTTCTCAGCCCCTTCCAAGAGAAACGATGGAAACACACAGTGCAGCTGCCACCCAGACACCAGCACCCAGAGTCGCCGCCTGTCACCCTGTCCTGTGATTTCTTCGCTGTGTGCGTTTGTATGTTATGTCTATAGGTTGGGTTTTTTGCTGAATTATTAATACTTAAAAGCAAATCGCAGACGTGATGCTTCATTCCTAAATATGTCAGCGTCTCCTAAAAAACAAAAACATTCTCTTCGTAACCTCAGCACCGTTACTTCACCTGGGAAAACTCGCATTTCCCCTGCCTCTCAGGGCACCTCACGTTACCTGTCCCCTCGTGTCTCCCAGAGGCCCTGCGGAGCCAGTTTCTGGGCTTTGTTCTGCTGTTCTCGTGGTGGTGAGAGCCGCTAGCAGGAGCTGGCCCTGGAACCAGGGTTCCATCCAGGCTCACAGCGCTAGGGGGGTACCCAGGCCTGTCTGACCTGTTCCGGGTCACTCTTGGGGAGCTGCGTCCCTGCCACAGCCCCAGCCCTCCCACTGGCGCCCTGTACCTGCTGAGCTCGGTTTCTGCAGATCCGTGTGCTCTCGTGGCTCCTGAAAGCACATCACTGCCGAGTGAGGCCACACAGCTGGCCCTGTGGCAGGGTTTTCAGAAAACGATGGACAAGACCCTGCTCGTGTCCCTTGATTGTGTTGGAGAGACCCCCAGCCTGGGCGAGTGGAGAGTTGGGGGCCCGGCCTTGCCTACCCAGCCCCACTGCCCCTTCGGAGGCTGCAGTTTCAGGGAGCCACCATCCAGATTCTTGCTTCCATGTTGCAGAGAGGAGCTGCGAGCTTGTCGCCAGAGGATGGACCTCATTCGCACACAGCAGGCGAGCATGGCAGCCACGATCGCCTCTGAGAGAGAGGCCAACAATGCGTAGGTGGCCCCCTTGCCCTGGGGGTGTAGGGTGGGCCTCCAAGCCGGGTGGTGACCATTTGTGGTCAGGGTAGCACACAAAACACGGACACAAAGCGTCAGGTGGCCACACAGGCCACCAGGACCATAAAGCCAAGTGACCACGAGGCCAAGAAGGCTGGGTGGCTGGGTTGGGGAGGAACTCAGGACTGCCTTGCCTTGGGCATCGTGGTGAGGGGGCAGGAGGGCGTGGGCACCACACAGGGACACAGGAGCTGCTTGGGGGTTGCTGGGAAGACCTGGCTCCGCACACTACGCCCCCGGGAGCCTCGCTGCACCCTCTGAGGTTGCAGGGCCCAGCTCAGCCCAGCCCCGAGAAGGGCCCTGCAGCATGTAGGTCCTGGAGCTGCTGGCGCAGCCAGGACAGCACCAGTGGCCGGTGGGGCTGGGACGGCCACCAGGTCCCACAGCCCCTGGTTGGGGGGGTCCCTACCACTGGGGCTGGGTCCCAAGGGTAGAGGAGAGGAGCCAGAGCCCACGCAGCTCACATGGCAGCAGCCAGACAAGCTCTGAGGACGTAGGCCACCTGATTCTGTGGAACACAGAGGCCAAGGTCTAGAGGTGACCACCACCTCTGGCCAGGTGTTCCAGACCCACTTCCTGCACCCCACGCAGCCAGGTCCTCTACGCTGTTCTCATAGCCCAGGCCACCCGCTCCTCCCCACCCCCACCCCAGCCACGGCGCTCTGGCCCTGCCTGCCCAGCGGGACGTGGCACGTGAAAGGCCTCCCCATCTCAGGCTCTCCCTGCTGAGAGTGGGGAGGCCATGGCAGGCGCCAGGTGGCCATGGGGCTCCCCTCATGAGCTGAGACTGACGCCCCTGGCCTGTCCCTCTGCTATGCCACAGGGCAGCCGTGGGCCGTCTCCAGGCGGCGTCCAGACGCCTGTGCACAGAGCTGGAGAACGAGAGAGACCTGCAGGCGAAGAGCACCGCCATGCTGGCGGAGAGCGAGTGAGTCAGGGCAGGTGGTGGGCGCGGCCCAGGGCGTGGGGGCCGCTCCGAGTGGGAGGACTTAGCTGTCAGGCTGCTCGAAAACTGAAAGGGGACTTGTCGGATGCAACAGTTGAAAGGAGAAGGCTTCACATTTCTGAAGGTTTTCAGTTTCTCCAGATTTACTGTGTTCTTAGGAACTATAAAGTCGGTGCTTCCATAGAACAACCAGCAGCATTTTTAAAAGGTGCTTTCGAATTTTTCTGGAAGCCTCCATTGGGAAACAGCCGCACTATTCTAAATACCGTCGGAGTTTGGCTTGTACGTTGGAATTGGCTCTGGCGAGTTTGGGCAAGAAGGGGCTTAGGAAGGGACATAAATCATTCATGAGGTGACGGAGAGGACGCCCACGCCACTCAGCCCCTCAGCCCCAGGAGCTCTGCGCTGTTCCCATGGACACCGGGCTGGGCAGGAAGGCTCCGCGGCTGCAGCCCTGTCCGACCAGGTGTCTCACGCCCTCCCCGCGGTCGTGTCTCTGACTCTCTCTGCCGTAGCTGAGTCACCACCCGCACTAGTAGCTGGTGACCAGTGGCCTGAAGTGCAGAGCCGACTGCTATGGCACGGCCTGCATAAAGAAGTGGGGGACACCGAGTCTGTGCCACAACCAGGAGGACAGGGGTCCTTATGTCACCTCGTGACAGCAGCTGGCGTATGCATCTTCTCTCACCGCTCCCCGCTGGGCAGGGGCTTCACCAGGCCGATAAGGCCCTGGCGGACCCGTCCTTATTGGGTTGCTGTGACCGTCCATTTATGTCTTTAAAAAACTTTTTTTACAAAACAATTCTAAACTTAAACAGAAGAGTCGCAAAATGGCACAAAATGCCAGTCTCCCCTCAGCCCCAGCGCCCTGGTGACATCCCTGAAGCAAGAGGCCCGTTAGGGGTGTCTGGTTCTCCCCTCAGCCCCCCATGACAGTTGTCACCGACATGACACTCAGGTTGTCTCTGACATGTCCTGGGGACGATTGCGTCCTCGTGGCAGCGCCAGCCTTCCTCACACAGAGTGACCTCCTCCCCATGGGGAGCTGTTGCTGTCCTGTCCGTGGTGTTGGCAGCTCTTGGTGTTTCTCGTCCAGACTAGTTACCGTGGTGGCGGTCGCCAAGGGCGACTTTCTGATTCCATCATTCCTTGTGTCTTAGCTTCCTACCCTAAGAACTTCTCTTCTCCACGTTGATTTCCGTATTTATTTATCAGTGTAGACTCTGGTTTCTATTTCACTGCTATCGTTATTTATTACTTACGAACCTGGGAGTGGGAGCTCCTCCAAGCTGGCCCTGTGTCCTATGGATGTGTCCCTGTCATCTCTGAGCACTTTCTTCTTTCCTGCTGCAGCCCTGGACATGCCAGAGCTGGACGGTGCCCACTGTTCACTGACTTCTGCCACTGGGAGTGGCAGCTCCAGGGCCCCAGGCTCCCCGGCTCCTTCCCTGCCGGCTCCCAGGAGAGCAGCACTGCTCGTTCGTGGTCTCTTGGCCGGGCAGCACAGGAGCACGGAACGTCAGTGCAGCTCCGCCAGCCAGTGCAGTGGCATTGCCGCGGGTTCTCCCTTCCAACCCTCCTCCCCTGGGAACTGAGCCTCCTTAAACAGCAGCACCCCACGTAGAGGGTTGGAAACAGAGCTTCTGTGGCCGTGTCATGAGGTGTGATGCGGAGGGTGCTGTCCCCTGCATCCGGCTGTGAGACACGCAGCGCAACACCGGCCCCGCTGGGACATAAGCCACATCTGTGTGGGACAGTACCCTAACCCCACAAAGCATGTCTGCCCACTGTCACAATACTGTGTGTTATCTGTTGCTGTGTAACAAGTTACCCCAGAACTTGGCCACTTAACGCAACAATCATTTATGATCCCACATCTTGGGTGGGGAAGCCAGGAGCGGCTCTGCTGGGTGCCGTCGACGTGTTGGCCAAGCTGGGACCACAGGGAGCTCGACTGGGCTGGAGGCCCTCCCCCCACACTCACCCCCTCGGCCGCTGGCTGAGGCTTTGGTTGTACGTGACATGGGCCCCTCCCTGGGGCTGGTCACAGTGAGGCAGCTGACTTTCCCTGAGGGCGTGTCCCGGGCGAGACAGAAACACCAGCCCTTGTCCTTCTCCAGCCCTGATGTGCATGGGAGATTCCTCAAGGCACGGACACCGGGGGCTTTTGGGGACATCTTGGAGACCGGCCACCGCACATGCGGCCTCACGTGGGCCACTGCTCCAGCGAGACCAGCCGCCTGCGTGGGAGGCGCTTGGTGATCCCAGTGGACTCTGTGTTTCCCACCACGTCTGCTGAGAAACTTCCCTGCTCGGAGGCCACGTTGGATGGGCCCCACTGGCAAGGAAGGGGACCCACACCCAGGCAGGGTCTTCCCAGGACAGGAGCCGCTCTCCCGCTGCAGGGGAGACTGGGCGGCGCTGGAAGACGTGGCGCCCACGTGGGGCTGAGAGAGCCCCTGGGGCTGGTGTGCGCAGTGGGAGCTTTCGGGCGTCCGAATTTACGACCCGGTGGTTTAGGTACATCTGCTGGTTCATCTGCTCAACAGTGAGCACCCACTGTATGCCAGACCCTCTTCTAAGCATTTAGGATTCGTCGCTGAGCAAGACAGTGCAGAACACTGCCTGGTGGAGCCGCGGCGCGTTGGTCCTGCAGCCGCTGCTCTGCTACACCCAAGCTCAGCACAGACAGGAGGAGGCTCCACGCGCCCGACCAGGCACCGGGACCTGCTGGATGGTGGCTGCTTTCTGTCACCACAGACCTGGTGGCGCAACGCAACACAGACTTACAGTCTGATGGTTCCGGAGGTCAGAAGCCCGACCCGGGCCCCAGGGGGCTGAAGGTGAAGCGTGGGCAGGGCCACGTTCCTTCCTGAAGGCCTGGCCTTTCTAGCCGGTGGGGCTGCCTGTGCTTCTGGCCCCTTCCCTCATAGCCAAAGCCATTGTATCTCTCTGGTTCTTCAGATGAAGGGGACTTGGTGGGACATAGGTGGGAGCCCGCCTATGTCAGTCCCAGGGACCCCAAAATCGATAGCCTCTGTGTGCCCACACCGATCTGCTGCCCACACGGGACCACTCGGTGCAGCTCCGCCAGCCGGTGCAGTGGCATTGCCGCGGGTTCTCCCTTCCAACCCTCCGAGACGGAGCCCCACCCCCCCGGGATCCCACCATCCCAGCACAGCAGGGAGCCCCGCAAAGGCAGCGTCTCCCACCCGCGTGGTGGCTTGTTTCAGAGTGCCACCACCGCACTTGCGAAGGGCACAGGTCTCACCACAGTCATGAGGAAGGGTGTGTCCCCTGCACCTGGTAAAACCTTCCCAACGTGTAATCTCTGCAAATACTTGGATTCCTTCTCCGACGTGATACCAGGGAATTTGTGGCCTCTTGGCTTTCGGCGACGCGGCTCTCTTCTGAGCCCAGGCTCCTCAGCCAGCTGGGCCACTCTCGGCACGCGGTCAGCGCGTCCCCGTCAGCACACTGGCTGGTGTGGGACCCTCCTCCCTTCCGGCCAGACTTTGGCGAAGGCCCTGCGCATGCTGGCATCTGCCGGCATCTAGCAATGGGCACGGCGGGGAGGGCAAGAGGAGAAACCACAGCCCTTGGGGCAGCAGGGCTGGGCCTCTGAGCAACTCAGGGGCCGGGCAGGGACAAGCGGCTTCCACTGTCAACGGATTTGGGTTCGTGGTTCACAGATGTGTCCAAATCCACGCAAACATCCCCACTCCTGCTCTCAGAGCCCCATTCCTCCCTGGCCGGCCGCTGCTGTGGTCTGGGTGCTGCTGTCCTTCCCCCATGCTGGCATCAGTGCCTCATGAGGGGCTGGAGGCCACAAGGTTGTCTTTTCTGCCCCCCGTTCCCCCCCCCCATGAGGAGGCACCATCTAAAAGGAGTAGCTTTTGGCCGGGCGCAGTGGCTCACGCCTGTAATCCTAGCATTCTGGGAGGCCGAGGCGGGTGGATTGTTTGAGCTCAGGAGTTCGAAACCAGCCTGAGCAAGAGCGAGACCCCGTGTCTACTAAAAATAGAAAGAAATTAATCGGACAACTAAAAATATATAGAAAAAATTAGCCGGGCATGGTGGCGCATGCCTGTAGTCCCAGCTACTTAGGAGGCTGAGGCAGGAGGATCGCTTGAGCCCAGGAGTTTGAGGTTGCTGTGAGCTAGGCTGACGCCACGGCACTCTAGCCCGGGCAACATAGTGAGATTCTGTCTCAAAAATAAATAAATAAATAATAAAAGGAGTAGCTTTTCTTCAGACGTGAAATCTGCTGGTGCCTTGATCTGGGACTTCCCAGCCTCCGGAACTATGCGAGATAAATTTCTTGTTGTTCATAAATTGTCCATTCTCCGGTATTTTGTTATAGCAGCAGGAACAGACTGAGACAGCATCCTGCCTTTTACAAATAAGGGACCTGCAAGCTGTTAACTCAAATTGTCATTTGACCACGGGAAGATCACAGAATGAGGAGAAGCAATAGTCCAATAAATGACAGAGTTTTCCAGAACTGGTGATTCAGGAATCTCATGATGAGCAGGAAGAACAGAAATACCCCAGGTGAGGGCTGGCCTGGAGGCAGACGGACTCGGAGAGATGGAAATGCCACACGTCGGGAGGTCAGATGCTTCCGGTTATAGATGATCCAAGTGACCCACGATCATTAAAAAAGAATCAGTTATTTAAAATTACCCCAACAAAGAAAACATAGTGCGCCCAACCTTTCAAATAAACTGGTATAAGCTTAACACCAAAACCAAGAGGACAGTACAAGGAAGGAAAAATATGGCCCAATCTCAGGAAATAAACAGAGAAATCCTAAATAAAACATTAAAAATTGAAACTGGCCAGGGGTGGTGGCGCATGCCTGTGGTCCCAGCTACTCGGGAGGCTGAGGCAGAAGGATCGCTTGAGCCCAGGAGTTTGAGGTTGCTGTGAGCTAGGCTGACGCCACGGCACTCTAGCCCGGGCAATAGAGTGAGACTCTGTCTCAAAAAAAAAAAAAAAACTTTGAGGGAAATTTTCTTAACGTGGTTGAGAGTGCTGACTGAAGACCCGCCGCAAACGTCACGCCGACTGCGCGGCAGGCAAACCTGCCGCTAGAGCTCCTCCGCCCCACCTCGTCCCTGCATTCCGACCCTTACGTGGCGGCTCTGGCCGGTCTGGGCCTTCGGTCAAGCGCTGGCCTGTCTCCAGGCTGGCGCGTCTCGTCACTTGGTCTGGCCCCGCTGTCCAAGCGCGTCCACTGTCCGGTTGCCCCGAGTCCTCACCTGACTGTTGGGGAAAGGACACCGTGGTGCACCTAAAGATGGAGGTCCGCGTCCTCGGGAGGAGCATTCTCTACCAGACCCACCTGCTGCGTACAGAGACCCCTCCCGGCGGAGAGTGAACCGGCGCCATGGCAGACCCGGCACAGGCTCACAGTCGAGCGCGCAGTCTCGGGCAGGCCTCTAGTCGCCAGCAAAGGGGCAGACTTGGCCTGGGCAGGGCTGGCTGTCACCACACACTGGAGCCCCTCCCCAAGCACTTGTGAAGACTAAATGGTGGTCTTGGGGTCAGTTAATCAGCTCAGTGACCTTCTTCAACAGAGGACGCAGTCCCGCCATCTCTTCCTGAACGCCCTCCTCAGGGCAGAAGGGCTCCTGCGGGCCCACCACAGCTGTCCTACCCGGCACTTGGCACCGGGGGTGCCCATGGGCATGCGGGGTGCACAGGGCCAGCCAGGTTCTAGCGGGGCTGGTGATCTCCCTACAAGTGGATGCGGGCCAGGGCGGACCTCTGCCTCTGGGCAACTCTGGGGCAAGGGGGCTGCTTGTAGGAGGGGCTGCCCCCTCGGTGGTGTCCAGGGTCTGCCTGGAGTATTTGTCCGAGCTCCGTGCCCAGACCCTCTCCATGTCCCCGTGATGGATGTGCAGCCCCAGGTCTCCCGCCCCACTGCTGCCGTAAACCAGAAGCTTCTTGTTTGCAAGGAACGCCATGTGGCACATCGAGCTACAGCAGGGGCAGCTGGAGGACTTCCGGAAGTCTAACCAAGAGAAGACAGAGGCTGCTGGGAAGTACTGCCAGGTGCATGCCGCGCAACAGCTCTGCAGGGAGAAGGCGGCCATGGAGAAGGCAGAGAAGAACCAGCTGCTGAGGCTGCGGTAAGTGCCCAGGAGGGCCGGCTCCTGCCACCCTCTGCTCCTCAGCCTGGCGCCCCAACCTCTGCTGGCTCTTCTGCCTGCTGCCCTGCCCACAGCTCCCTCCAGGGCATTCTCAGTCCCCCCACCCGCCCTCCCCAGCCAGGGTGTTCCCGGGCTCCACGCCCACCCAGCTACCCCTCGGCCCTGAGTGCCCAGGCCTCACTCGTCCCCCCCACTGGCAGCTCCGCCGCCCACCAGACCAGCCCCACCTGTTCTGCAGGCCACGGGCCGGTTCCCCCAGCCCTGCCCTGAGCCCCTCCCCACCTTCCGGGCCCCCAGCTCCTTCTCGTGTCACCCCGTGGGTCCCTCTGTCCAGTTGCCCAGGCCAGGAGCCAGGTCCTCCCGATGCCTCACCACCCCACACCCCGTCCATCCCATTGCCAGATCTCCGCTGCTTCCTGAGGGATCCCGGCCCTGGCTGTGGACGCCATGGGCCCTGGTCCCTGCTTTTATCTCTGCCTGCAGCACGGCCGCCCCCGCCCCTTCCCCTCCCAGACCCCTGCCAGGCTGCGTTGCACCTGGGCCTGGTGGCTCTGCTTTGACGTGTGTGGCCTGCGGTGCCACTCTGGCCATGCTCCTCATGCCTGGCCCGACGGAGCCTGCGCAGGATGACACCGCGGGCGGCAGCCGCCCAGAGATCGCGTGCAGGCGCGAGGCCGCATTTCTGCTCTCACTGCCCGTCTCGTGGCAGGAAGTCCCTGCTCATTCAGCAGAGACACGGACTCAGGCAGCAGAAGCTGGCGGAAGACATCCAGAAGAATCACAGGACCGCAGTGAAGTTCCTCAAGGCCTCCCTGGGAAGGTAGCGCTTTCTCTCCCAGGACCTTCTCCGGTCTGAGCCCCTGAGGACAAACCTACGAATGTGGGTCATTTGCTTTTGTTTTGAAATTCTCCGATTTCATTGTCATCACCTTGTCATCAAAACCCAATAAATCTGTGTTTTTAGTCCGGAGTTGCCGTCTGTGTTGAGAAGAGACTGTGAGGTGCAGTCTTGACACAGACTCTGGACTAGAGGAAAACACGTGTCCAGCAGCCTGTCCCTGTAGGGTGACCTGCAGCTGCGGCGCTTTTCCCCTTCACCTTTGAACCGTCACCTTTCATTGTCCCCTTGGTGGGACACTGGAGGCTCCTGTGATGACATCCCTCATAGCCCCTGGTTTCCCTGGTTAAAAATGTGCCTTCCCCCAGGGTTCGAGAGCAAGAGAAGCAGGAGGAGGCAGTGTCCCGTGAGCGTATGAGGAGACGCATGGACGCGGTGCTCGCGCTGAAGAGCAGCATCGCGGCGAACCGGGTACGCAGGGGCAGCCTCCCCTGCGTCCCACTCTGCGGGGGGTCTGCCCGGGGCCCCTGCTCCCAGAAGCCAGCCCTGCGCTGGGCTCGCTGCCCAGGGCCCACTCGCCCACTCGGCAGCTCCCTGGAAGCTTCCTGAGCGTCTGCCACGGGTTCTGTGCCTGGCCCTGTTCTCGTGCGGCCTGGTCTTGTGGCAAGAGCAGGGACAGCCCGATGAGGTGCACAGGGGACCAGGGCACCCACCTCCACAAGGCCACGTGCCGGGGCCAGGGTTGGGGTCTTGGGCAGGGAGAGTGGAGGGGAAGTGGGGGCCTGCGGCGCACGGCCAGCCCTGCAGAGAGAGCCCGTGGGGCCCAGCGGGGGTGAGGAGGGACGGGCTGTGCGGAGTTGTGTGATGCGTGCAAACTGCCCAGCACCGGACCCACAGGCGTTGGCACCGGCTTGACGACACCTGTTCAAAGGAAAGGCCCTGTGTGTGCGTGCGTGCTCCTGCATTGAATGTGTGCACGCGTGTGCGTGTGTATGCGTGTGCACGTACACGCCGTGTGCCAACGCTGTCACCTCTATGTTTCCTATTTCCAAGGAAACGCTGCGGAAGTTCCAAGCGTGGAGCCGGGCCAAGGGGCAGCTGGCAGAGCGGAGGGCCCAGGCCGAGAAGGAGGCGATTCTGGCCCAGGGTGGAGACGCCTTCAGACACCTTTTCCATCAGCGCCGGCACCAGGAGCTGGAGGCCCAGACACGGTGAGGGGTGGGCAGGTGTAGGGAGCAAGGGGGTCCCCCACACCCAGCACAGCTACTCTCTCTCCCTGGGCCCCACCTCGGGACAGCCCCGAGGCCGCAGCACCAGGAAGCCGGCTAAGGGTTCAAGCAAGGAGTGAGCAAAGGAAGTGTCCGGGTGGCACCAAGTTCCCTGGGGTACCTCGAAAATGTCACCAGGCCAGGCCCTGTCTTCCTGGAGACCTGGTCGGCAGCTCTGGGTGGGCTTAGAAAGAGCCCACCAGCCCCTCCTCCTGAGAAGCCAGGGCAGGGCTGGGGGCTCTCCAGAGGCCAAGGGGCCAGGGCCTGGACCCCATTCCCACATCCCACACCCACCTCTGAGGGCCAGGTTTCCAACTACCTGACTTCCAGCCTCATTTCTGGCCTTTCTCGGCCTTGCACATGATGCACCAGGAACTTCCATGTAAACTGTCCTCGGTGCCTTTGTCTGAAGAAGGGCCTGTCCCTTTCTCCCCAGACCCTGACCCTGGCCAGTTCCTGCTTAGGTCCCTGCCCCGATGTGGGCTCCTGGTTCTCTCACCAGGGGCAGCATCCTCCGGGTGTCCCAGAGCCCTGAGTGACCCCCTGAGTCATAACCGGGGTTCTGCCGCCCATTCGCAGCCCACCTTGGGAGGGGTCCTGGGGGCAGCTCCACCCACCTACGCACCCCTTAGTCTGGCGCGGGCCTGGCACGCAGGGCCTTCGAGGAGGAGCAGAGGCTCAGAAAGCAGGAGATTGTCGGCCGGATTTTGAAAGAGGAAGCTGAGGAGGGACACAGGAAGAAGCGGCTTCCTCGCAGCACCACCGCGGGCCGGTGGACCCTGAGAGACAAGACCTGGAGCTACGTGTCCGACTTTTGCGAAGGGAAGACCACAGCCCCGGCCACCTCTTCCCTGCCGGTGAGCAAATGCCCTCCTCTAGGTGGGCTCCAGCTGCCTGAGCGCGCAGCCGCAAAGGGCCTCAGGGCGCAGGTGTGGGGAGGGGAGGTCCTGTGGGAACCTCAGCGCCACAGCCACCTGCAGGGCAGTGCCACCAAGCTCTCTGCAGCCACGGGCGGAGGCCACACAGCCCGGGAGCAAGAGAACGGAACTCCCTGTGGGGGTCTCCACACGCAGGGGCACCCACAGCCCTCGTGGTCCTGGAGCACCCCCAGCGCCATGTCACCTTAGTGGTGCCACCTCCAAGACTGGGGAGCCTCCGTCTGTCCCCAGACGCAGAGCAGGGCCGCCACATGGGGCGAGGTCGGCACCTCACTGCAGAGTAGTCGCGATGTCACCCTGAAGATGGCAGCTTTCCTCTCACCTTCTCACCCCTGTTCATTCATTCACGCCAAGGGCCTGCTCGGTGCTGGCTGCCGTGTAGGTGGCTGCCCTCAGCTGGGGGGATTTATTTCTAGTTTCCTTGGGTGTAGGGGAGGGATGGTGGCCCCCGCCTGAGCCCGGCACGGTCCTGCAGCCTCTGCCCTTGTGTGCCGCAAAATGTGAAGGTCAAGGTCACTGGCTCCAGCAAACGCCCTGCCAGTAAAGCCCCTGCCCGGCTGCCGGGAGGGACCTCTGCCCATCCCCCACTCCTCACCAGGGCCCATCTCGCTGCGGCCACCCCCCGCCTCTCTCCTCACACCTGTCTGTTTCGCTGGGGTGCGTCCCACGTGGGCAGCGACTCACCTCTCTCTCCATCCAGCTTCTGCTGTCCCTTGCCCACTTCCCCCACAGGCCCCAAGCCGGCTCTAGGGAAACCCTCACGGCTGTCCTCCCGGGGTTAGCACGGGGGCTCTGCTGGGCAGAAAAGATGGGCACTAAGGGTTAGAGGCCAGGGCAATCATCTATAAATTAGAATATTTTCCAATAAAAGGGAATATTGTGCACTCTTCTGGGCATTATGTAAAAATATTTAATAACGTATATAAACACTTATATTTTAAGTGGAAAAAGTCACAAGACAGTGTTAGAACAAAGGATCTGGAGCACAACGTCACCGGCCCTATGGGGTTGGGATGATTCTTCCTGCTCCTCTGTGTAGCCCCGTGTTGTGTAATGGACGCATCCTAGCCGTGTTCCTCTCCCTGCCCACAGGAGGACAGCGCTGAGCACCCCGAGCCCTCTCCGCTGGTGAGAGCCGTCTCCATCGAGTCTGTTCACGGGGACCCTGGGACTGACTTTGAGGAGGAAACTTTAGCAGAGCCGGAAATCTCTGGGCTCTGGAATGAAGACCACAAGCCATACCAGGTGCCAGCTTCCGCTCTCTGAGACCCTTGTAGCCCGACCCCCCTCCCCCCGGCTGCATCTTCTCACAGGCACTGCAGGTCCCCACACCTGCCCCCGTGGGCTGGTCTCCGGCCACCCACTTCGAGCACCTCAGCCCAGACACCCCTTTGCAGAACTGTGACTTCCCCTGGTGTAGCTTGGTCCCCTGCAAGGGACAGAACGCCTCAAAAGATGATTCCGAGTTACTCTGCTTACTGTCAGGGAAGCATACTTCCAGAAAAAGGCAAGAGCTCAAACTTCCTTTGACAGCTTTTTTTTTTTTTGAGACAGAGTCTTGCTCTGTTGCGTGGGCTAGAGTGCCGTGGCGTCAGCCTAGCTCACAGCAACCTCAAAGTCCTGGGCTCAAGCGATCCTTGTGCCTCAGCCTCCCGAGCAGCTGGGACTATAGGCATGTGCCACCATGCCAGGCTCATTTTTTCTATACATATATTTTTAGTTGTCCAGATAATTTCTATTTTTAGTAGAGATGGGAGGGGGGTGTGTGGTCTCACTCTTGCTCAGGCTGGCCTCGAACTCCTGACCTTGAGCGATCCTCCTGCCTCAGCCTGCCGAGTAGCTGGGACTAGAAGCATGCACCACCATGCCTGGCTAATTTTTTCTATATATTTTTAGTTGTCCAATTAATTTCTTTCTATTTTTAGTAGAGACGGGATCTCGCTCTTGCTCAGGCTGGTTTCGAGCTCCTGAGCTCAAACAGTCCGCCTGCCTCGGCCTCCCAGAGAGCTAGGATTACAGGCGTGAGCCACCACATCCGGCCCAGGCTCATTTTTTTATATCCATATTTTTAGTTGTCCAGCTAATTTCTTTCTTTTTTTAGTAGAGACGGGGTCTCACTCTTGCTCAGGCTGGTCTCAAACTCCTGACCTTGAGCAATCCTCCCGCCTCGGCCTCCCAGAGTGCTAGGATTACAGGCGTGAACCACCACGCCCAACCCCTTTGACAGCTTTTTAAAGACATGTGGCCCGGGCAGAGCACTGGTCTTCTGGGGACAGCAGGGACTTAGTCCCAACAGGAGAGGCCCCAGCTATGGCTGCCCCACCGCGAGGGCATCAGCTGCCCCTCTGTTTCTGTGAAGCCCGTCACTGCTGCCGTCAGGGAAAGCCGTTGGCTCTGCTGGTTCAGGGGACGCCCAACAAGACAGGCAGGGCCGAGCCAGCCACTCCCACCCTCTGGGCGCAGCGGAGAGGATGGCGGAGCTGGACAGACGAGGGTCTCCGGGTGGCACCACCCCGGGGCAGCAGGGAGGAGCCTGCTCAGTGGCTGGCCCCAGGCGGACCCCACACAGCCTCGGGGAGAGATTCAGGACCAGCTTTGACTACGGCTCTGCCAGTCGCCCGCATCGGCGAGTGCGGCGCCGTTCACCCTGGCAGAGCTTTCTTTGTGCCAACATTGCCTCTCAAGGAAATTGCTTCTGTAGGATTTCCAAACACTTCCTCTTGCCCTCTGCCATTCTCCCAGAACGCTGCCTGGATCCTGGCTGTTTCTGCTTTTCTTCCTTTCATTTTTTCCCGTTTCTGAAATGAAGATGCCCTGCCTTGCCAGTGGGCCAGAAACCCCATCCAGCCATTCTAAGTAACTCCCGGGAAGTGGTGTCCTGCCCTTCTCTGCGGGCAGCGTGGGTTTTGGCTGTGTACTCTGCCCGCTGCTGTCACTGCCCAGCTGCGTTAGTGACCCCACAGAGCGGGGACCTGCCCGCTGGGCTTGGCTCTAACAGGCGTGGGCCTCTGTCCTTGTGAACAGGTGCCTAAGGAAGACGTGGACAGAAAGCCCGTGGGCGGGACAAAGATGGACAAGGACATCTTGGCCCGTACCCTGGAACGGCTGCGGAGCAGCCCGGCCCACAGGCAGGTGGCCTCCGGGCACGAATTCAAAGGCCGCCCCTTCAACAGCAAGCCGGAGATCATCCACTTCAAGGTGAGCCTGCCACTTGGCTGCACCGTGAAGGAGCTTCTCACCCCGTCCTGCCCGTGGTGCCTTTTGTTTTAACCTTGGGAAACCCAGAGGCTTCTCCAGGAGTGGCCCCAGGTGCTGTCCTCTACCGGGAGGAGGCTAGTGTGAGAGGAGGAGGCTCCATCTCCGTGGAGGGTCGAGCGCCAGCCTGCGAGCCCCGCCTCCTGGGGAGGAGGTGAGGGGCAGCCGCCAGCCACTGACAGGGCAGATTCCAACTTCACCCAAGGTGACCCCCTTTGGGTCCACCCCCAACAACCTGCTGCCTGACCTCAGCAGGGGCAGCACAGGGACCAGGAGGCTAAGGGCGGCGTTCACTGGCTGCATCTGCCAGACTGTGCAGGAGGGGCTGTCTCAGGGCACCCGTGGTGCCGCCCTCTCTCTGATCCATCCGATCAGCCGGGCGCCAGCCCTGGAACCTGCCTGATTGGAGCCTTCGCTTCTTGCGCTTACCCCTCTGGGCCCAGCAAAGCCCTCGTTCTGCCAACGGTGGTGAAGCCTCTTACAGGACAGGCGCCTCTACCCCCTGGGGGGCCCTTCTCAATTCAGCGGGAGCCCTCGGGATCTGCCCTGGGGAACCCTCACCGGGTGCTCTCGAGCCATCGCCGGAGGAAAGATGCCCAAGTGCCCCCGACCTGAAGCTGCTGCTTCTGACCTTCCTAGGACTTTGACGTGGGCAAGGTGTACAGGAAGAAGATCACACTGATAAATGCCACCTACGCCATTAACTACTGCAAGCTGGTGGGCGTGGAGGAGCACCTGCGGGACTTCATCCGCGCTGAGTAAGAGGCGGTAGACGTGGGGCTGCGGTGCCAGGCGTGGAGGGTCCAGAGCCTTTGCGCTTGGACACTGATCTAAGCACACCACTGTCGGTCCGGGCATAAACCCTCAGGCCACGTTTCCATGAAGATGGGCCCAAGTTGCTCCTCTGCTCAGCCTGTTGCCCCGACACTGGTGGCTGGGCGTTCATCTGGCCGCCACCTTTCCCTCGTGGTCACTGTGTTTTGAGGCTGACCGTTCCGGCAGGTCTTCCCTGGCAACTCCGGTGTCGTCTCCACGGGCAGTTAAAGCCGCCTTTAGTGCAGGACTCTGTCCTTCAGCCATGTATTTAAATTTGAACTTCGCTCCAGTGTTTCCACTGTCTTCTTCTGAGCCTCCGCTTTGCGTGTGTTGGGTCCTCTTGGCTGCTTTGATTCTGTCATTTCCTTCCCGGGCCTTCTAATGCTTCTCTTCTGTTTTCTTTTTTCCCTCATTTTTCTCATGATGGACTTTTCTGCAGTGTTACTCTCTTCCTCTGCTCCTTAGCATCTTGCCTTATATTTAGAAAGTTTTGCTTTTCTTTTCTACGTCCTTCTTGGTTTCTACCGGTCGTGGACAGGCCTGTGGTCCCAGGATGCTCTCAGGTTCTCGGTCCAGGAGCGTGTGGCTCAGTCTCCAGGGGGGCAGCTGGACAGGACCCTACCTGCCCCCTCTGCCACGAGGGCGCCATCTGGAGGCTGCTGCCCTGGGTGTGTGCCTGCTGATAGCCTCCTCCGCAGCTGGTGCTGACCCACCGGGCTCTGCAGCACTCAAGATGCACCGTCTCTTTGGGGAGCCGAGTGTGGGTCCACTGTGAGATCTTTTCCACTCTCTCGTCCCTGCAGTTTCTCCTGATCCTTGTAGCTCTCTGCAGAGGTACGTGTGGAGAGAGCGTTCCTGGAAACTGGTGTTTATTCCCTTTATAATTAATTCAGAGTCTGAGGCCCTGTCCAAGGCCTGCTGACAGCACACTGGTGTTCTTGTTGGCCCACGTCGGTTCTGGAGGGTGTAGGCAGAGGCCCGGATCAGGTGGTGGCTGGTGCCTCAGCGGCCCTGAGTTCAGCACCCGCCCCACACTGAGATTAGGGTTTGTTGTTGACAGTCGCTTTCTCCCGGATGTTGAGGACATGCCGCCTCTGTCTTCTGGTTTCTGTTATTGCCGGGCGGGGGGGCTTTTAGTCCAGCTGTCGTTTTTGTAGCCTGCCTCCTGGTTGCTCTGAGATCCTCTCCTCTGCAGCGTCTTGCAGCTGCACTGCAGCGTGTGTGGCGTGCGTGACTTTTCTTAGAACTCTTTCGCAGATCTGAAGACTCAGATCTTGGAACAATTTTGGAAATTTCTCCCACTCCGTGGCTTTGCCCTCCTGTCCTCCCACGTGAAACCTTCCCACTGTGCTTGCGTCCAGACACCTGTTCCGCATTTCCCATCCTCCCTCCCGCTCTGGAACCAGGCTCTGGGGGCTACGCGGTCCACCACTGTCTCTGAGGCTATATCTGATCAACCGCTGAAACTGCTGACTAAGTTTTTTATTCAGCTGCCAAGTTTCTCATTTCTAAAAATTCCAAGTTCCTTTTCAGATGAGTTGCATTTCTTGACAGTGTCTGGTGCCGTTGTCGTTGTCTGTAGTTCTCTATTTATGTCTTTAGCCATCAGAGTGGTGCATCTTTTAGTCTCCACTCAACACGTCTGTCGTCTGAGTTCCTGGGGTCAGCCCTGCCCTGCGCCGTGTCGGTTTGTGCGTGTCCCACGTTTCTCACTCTCGGATTCTACTCTCACTGCACGGGCTCCACACCTGGGGCTTCTGTGCTGTCCGGCAGCAAATGTTTCCCTCTCAGGAAAGTTTTGGACTGGCTTCTGCTGGTGCCACAGGGACATTGCCAGCCAGGGACAAATTTTTATATTAAGTCTTTACCTCACACCCTAAACCAGGCACGTGTACATAAAAGCCGTGTGAGAACGGACCTGGCGCGGGGTCTCTGGGAGGCTCCTTCCCTTACACAGGGTCCAGGCCATGGCAGACCCACCCCCGCGAGCCTCCCCGTGCATCTGGGGCCATTTTTCTGGTTCTTTCCCTGAAATAGGGCTGCCTAGCCCAGCTGTGCAGGCTCCAGTCCCCGCTCCCATCTTGGGCCTCCCCATGGCCTCATCCCACACTGTATTAAAACCCTAGACCCTCGGCCCCAGGCTGCTCCTCACGCCGTGGCACCCTGTTTCCTCTGGAGCTGGCCCCGAGGGCCTTCCCTCATGCACCCCTCCCTCTGACCCTCACGTGCAAACCTTCCCGGGGCGTCCCCCACCCACTGGACACAGGGCTGGGCCGCAGGGAGCACAGTCCACCCAGAGCTTCCCAGGAGGCAGCTGGGCAGGCGCACGGTGCCGGGCAGGCAGGAGGGATCCAGAAGGCCCAGCTCGCGCCCGTCCAGCTTGACCGCACCATCCACGCAGTGCGGTGAGCGTGGCCCTTCCTGGTCCATCTGACCGCCTGTGTGCTGTGGACCCTTGTACCGCAGCTTCGACCCCCCTGGCCCCATGTCAGCCGGGATGTCCTGCGAAGTGCTCATCACCTTCAAGCCCATGGTGAGTCAGGGGCTCCTCTCTCCTCAGGGTGGGGTGGTAGGCGGAGGAAGAACACACTCGGCCTCTCAGTAATGGTCACCCAGAGCCCCTGTTTTGCTGTTGCATTTGCAAGAAATATTCGACATGGTCCGGAAATGCCGGCAGGATCACAGAGCAGTGTCTCTGGTTCACTAGCTGATGGGTGTGGTCCGGGAACTTACCTTCTCATACTCTTGGGTCTAAATGGGGGGTGGGAGAATGTCCTGGAGGGCCCTGCCAGTGTGTGACAGGCCTGGGCCACTCTGCGGTTATACAAACACAGCATGTGTAACTGGGGACAGAAGTTAATGGTGGTTGGGTTGTTTTATTTCTTAGATAAATAAAGATCTGGAAGGAAATGTCTCATTTTTGGCTCAGACGGGTGGATTTTCTGTTCCACTGAAATGTTCAACAAAGAAATGTTCTGTAAGTTCAAAGATGTCTGAGCGTGTCTCGGGCACCTGGTTGAGAACCCTGTGAGCCCTGGGTGTGGGGCCTCCGGTCTGTGCCACAGGGCTCTGACCCGCCCTCGGGGGGCAGCATGTATGCGGGGCACCCCAAGAAGACGGGCACTCAGGCCAGTGCTGGAGAGATCTGGGCAGATCCTGCTCTGTGTGGAGCTCAGACGAGGACCTGTGGGTCAGAGGAGGCCTGAGCAGGCCCCATCTTTTCTATAGCTCTTGGTGTCCCCTCAGTTGTCACTTTTAATTAAGAAACACTTTAAACATAATGGAAGCAGAGAGAATAGTACGAGAACATCCACATGCCAGTGACCTGGATTCAGGGATTGCTGAGGCTGCACATTTGCTCCGTCTGCCTGCCGACTGCTGTCATCCACCTGCAAGTGGGTTCTGGAACTTAACACTGAGCACCCACCCTTGGAAAGCTTCAGTATCTCCACAGACACTGAGCCACCGCATCACCATCCCTCCTCCCTGAACGCCGGCTCTTACCACACGACGCTGCATAACTGACTCCTGACCCAGCAGCTTATAACAGCCTCGAGCGCTTAGTTTGTGGCAGGCGTGCAAGTCGCGGGCGTGCCAGTCCACCATGGTCTGCGGGCTCCAGGCTGCGAGTGAGCTGGGCTGGGCTCAGGGCTGGACTCAGGGACACAACCAGGGTGTTCTGGGTGTGCCTTCTGGCCTCTGGGGCTGCAGTTACCCCAGCACGATCTCCTCAGAGAGGATCACTGGAGCCCAAGAAATCAAGGCCAACCACACAGTGTGTTTTGGCCTTTGCTTGTTTCGCATCTGACAACGCTCTGGCCAAGCCCGGCCTGGGTGGTGCAGGGAGACCCGCTCTGGTGCTAGGAGGGCGGGGCCCAGCAGAGGAGAACTGAGGAGAATGTTCTGTGTCCTGCACCAAGAAAACCAACAAACTCCTAACTATCTCCTGTTACCCAGTCCACACACGCAAATGTACATAACTGTCCCCAAACCACCTTTTACGACTTTATTACGTTGTTTCTGTACTGCTTTTCCGTGTAAGGAGGACTTGGTGTGATAGTCACCTCCAAGAGTGGCAGGTCTCGTCGTGGATTCATGGATTTTACCTGTATGGCGTGCTCCAGTCCTCTGTGTCTCCCTCCTTCTTGGAGTTCAAGTGGCCCAGCCAGGGCCCTGCTTGACTGGGCCCATGCAGGGCGGCTGCCTCCAGGACAGCCCTGTCCCGGGGCTCTCCCTCACCCAGTGGACACTGCCTCCTCAAAGAGGCCCACTGTGGGGGTCGCACTCCCCCGTGGAACAGCCCCCAGAAAAAGCACAGCATGGAGGGCCAAGACTGGAGCCCAGGACTCAGCCAGGGGAGCCAGCGGGGCACCAGGCAGGCCTGCGCCAGTGGAGAGCTCCGCAGAGTCTCGCGCTGGCAGACCCTGCCCCCCCTACCCCGCCAGCCTGCAGCCTGTCACCCACATCAGCGTCCTCCAGCCAAATGCCCAGCGCACAGCCCCAGGCATCCTCTGCCAGGCACCCCGCGTCTCTTGCACCTGGCTGTTGCGCTGTCAGTGAAACACCGTGGCCCAGGCACCAGAGACCAGGCAGCTCACCGAAGCCTCAGCCTCCTCCTCTTGGGGTGGTCTGGGCTAGGGGAACAGGAGAAGAACGAGGCTGCGCGGTGCCGCGCTCCAGAGCAGGGCACACTGCCAGGCAGGCGCGAGGTAGCCTTCCTCATGGACCCCTGGCTGCTCTCTTAGAACCTGGTCCATTTGCCTCAGTGGCCCCAGCGATGGCTGGGGAGCAGGGACTCGGAGGGGTGGAGCCTCTGGGTGGCCTGTGCTTGGAGGACTTGTTCCTGTTCCGGAAGGAAGCCCCAGTCCCTGCATCTGCAGCACAGCTGATGATACCCAGAGCCTGTCATCAGCTTGCCAGCCTCCCTAGCCCCTGTGCCTCCCTCACCAACCCTCACAACTCCCCGACAAGGGAGCTGCTGGCCTGACCCACTCAAAGCCAGACTCAGGTGCCCCAGTCATCTGATTTCCAGGATGGGTCGTGTGCCGGGTGTGCAGTGCACGGTTGGCACAGTAGCCCTGCCCGTCCTGCCTGGAGCCAGACGGAGGCCTCCTCCTTTAGGGCAAGAAGGGGCCAGGGCACCCCGTGTCCCCTCAGGGCTGCAGGGTGACAGGCGGGATTGCCGTGCCCTTCAGGACCTGTGTCCCTCACGCTGGGCACCAGCTGGCCTGGTGAGCACCCGGGCTCACTCTGGTGTCCTTTGACAGCTGTCCCTCGACAAGGAGCTCATCGACTTCGGCAGCCACATGGTGGGTGAGACCGCATCCCGAACCATCACGCTAACCAACGTTGGGGGCCTGGGCACGGAGTTCAAGTTCCTTCTAGCCTCGGAGCTCTGCGAGACAGATGACTCTCGGTCCCTCCTGAGGATGGTGAGTGTGCTGCTTGGCCACCTTCCCCTAAACCCAGTCCGTGTGTGGACGGGGGTGGTGCAGGAGCATGTCCACAGTGGGGCTGGGAGACACAGGGGAGCATGGGCCATCCTCAGATCAGCCGAAGCAGGAGACCAGCTCACAAGGACATCTGCAGTCATCTGGCCTCAGGTGCAGTGGCAGCAGGACACTGTCCCTCTCTCAGGCATGTGGTGACAGGGGCAGCAGCTGAGAGCACCAGGCCTGAGAGTCCTGGGGGACCCACACTTCCCCTGATGCGCTGCTAATGTCCTGGGCACGGGGTGGACCATCCCGACCCAGAAGGCTGAGCAGGCTGACCCCATGGCCTCACCTGCACCTGTTCCAAAAGCGTGGGGTGGCCTTTGTCCCTTCGCAGATGGGCCATCCAGTGTGAAAACAGCCTCAGGTTATCCTAGGGGGTATCCCATGCGTGGAATAATTTCCACCACACCCAGTAGATCACGGTGGATCATTTGGGGGCTGAGGGCGGGAGGCAGGAACTTTGCCTTTTTTAATACACTTCTAAATTATTTGAAAATTCCCTAAAAGAAGCATCACAGAACTCTGCAGTTCTGTTGTCCATGTTAAGGGGTCTCAGCAAAGCCCTGGAAGGTTCTCCCCCCTGGGGAGGACAGGGCCACACGGGCCGCCACCCCTGAGGACAGCGTGAGTGGCAGAGGCTGCTGCAGCTGGGGTGAGGGGTGGTGGTCTGGCCCGGGGAGAGGGCCGGGGAGGGACGAGTTGCCTGTGGACCCCAGAGAGCACACTGTCTCCTCCTGGCAGTATCCACCTGGCACCCTGTCCGTCCCCCACTGTGGCCCGCAGGTGCTCAGTGACTCTTGTGAGAGCCCAGAGAGGCCTGGGCGGGTGGCCTGGCGGCCAGGAGAGGAAGAGTGCAGGGTTCTCAGGCCGGCGGGTGTTTGGGCTGAAGCTCAGGAGAGAGCAGGGCTGGAGTGGGTGGTTGACCCCACGTGAGAGAGGACCAAACACTGGGCATGTCCCCGAGCTCAGGTGGAGAGGATGGCTGTGCCTCCCACCAGCTGAAGAGGGAGGAGGGCCAGTCGGGGCCAGGTGGGCTGGGGTGGCGAGGACTCGGTCGCGTGCCAGACCAGCACACAGGGGCTCTCAGATGGGGCGTCCGTGCCTGCCAGAGATAAGGAAGAGCCTCCCAGGTGGGGGAAGGAGGCCAGGCTTGGCCCTGAGCTCCTGGAGCAGCCTGAGGGACAGTAGAGGGGGATAGCCGTGGACAGCCACGGACAACAGGGGCACAGCTGGGAGGAACAGCCATGGACAGCCATGAACAGCCACGGTGGGCACGCGGGAGCCAGGACCCAGCCCCGGACCTGGTACCTCCTCACACGGGCGCCCAGCAAGAAGGGGGTCTGGGAGGCGAGTAGGAAAGTAAATGGGAAATCGCCAAGATGCTGTGTTCTCTTCTTCAGGGTAGTTTCTTCACCTACGAAGATAAAAGTTTATATGAAAAAACCATTACTAGCTTTTCTGAGCAACAGCTCGAGGGCAACGAGTCTTCCCCCGTGGACATGCAGAGCGGGAAGGAGTCGCAGAAGCTGGACAGCAGGGACCTGGAGGAGGCGCAGCCTGCAGGTGAGCCAAGCCACCCGCTCTTGCTGCCTCCAGCTCCCCAGGGAGCTGTGGGCCTTGGCCCTGGGGGCTGGGGGCGGGTGAGGGCCCAGGGATGACATTCCAGGAGCCTCCTGGCAGCCAGGGCCTGCGGGGCCCAGGGCTCAGGCCATGCTGGGGAGAACTGGAAGGTCTGGAATTTTCCCAGGGCTTCAATTTTAAGTGATAGTATATAAACTAATGTTCACATATCCAAATAAATGCTGGCTATGGACTGGATTGAAATCTACGCTCATGCTGAAGCTAACGGAAGACTTGAAGGAAGCCCCCAGCTTTGGGCCACCAAGCCGGTCCCACCAGCGGGACTGTGGCACACTGAGGGTGGGTGTGCTGCCATCTGGAGCCGCCGGCTTCTGCTGGTCTCTGCGGCTGTGCTGTTTGTTTCACACCAGCAGGACGGAAGTGTGGCATGTGAGGACAGTTAGAGGAAGGAGGAATGCAGGGCCCACCCAGCGCTGAGATGCGGGAGCAAGAGCTCCCTCCCCAGCACGCTGCTCTGCACCTGGGACAGCTGTCTTGAATTGTCTTCATCACTTCCTTGCTGCTTTTTATAGTTTTCCATATCTGCACAGACACTGAGAAACGGCTGCCTTCTCCTGCCGTCAGGCTTTGTGTGCACTGAGCCGCGGTGTGGGTCCCACACAGCATCCACCTGCACAGACGTGTGCCCGGCTTGGGCACAAACTCTCACATACGACATCGAAAGCATGGTCCATTTTTTTAAAATTATAAACCGGACTTCATCAAAATTGAGAATATCTGCTTTTCAAAAAACTATAAGGAAAATAAAAAGACAAGCCAAAAACTGGCAGAAAATGTTAGCAAATCACATGGCTGTTAAAGAACTTGGATCCAAAATACGTAAAGAATTTTCAAAACTCAATTAGAAAACAAATAACCAGTCAAAAAATGGGTAAAAGATGTAAACAGACACTTCACCAAAGAAGATATGTGGATGGCAAATAAACGCATAAGAAGATGCTCAGCATCGTTACACGTGAAGGAAACACAAGTTAAAGCCGCAGTGGGCACTGCCACGCGCTCGTTAGCATGGCGGGATCACAACACAAACTGATGGCGCCAGGTGCTGGGAGGAGCAGGCGCGGCTCTCACTGCTGCTGGGACTGGAGGTGGCGCAGCCCCTGGGAGGGCAGGTCAGCGGCTTCCTGCAAAGTGAAACAAGATCCTACAACCCACAGCCCCTTTACCAAGAGAAATGAAAACTCTTTGCACAAAAGCCTGCATGTGGATGTTTGTAGAGGGTCTGTTTCTAATTGCCCAAAACAAAGCATTCTGTTGTTTCCTCGTCTTAATACAAAAGCCCTCTTTTCACTGGTATAAAACATTGTATGTACGTTTGGCGTACGTGCACAGAACGTGGACTGACCTAGTCAGGGTCTGTGCAGGCCTCGTCCTGAGCACTCGCCATGTCTGAGTGTCGGGAACATTTCCAGTCCTCTCTTCCAGCCAGGTGTGGGCCGTGCTAGTGACCACGTCCCAGGTGGGTCTGGACAGAGCTGCGCCTTCCTGCCTGGCAGATCCTCACACCTGGACGCCCCTTCTCTTCCAGAACCAGAGAGATTAACCACCGTGATGCAGTCCGTGGAAGACCAGACAGAGATCACACTGGGGGGGGTCAGCCAGCCCATCCTGCTCAGACCCTGGCTGCGCGAGCAGGACACAGCCCATGTTCCATCAGCCCCAGCTATGCCCTCCCGGCCCACTGGCCCCACCACCCCCACACAGCCCTTCCCTTTGACCAGAGCCAGGCTGGACCCCCAGGCACCTTGCAATCCCAGTAGCATAGGGCCACCCCCTCCCCAGGCTGGGGCTGGACAGAACCAGAGCAGCAGGGCTAGTTTCCTAGCCGTGGGGCTCTTGGTCCAGCCTAGAGAGGACACTGATGGTGGGCCCTCCAGGCCAGGGCATAGCATGGATGCCCACACTGGGAGGAGGGTGCAGGGAGGAGCCCAGGCCGCCTTCACCTCCCCTCGACTGGGATCCTAGAGAGGTTAAGTCCTCAGGTGGCCGCCCCAGGGACATAGGTCCTGCCACCCCTCACCCTTGCAGTGACATGCTGTCATGAGGGTGAGTGGGAGGAGCCCTCTGCCGTCCCTCTTCCTGCGCAGGTAACAGAGGGGGAGCTGGGCCCCTTCAGCTCCATCAGAGTGCCCGTCGTCTTCACCCCGGCCATCCCCGGAGAGGTCCAAACCAGATTCAAGGTCACGTTTAAGACTCCACAGTGCCCGACAGTGAGTATCCCTGTTGCCACTTGACGTGCACGGCCCCTGGGCACTGGCTGCTCCTCTCCACAGCCACGCGGGGTGGCCACCCACAAGGCTGCCTTGCCCATGCTCGAGTGGCCAGTTGATGGCACGAATGGTTGGCACCCCAGTCAGAAACACACGCATGCACACAGGCATCCACATGCAGGCGTGTGCACACATGCAGGCGTGAGCATACATACGTGCACATGCATACACACATGCCAGACCCATGCATGTGTACACATGTGCACGCACAGACGCTCACAGAGGCCTGGCTCTTAATCACTAGAAATCCCTTTCTTCAAGTAGTTAAAATTTTTATTCATTACTTTTTTTTTTTTTTTGAGACAGAGTCTCACTCTTTTGCCCGGGCTAGAGTGCCGTGGCATCAGCCTAGCTCACAGCAACCTCAAACT
>NW_012151330.1:865512-875997 GCF_000956105.1 Propithecus coquereli | reverse complement strand
CAAACAATCCGCCCGCCTCGGCTTCCCAGAGTGCTAGGATTACAGACATGAGCCACCGCGCCCAGCCCTCGGTTATGTTTTTGACAAGTTCTCCTTAGGTTTCCAACAGGTGGCCTTTATGTACTCGGTTGGTGCAAAAACAATTGCGGTTTCGGACCATGAATTTTAAATCATTATAACTGGGCTCAAACACATCTTTGTTAATCAAAATAGGAACCATCACAATCAACACATTTTTGCCAATGAGAAATAAGTTTGTTTATTCCTGTAGCATAAAAATCTGCACTTCAGGATTGGACACACTCTTGGAAAGCATTTTCTGCATCCTGCTGGTTGTGGAAGCGTTTTCCCTGCACAGAGTTGCCGGGATGCTTGAAGAGGTGGTGGTCGGTTGGCGAGAGGTCAGGTGAATTTGGCAGATGAGGCAGAACTTCGCAGCCCAGTTCGTTCAGCTTTTGAAGTGTTGGTTATGTTACGCGCGCACGGTCGGGTGTTGCCATGGAGAAGAATTGGGCCCTTTCTGCTGACCAAGGCCGGCTGCAGGTGTTGCAGTTTTTGGTGCATCTGACCAATTTTCTGAGCATAGTTCTCGGATGTAATGTGATTCAGAAAGCTGTAGTGGATCAGACCGGCAGCAGACCACCGAACAGTGACCATGACCTTTCTTTGGTGCAAGCTTGGCTTTGGGAAGTGCTTTGGAGCTTCTTCTCAGTCCAGCCGCTGAGCTGGTCGTCGCAGGTTGTCGCATAAAATCCACTTTTAGTCGCACATCACAATCCGATCAAGGAATGGTTCGTTGTTGTTGCGCACAAGAACAGAAGACGACACTTTGAAACGACAATTTTCTTGATTTTTGGTCAGCTCATGAGGCACCCACTGATCGAGCTTTTTCACCTTTCCAATTTGCTTCAAATGCCGAACGATCTGATCGTAGAAGGGTTGACGTTGATTCTTCAGCAACTTCTCATGTAGTTGTAAGAGGATCAGCTTCGATGGTGGCTCTCAGTTAGTCATCGTCAACTTCCGATGGCCACTGCACTACTCATCGTCAAGGCTCTCATCTCCTTCGCAAAACTTCCTGAACCGCCCCTGCACTGTAGCAGTTCCCGGCACAAATGCGTTGTTGATGTTGCCAGTTGTCTCCACTGCTTTTGACCCATTTTGAACTCAAATAAGAAAATCGCTCAAAATTGCTTTTTGTCTAACATCATTTCCATAGTCTAAAATAAATATAAAATAAACAGCAAGTAATAAGTCATTAGCAAAAAAACAAAGTGAGAAATGTGTGTTAAAATGGTGTACAAATAACATGACCACGTTTATTTAAGAATGTATTCCAGTATCACATGGCAAATTTCAACAATGCTAAAAACCACAGTAACTTTTGCACCAACCTAAGCTCTTGGGACCAAGAGCTCCGGGAGAGGCTGGCCGGCACAGGGCGCTGCAGGGTGGAGTCCACACTGCCAGCCTCCCAGGGTGAGAGGGTCCCGCCTGCTCACTGTCCCTGGCTGAGCCAGGGAGGCCCGTCCTGCAGTCAGCCGCGCCCTCTGGTGGCTCCAGGGTGCCACCTGCCCACTGTCTCCTGTGAGGACAGCGTGGTGCAGGCTGGTCCGTGTGCTAGGTGCTCGGGGTTGGACCCTGGCAGGGCAGGCACGCACTGGGGCTTGCCCTGCTGACCGCCCCGCGTCTGCTCCACAGACCCTCGGAGCGTCCCTCCCCTCCCTCTTTGCAACCTGGCCAGGCCTCCGACCCTCAGCTCTTTCTTCATGCCTCACCTCTCCTCGCTGTCACACCCCGCGACGCACCCGTGCCCCGCCAGGGTGGCTGAGCCAGGTTGCTCTGGTGCTGTGGCCTGTTCGCAGCTGCTCACTGTGTGGACGTGATGCTGGCTCCCCCACAGCCTCACCAACGGGCTGTACTTTCCAGGAATTCCCTGGCGTAGGATCTGACAGTTCTGAGTGTCGCACCCCTGCCCCCCTCCCTCCACACCCCCTACCCACGCTGTAGGTTGGTGACCCAGCAGGGGGTCACCTGCCCCAGGTGGAGGGTCCCGCCCTGCTGCAGGCGTTCAGAGCGCTCAGCTCCCCCACAGCACTGGGACAGCGCCTGCTGCCCAGGCAGCGTCACCCTGGGGCGCCAAGCTTCCCCCAGCCCGGGGGCTCGCAGATCCTCCGGGACCACGCCCAGCCTGGGGGCTTTGCTGTGTACAAGTTCTCCCAGCAGGACACCCACAAATCTCAAAACCTTCTCACCCCTCTCCAACCTTCGCACCCCTCTCCAACCCCCCCAGAGCCCCAGAGTCTCAGGGAGAAGCAGCACACAGTGGGGGAGGGGAGCAGGCGCCCCCTTTGTTCCTGGTTCCTTCAACACCTGGGCTGTGCAGTCTCCAGTCTGTGTTGTCACGAAGATTCTGTGCTGCCTATACCATGGGTTATTCTGTAATCAAAAGGCTTTTTAAACAAGTAAAAATGTAATAACTGTGAAGCTGCGTGATGAGTATCTGGCAATTCAGTATTCTGGGTTTTTTTTGTGTTTGCAAATTTTGATAGTAAAAAGAATTTTTAAGGTGACATGATATGGAAAATGCCACAGAATGAGAAAACGTGGCTTGTCAAATTACTAACCTTCGAATACGGGTGAGAGTTCCAGTAGGTCTCCCCATGAGCTTGTGTTAGCACGCGTGCGCGTCACCTGCTTGCCGGAGGCATGACGTGTCGTTGAGTTTACGTTTCAAATTTAGTTGTATTTCAGAGCCATGGGCGTGGCCGTCGACGTGTCGGTCTGGGTGCCAAAGCCCAGCGTGGACCTGAAGATCTGCATGTACGACCGCCTCTACCAGGCCTCTGTCCTCGTGCACACGCGGTGAGCGCCCTGGCGGCTGGCCACGGCCTGGGTGTGAGTGGTACCTGATGTGGCACATGGGGCTTGGCAGAAGCGGTTAGGCTAAACACATGGGGGGGTCCTGGGTTATCCTGGAGATTCCAGGGTTACCACAGAGGTCGTCACGGGAGGCAGGAGGGCCAGAGTCAGAGGTGCAAGTGAAGATGCCACGCTGCCAGCTTGCAAGACGGGGAAGGGGCCACAGGCCACGGAATGCCGCAGCCTCCAGATGCTGAGGAAGGCGCGAAAAGGACCCTCCTCTGGAGCTCCAGGAGGAACCGGCCCTGCCCACACCGTGACCTCGGCCAGTAAGATCCACTGTGGACTTCTGGCCTCCAGAACTCTGAGAGAATAAGTTCCTGTTGTTTTAGGCCCCGAAGTTTGTGGTAAGTTGTTTCAGCAGCCGCAGGAACTCATACCCACTGCACGCCCGGTCACCGGGCCGGAGTCATTAGCCCCCTCGCACACACGGTGGCAGCCGGAAGCACAGACAGAGTCTAAGGAAGGAAGCGTGTTTCCATCTGCAGTGTTTTCCAAGGGAGTCCGAACGTCAGCAAAAACCTTTCACTGAGGTCCCACCGAGACGGAGAGAAGCGGGTGAATCGTAAGCTGGAGCGTCACAGATTTCCGTGAACAGAACAGCGCAGTGCAGAGCACACAGCACTGCCGCTGCCGGGCCTGGTCATCAGCCACCCAGGGGGCAGCCCCTGCTCTGTGACCCGGGTGGAAATGGGTTCCCGTGGCCAGTGCCTGCCAGATCCTGGGGCTGGCGTGCCGGACGCTCGTGCCCCGTGGACCGAACGTCAGCTATTGGTGACCAGGCGTGGGCTCCTTCTGTGACCTGCATGTCTGCAAGGTTGTCCGCGTGCCCCTGGCGCCTCTGCCGCGTGGGCAGGGACAGAGCTGGCTTCTTGAGGAGCTGCACACTCGTCAGAAAGGGCTTGGGGCTGGCGTGGTGGCTCCCGCCTGTCATCCCAGCACCCTGGGAGGCTGAGGCGGAGGATTGCTTGAGCCCAGGAGTTTGAGACCCCGGCTCTGCTAAAATTAGAAAAATTAGCTGGGTGTGGTGGCACAAGCCTGTAGTCCCAGCTACTCGGGAGGCCGAGGCAGGAGAATCCCTTGAGCCCACGAGTTGGAGGCTGCAGTGAGCTGTGATGACGCCACTGCACAAAAAAAAGAAAGGAAAGAGAAAGGGCTTGTGCGTGTCTGTTTGGGGCGGGGCTGTCACAGGTGCCAAGTGCTCTCCTTTCCGACCAGCGATGCGCTTCCTGTCGTCGGGGTTGGGGGGGCTGAGGAGTTTTGCTCTCTCAGCCCCACTCCGAGGACACAGTCTGTTTTTAAGCTGGGGTCTTGCTGTGCTGGCCGGGCAGAGAGCAGCGGCTACGCACAGGCGGAACCAATCGCACTGCAGCCTCCAGCTCTAGCAACAGCGCTCCCCCTCCTTAGCCTCCCACGTGCGGGCGACAGGCGCCACCACCACGCCCGGCTCCCAAGGCACACATTTGACAACACAAATCTGCTTAGCAATTTTTAAAATGCAGTATCAGTCATTTGGTCCATTGTGTAACGTGGCTGATGTGTGCACGAGGGCGTACCAGAGATGCTGGTGCCGGAAGACGGTCCTGTCCTGTGTGCCACCAGCGGGACGACCAGCCACACAGGATGCAGAGCGCAGGGTGGTGTCTGCTGGGGGCGCAGCCTCTGAGCACCGCAAGTGGTCGACCTTCTATGTGGGGGCTGGGCCCCAGCAGCTGGGCGCAGAGCGCCTGGCAGGCGCGGTGGGGACACGTGTCGTGGCTGCGCCTCTGGGAGGTGTCAGGAGCAGGCCAGTGGGGACAGACGGGGCCACCGCAGCCCTGGGGCCACGGAGTAAAGAACAAGAGAGAAGAGAGAGACTTTTTACTTCCGTGCCCCCTGCTGGTCCTCCCGGGGCCACGGCTGCCCCTGAGGCCCTTGTGTCTCGTCTGGGGTCCATCGGCATGGCCTGGTCACCTCTGCTCCTCGTTCCCTGTGCCGTGGCTGTGCAGAGAGAGGGGACACTGTGCAGCAGCCCCCACCAGCCACAGGACAGGCAAGGAGCATTCAAAGCCATCTGCAGAGGTGCCGGAAGGCTCTGGAAGGTTCTGGAACCGTGGCCCACAATTCTCAGGTGGTCAGAAAAGAGCTCCCCTGGGTCTACCTTTTCAGGCTTCCTTTTCTTCCTGCAGCTGAGAGGTCAGCCCCACGGGGATGTGAGAGACCCGAGGCGGGCAGGGAGGGGAGGCTCCGGGGCCCTGGGGGCTGTTGGCTTTCGGGAGCAGCAGGCAGCGGCCAGAAGCCGGGCTTCTGGGGCTTGGGCTGGGGGGCACGTGTGGCTTCCTCTGGCTGGTCCTGAGCTGGACGCTGCGGTCACTGACCGAGGCCTGGCCGTCCCAGGGCCTCCGGAGCGTCCTGTGCTTGTGCTGCAGGGTGTGTGGACACCTAGCCCCAGACTGGCCTGGACAGGAGGAGGGAGGGGGCCCTGCACCCTGCAGCTGCCTGGCAGGAGCTCTTCCCAGAACACACTCAGGCTTTTGAGAACTGATTAGGACCGTGCTTTAATTGCAATGCAGTTATTTTTAAGAGTTTCTCATCAGATTTCATTTCAGAAAAACCAACCATTACAAAGCAGGGCTTGGAAGATTCTCTAACCACCAGGATGCATATGCGTGGTCTGGGCGCTGCCGGTGTCTTGGCTGTTAGTGACACTTTAATAACGTGAGGACGAAGCCCAGAGTCAGCCTGACAGGTGCCTCGATGCCCCCACAGGTCAAACGCAGCCCTGCGCCTCAAGTTTGAGGTCTGCAAGGAGCTGAGGGGACACATGGAGCTCCTGCCTGAGACGGGCTACATCCAGGCCCACTCCTCCTACTCCTTGCAGCTCAAGTTCCTGCCCCGGTAAGCACCTGAGGCCTGGGCCAGGCGGGAGGTGAGGGGGTGGCCGAGGGAGGGCGCTGCGCATTCCACTCGCGGGATGGGGCGCCCCTGGCCTCCTGCTGTCTGCCGGGCCTCCTCGCCCTCTCTCTGTAACTCCCCAGAGGCCTGTGTCGGCCTGAAGCTTGTTTCTTTGCGGCTGTCTGGCAGCCGTCTCCCCTGTGGGCGTCCCGGGCACACGCCCATCACCGCTGTCTCCTCTCTTCCCCATTCCAAGGCTCTTTTCAGGCTTCCTTGGCATGTCCTGTGGCTTCTGTCTTCTGCCAGGTGGACTTTGGTTACCTCCCTGAGCTCTTGCAGTGCTCTGGGAGCTGGCAGTCCTGTTTTTAATTCTGCCGCTGGTTTCCCTGGAGCTGTCCTTGGCTCCTGCCACGGGGTCACCACCCGGTGCCGCAGGGACCAGGACCAGGACAAAGCACTGTCGAGGTGTGGCCCAGGGCGTGGCCGGCTGGGCCGGGTGAGAGCGGAGTGTCTGTACTGGGCGTTGACCTCACTGGCCAGGGTGCAGCTGGGGCCTGGCCGGCTGCCCATCGTGGCACAGCGGAGTTTCCTGTTTGTACCTCTGATATTTCTATAACAACGTTAATCTCCTCTTGTCATTGTAGCTCAAACTATTTTTTAAAGTGATTATGCATTTTAAAGGGGCTTTTTAGGATTCCTTTAAGTATAATAACAAACTCCTTTTTAGTGTAAAACTGTTGGATTTACTCCCGTTTACTTAAATGCAATTGTTCCACGATGAGTCCGTGTCACTCAGCCGCACACTCGCACACGCCGTGCTGGGGGCTGCCACCCACAGAGACTCGGACGCGTGGAGAGACCCCCCAACCCACAGTGCGCATGTCCCGCACCGACCCGTGAATACGCAGGTCTGGCGCAGCACACAGCTCAGGGCTCTTCTACTTCGTATGTTTCGTAGCTCTCGTGTGACTTAGAAGCGCCACTTACAGGTGGGTTTTACTGTTATTTCACAAACTATAGAGAAGAAAAGTCCATTCAGGTGCATCCCGCCTCTTTCAGACACTCCCTCCCGGAGGACGCGGGGAAGTACTTTGACAAGGAAAGCCGAGTCCTGGAGGCCCCGATGACAATCTGGGTGGCGGACCAGGTCTGTGCTGGGCACTCCTAGCCGCAGAGGGCTGCTCTGGGAGGCCGGGCTCCGTGCCCGGTGAGGGCCCCCGAAAAGACAGGGCCGGTTCCAGAGCCCACCCACAGGTGCCTCCCAGCGGGTGTCCAGCGGCCGGGGGGAGATTTGGCTGCTGCCCAGACAGCCCCACATGGTTGGAAGCAGGGAAGGCGTCTGTGGGCTGGAGAGAGGCCTCTGAGGCATGTGCAGGGCCAGGCGGGGCCACCTCCCAGGCACCCAAAACTGTACGTGCACCCACACTCCGGGGTGCATGCACGCACACGCCCACACATGCACATGCGTGCACTCACGTGCCACAGCCCAGCTGGGACTCAGCGGCAGCCACTGCCCACCTTGGCTCTGCCCCCTGGGCGTCCTGTGTGGCCGGCTTCCGCGGCCTGGCGAGGCAGAGTCATCGCGGGGAGAAGAGCCCACTGTGTCCTGGAAGCAGCCGTCACTGGCCACAGGCAGCAGTGACATCAGTCTCCGGTGGCTGGCAGTGCACTCTCGCCCTCTGTGCTACAGACCAAACCCGTGGGGTTCACCGTCCACGCCGTGGTCACCACCTCGGACCTGGAGATCAGCCCCGCGGAGCTGGACTTCGGCTGCTGCACCATCCACGAGGCTGTCAGGACGGGGGTCAGCCTCCGCAACCACTCCCTCCTGCCCCAGGACTTTGGCTTCGTCAGGCTTCCCAAGGTACCTCTCATGGCCAGGCCCTGGGGGATGTGGGGGACAAGGTTGGGCAGCCCCAGCGACAGGGTGTGGCAGCTGCTGCTCCAGGGACAGCCCTGCCCACCCCGCATGCCACCCTCAGGCACCACAGCTGGTCCCCCGTCAGCATGGGAACCCCCTGCCCACCCGCTCCGCCCCTCCCTGGCCCAGTGCACACACAGGGCCGCAGTCTCCTCTTCCCTACCTTCCTTCCAGAACTTTCCCTGCCTGGGCCTCGCAAGGCAGCCAGGACAGGGCCAGGCTCGGTCACCCCCACCCTCCCTAGGCTGCCCCCCCACCAACCCCAACATCCACACGCAAGCACACGCACACTCGTCCTCACACCACACACTTGTTCATGCTCTCACACACGGGCTCACACCCAGGCACACCTCACACTCGCTCACGCTCATTCACACACGATCACACTCAGTCATGTGCTCACACTCACACCCCCACTGCACGCATGTCTACGCCCTTCTCCCGCTGACTCTCCTGTGGGGCTCACGCTCACACCCCCACTGCACGCATGTCTATGCCCTTCTCCCGCTGACTCTCCTGTGGGGCTCACGCTCACACCCCCACTGCACTCCTGTCTACGCCCTTCTCCCGCTGACTGTCCTGGGGGGCATTTTCCCTTTCCCAGTGTGTGGACATCCAGCCCGGCGACGGGTTTGGCACGATCCTGCCACTCGAAACTCTGCAACTTGACGTGATCTTCCAGCCCACCAAGGCCAAGGAGTACAGCTTCGAGCTGGTCTGCAAATCTGAGATCAACCGGTGAGCCCGCGGGGTAGGGGCGTTGGCGGGCCTGGCTCACCCCGCTCAGGACAGGTAGCCTTTCCCGCCACCTCCGTGCCACCAGCCACCCTGGACCCCACGTGCCCGGCTGACCGGGTGCAGACAGGCTGGGATCCAGGCACCCGTGTGCTCTGGGCCGGCTCACCCTGTGAGTGGGTGTGGAGTGTTTATGTGCATGTATGTGAGCATGCATGTGTGAGCATGTGCAAGTGTGCGTGTGTGAGTGTGCCTGTGTGTGAGCACGTGAGCATACATGTGTATGAGCTGTGCATGTGTATGAGTGTGTGTGAGTGTGCACGTGTGAGCATTGCGGGGGCGTGTGTATGAGTGTGTGTGTACATGTGTATGAATGCGAGATCATGGGTGTGAGTGAGCATGTGTGTGAGTGAGCATGTGTATGAGTGTGTGTGACTGCATGTATGTGTGTGTGTGTATGAGCAGTATGTGTGTGAGTGCATGTGTGTGTGTGGTATGCAGAGCATCCCCTGGACGCAGGTGGGCCGGGCATGAGCCCCAAGTTCTCCGATGTTCTGGGTGTGGCCTTTGCGCCTCCCTAAGTCTGAGAACGGACTGGGGAGGCGGCAGGGAAGACACAGAGCGGGGCGGGGCAGAGGAGCTGTGACGGGCCACCCTCACCGCTGCTGTGAGAAGCAGTGTTCTGGGGCAAAGCCAGGACGCTGATGGTCAACTCAGGAATTGCCCCACGCCGGGTCCTCCCCCTAGAGCCCCACCTGCCCCATTCCTCTCTTTGCCCTCCTGTCCTGTCCCCCTGAGCCTCCCAGTGAGGTCAGCCCGGTTTCTTCATCTCACAGCCCGGCCCTCCTCTGGGCAGGGCCAGCAGGCCGCCCGGGATCGTACGCGCCTGCGGGAAAGGCAGGAGTAGGTGGCAGCGTGATCTTAGGGAGCAAAGTGCAGAGCTGGAACCCACAGAAACTACCGGATTCTGCCCCCGTGCCCCCTCCTGCCCAGGGCGTCCCTCCGTGTGGCTGCCAGTGCGCCAGGACACATTCGTGGCCAGTTCATGTGTCTCTCGGCCTCTGGAAAACAAATCCCGTGATAAGAGCTTTTTATCTGTTTGCCTGTTGAGGCGACCCTGGTAGCAGAAGCTCCATCAATTTCGGTTGAATGAATGTGGGTGTGTTTCATTTTTTAAAAGACCACATGTAAATTGAAATTACCAAAAATTAAGGCGAGAGCCACCTGGGAGAGTTCCACGACGCTCACACCCTCAGGCCTCAGTGAGTGGCGCAGAGGGCATGGTGGGTGGACCGCAGCCCGGGGGGGCCCCTGCAGGCAGTGCTCGGGGGGAGCCTCACATTCCCAGCACACCGCAGCAGGCACCCCGCACCGCCGCTCTCCTGTGTGTCACCTGCAGACCTCGCCTTCCTGTCGCTCAGCCCCAAGTCCTCACCCCCACCCTCACATCCAGGTCGCCAGCAAATCCCATGTCTTCACAGATCACCCCCACACCCCTAACCCCGTCTCCCCGCCCGTCAGCACACCCCGCCTTGCCGCTAGGCGACGGCCCTGGCCCCTGCCCTCGCTGGGCCCGGCTCCTGCAGTCCAGGAATGCCAGGCACAGCCCAGCCCCGCCCCACACGGCACCGCCTCAGCCACCTGCTGAAGGCGCCTGGGTCGGGTCCGGGTCTCGGCAGTCGTGAGTAAAGCTAGACCTTCCCGTGCAGGGATTTGTGTGAGCGTGGCGTCTCACTTCACCTGGGTGAGAATCCAGGAATTGCTAGATCACATGGGAAGTTTGTTTTCAACTCTATAAGAAACGGCCACACTGCTTTCAAACAACGACCCCACCCCGTCAGGTCTCATGGATGATGCCCAAGCATTCCCGCTGCTCCGCACCCTCACTAGCACTCGGTATCTCGACTTTATTCTTTGGTGGGGTGGGAGGGATTCCAATAGGTCTATCCTGGCACCTCCTGTGGCTTTAATTTGCATCATCCTAATGACTAATGATGCAGAGCATGTGTGTGTGTGTGTGTGTGTGTGTGTGT
>NW_012151330.1:829599-863377 GCF_000956105.1 Propithecus coquereli | reverse complement strand
ATCAAACATTCAACAGAGAAAAACAACAGAACTAAGTTTTTTGGGTAAAAATTAATAAAATGCGTTACTCCTAGCAAGACCAACCAAGATAAGAGAGAAAATACCAGCTACCAAGCTCAAGCTCCTACAAATATCAAAAAGATAATAAGACAGTGTTCTGAACAACTTTATACCAGTAAATTTAACAATTTGGATGAAATAGACAAAGTCCTTAAAATACACAACTTAACAAAACTAACACAAGAAAAATATAGAAAATCTGAACAGTTGAACAACGATTAAAGGGAATCGAATCCGAAATTTAGAAACTTCCCACAATGAAAAATCCAACTAATTTCACCGACGAATTCTTCCCAACATTTAAAGAAAAAATAATGCTGATCTCGTACAAATCTTCCAGAGAACAGAAAAAGAAGGAAAACTAAGCCACTCGCGTTAGGGGACCAGCTGTAGCCTGGGACGCAGACCAAGGGCCCTTCCCAACCTGCCCCGGCAGGCTGAGGTGTCACCAGCGCTGGGAAGGGGGGACGAGCAGAGAGGCCCGGGCCTGCTGGGACCCACCACTCCCCCAGTGCCCTCGGCCCACCCGGCCCCAGAGCTCCTGCTGGAGTGTGCCCTTGCGGGGGCATCAGCCACCTGCCTGCGGGAACAGAAGAATGAAGCCAGACATTTGCCAACCAGAAGTGAAGACGGGCACATCTTGACCAGCAGGACGGGGTTTGCCTCCGAGGTTGGATGGAGAATATTTTCCACACACTGGATGAGCAAATTTTTACCTCAGTGGGGTTTGGGGGGAAGAAACATAACACATATGCTGAGATAAAAGCATTTTTTCGGCAAATGTGGTGTTGGCAGCGTGTCGGAATGGCCACTGATGTCCCAGCCCTGCTGCAAGGTCCTGGGCAAAACCCTCTGCCTCCAAGCTGCACGGACGGCAGCATCTGGCAAGCCTCAGAAGGGCCTCAGTGGCGACCCCTCTCGGAGAAGCACGCTTTTGCCAGCCAGCGGCTCTCCTTCCTTGCCTGGCAGCCGAAATGCAGGCAGAGGTCAGCCATTACAAACAACGTGGGAAGATATGTTACCATGTGGATTTGGGCACATAAAGGAAAGGAAATCTGGCCAGGCAAGGGGGGGCTCATGCCTGTAGTCCCAACACGTGGTGGCTTATGCCTGTAATCCCAGCACTCTGGGAGGCCAAGGCAGGAGGATCACTTGAGCCCAGGAGTTTGAGGCCGCAGTGAGCTGTGATGACACCACTGCACTCCAGCCCAGGGTGACGGAGTGAGACCCTGTCTTGAAAAAACAAAAAACCAACTCCAATAAAATTCTACTTTTTGTATGTAATGATTATCACATTTCATACTTTTTTTTTTTTTTTGAGACAGAGTCTCGCTCTGTTGCCTGGGCTAGAGTGCCATGGTGTCAGCCTAGCTCACAGCAACCTCACATTCCTGGGCTTAAGTGATTGTCCTGCCTCAGCCTCCCAAGTAGCTGGGACTACAGGTGCGAACCACCATGCCCAGCTAATTTTTTCTATTTTTTGTAGAGACGGGGTCTTGCTGTTGCCCAGGCTGGTCTCGAACTCCTGAGCTCAAGCAATCCTCCCGCCTCGGGCTCCCAGAGTGCTGGGATTCCAAGCATGAGCCACCACGCCCGGCCATTTATATTTTTTTAATTGAATACTAATAGTAACCTAAATGATCTAAGAGAAAATTTTTTTCTCATTTAGAGCTTATGGTTGTGGGACATAAAAATACACATTGAAATATTTTAGCATGTGAACATGTTCTGTTGCAGACAAGAGTGATATGGTAGTCAGTGCCATCCTTTAAAACATAAAATACATGTAATTCCATAAAAGTTGACAGGGAACATACAGTGGAAATAGGAGTTCAAGGAAAATACGGAATGTAAAGTTCCCAGTGGTTGAAATACCCAAATGTCTGTGCATTTCTTAAATGGGTGTTTGGGGGAATCACTCACTATGGTATTAATGTATAAATCCTTGTCCTTACATTTAAAGAGAAATTTATCACTTTAATTTTTTAAATGTAAATAAATATTTAACAAAATAAGCCAGAAATTACGTCCTTTGCAACTGTCCAGGCGAGTGATTCAAGGTTAAGCGACCTGAGGCACGGGGTGCGCCTGTGGTCCCGCCGCTCTGGGGCGGAGGCAGGAGGATCGCCCGGGCCAGGAGCTGGAGGCTGCGGTGAGCCGTGATCCTGCAATGGTGCCACTGCCGCACTCCAGCTGGGGCGACACAGCGAGGTCCCTTCTCTGAAAAACACAAAAGAAAAATGCCAGCTACCCACCTGAAACGGCAGTTTCCAAACTTGAGGGGCAGTGAGCAGCTGTGGCTGCAGTGATGAGTCCTGGGTCCCCAGGGCACCCGGTACACACGTCCCTGCGCCCCACACAGAGGCCACCCTCCCATGCTGCAGAGGGACCAGACACCCTCCGCAGCCGAGCAGCACCCACACTCGTCACTTCCAGGTGCTTCAAGCTGGCTTGCCGGGCCGTGGGCATCCACCCGCCCCTGGAGCTCTCCCACTACCAGATCAAGTTTGCAGCCACCGCCTTGTATGGCACCTCTGTGGCCACGGTGCACGTCACCAGCTCCCACCTGAGCATGAACTCTCTGACCCACTCCATGCCCCGCATCGGCTCAGAGGACGCCTCCCCAGTGGGGCCAACGTCTTTCGAGTTCCTGCTGCCCCCGGACTCACCGATCACCATCTCACCCTCAGTGGGGACTGTGTTGCCAGGAAAGGTGAGCGTGAGCCCCATGGGTGGGCTGGGAGGTGGGGACTACAGGGTGCCTGGCTCTGCCCACCCTTACCACAGGGATCAACCCTAGCCCTCATCCGACCCCAGCAGGGCCAAGGGAGGCTCTGTGGCCAGCAAGCCCGGGGCCAGGGGCCACCCACAGGTAGTGGGAAGAGGCCACAGTGCCCTCCGCCTGCCTGACCCCAAGAGGCTGGGAGCACCCCCAGCTGCAGACCTGGCAAGCACCCAGTGGGGCCCCGGCTTTCCCTGATTCCCCAGCGGAGCGGAAAGCGCCTGGGCCTGGAAGGCAGGGCCTTAGGTGACAGCCGTTCTGAGGCGGCTGGGAGGACTAAGCAGATAGGGCACATGAAGGGGGTGCCTGGCTCCCAGCAGGATTTCAGCAAATACGATTATTTTAAATGCGTTACATTAAATTGAGCACATGCTGCTCAAGTAACGCTTCTCACTGCCAGTGGGTCATGGTGGCTGGATTGCGGTTGCCGGCTCTTTCCTCCCCGTCAGTCACCCGCGCCTCTGCCTGCCAAGCTCTGTGTGCGGGTCTGTCTCGGAGGGACCTTCCCGTGGGGGCTGGCTACAGACCAGTGAACGAAGGCGCTTTGGAAAGGCTGATGTGTGCAGGACCCCACCCCTGAAGCCTCAGGGCTGAAAAGGAAGCCTCATTTCTGGTGGGCAGTGGGCGGGGCTTTGCTGTCAGCCAACAGCAGGACCCCACCCTGCCAGGATGGGGGCTGGCCTGTCATGCACCGCAGCCCACCCCCGCCTCCAGTGGGAGCACAGTGCTGGGCAGGGCAGGGCCCCAGGGGCTCCCAGGGGCGGGGGTGGCAAACCAGGGCCCATGGCCATGTGTCCTGCCTGTGCTCAGAGGTGCCTGGTCCAGGTGGCCTTCCGGCCCGTGCTGCCCGAGGAGCTGATCCAGCAGGAGGCCCTTCAGATCCTGAAGAAAGAGATGGAGACCAAACACGTATGTGGGGCCCCGGGAGGGGGGTCATGGGGGCCCCAGGAGGAGAGGCGTGGGCCCTGGACCCGGGAGGGGCTTGAGAGGATGTGGCGGTGCCGGGGCGTCCAGCGCTGTGGTGCCGCCATCGCCAGGAACAAGCTCTGCTGCCCTGGGGCCCTTGGGGCCAGCGTGCCGAGCTGGCGCGGGCTCTGCCAGCGCATTGCGGGCATCAAGCTGTATCCAAGAAGTTTAAAACTTTTCTCGCCAAGACACTTCCCTCTTGAAAAGAGGTCCTGAAAGCAGCACCAGGCGGCAGGGACCCGGGGGCGGGCTTTGGAGGGTGGGCGTCCAGCCCGCGGCACCGGTCAGCAGGGAACAAAGGCCAGCAGCGGGTAGAGGGCAAGTCCACTTCTCACAGTCACCAGGGCTGGCACGCGGCATCGGCCACAGCAGTGTGGGCCTGCAGCAAGGAGTGTCCTGCCCTGGAACAGACCCCACGGTGGCCTGCCCTGGAGAGGCGCCACGTCCTGGAGGTTCCTCTTGAGCGCCTGTGGCTTTTGCGGCTTTTACAGCGCACCCACGTGAAAGCTCGCCCTCAGCCTGCTGGCGGGGTGGCGCGGTGCGGGGAAAGGCAGCAAGGGTGAGGACCCCGGTTCTGGTGGGCTCTTCACCCTGCTTTGTGCCTCAGTTTCCCCATGGGTGAAGGCAGGCGCTGGAGTTGCTGAGCAGCCCTGGGGGTTCTGTGCGCTGGGGCCTCAGGTGCCCTCTGGACACCCATCTGTCTCCACCGTTTAACCCCTTCTGCACCTGCCTCCAGTGCTCAGGGAGTCAGTGGGTCTTGGGGTCCCCGTTCAACCCAAACTGGGGGCTCCCAAGGTTCCCGCACTCACAGTCAGCCCAGGTCTGCCTGGCTGGGCCCAGAGAAGCCGCAGGAGGCAGCCTTGGTGCTGCTGGGCCCAGAGCGGTGCTGCTGGGGCCACCCCACAGCCGAGCTCCCGCTCACAGTTCGGAAAGGACACGGTCACCCAGAGAAGGGGCCTGTGCAGACAGTCCTTTTCCACACTTCGGCTGCAGAACCGGGACCAGCCTCTCCAGGTCTCCACCCACCCCAGTCTGGAGCTGCAGGAGCAACAGCTCAAAGCCAGGTGGGCTGGGAAGGGCTGCCCCCCGCTGCCCTCCAGGCCTCTCTGGCAGGACCCACTCGGCCTGTGGAGACGCCCCGCCCCAGACTGCCTGGAGCTTCGCTGGCCCACGCAGCTAAGTCCAGGGCTGATGGCTTCAGATACGGCCGGACGCAGACCCTGCCTTCCCGGACACCTGCCCACCCCATTCCCCTGGGCCTGGTGTCTCCGTGAACAGCCTTGCTCCACAGGCAGAGGAAGGCTGCCCTGACTCCCGCCTTCCCAGGGTGTGAGCGCTGACGGGCTTGGGCTACCTGCCAGCGCTGTACCCAAACACGCAGGCCCAGAAACATGGCTCTCTAGCTGGGTGCCAAAGGCGCCTGCTCCTCCCCCCACCCCACCCCCAGGCTGCACAGCACCCTGAGTGGTGAGGTGGCCTCTACAGGGGCCGGACCAGGGTGGGACAGCCAGCTTGTCAGACAAACCTGGGGCAGCCATCACCTGGGACCTGGTGTGGCCCCAGCCTGCTGCCCCTTACCTCTCTGGCCTTCCCGGGAGAGGCCACTCTGTGCCCAGGGCCCTAGGGGGCAGGTGTGGCCGTGCGGACCCCCCCGTGGAGGGTGGGGGAGGTCTGATCCCACGCTGAAGAGCCCAGGGCAGGACCTCGGGTTGGCGCTGCGTGGCCAGGGGCAAGGTGGGGCAGGGCGTGAGTGCGCTTTGCCGGCTTCGTTCCAGCTCCGACAGGTACCAGACTGCCCAGGCCTCCCTGGCTAGAGCTTTCCAGGGGAAGTTTGACAAGTTTGTGGTCCCCTGTGTCATTGCCAGTGGTGACATCAGAGACAGGAAGGGATCGGAACCCCTGAGCTTCAGGTGCGAGTGCTCTGGCCAGGACGGGGCATGGTTGGCTGCAAACCCAGCGTCCCTCCTCCACCACTGCTCAGACCCAGGGCCTGGAGGGCACGGGCTCCCCACCCTGCCCTCACCGTGCCCTTGTCCCACCCCCAGCCCCCACAACACCCTGTACCTGGAGCTGTGGTGTCCAACAGTGGCACCATCTGTCGTGGTGACATCCGAAAAAGGCAAGACCGTCTTTGACTTCGGCGATGTTGCCATAGGTGAGTCCTGATTGGGCCCAGACACTCAGCTCCCCACGCACACCCCGCTCCCACGACCCACCCCAGGGCTGTCTCTTGGGACCTGGGGGCTGTCACCTGACTCTCCTGCCCCATTTCAGGACACAGCAGCATGAAGAAGGTCTCCATCCAGAACGTCTCCCCGGAGGACCTTGCTGTATCCTGTCCACACCCAGCTTGGGCAGCTTATGGGGTGGGGTGGGGGCCTGGTACGGGGCTGTGGCAGAGCCCGGAGGGGTCAGTGTCCCCTCCTTGACACTGAACTCAGGTGGGGTTCTCAGTGCTGGACCCCAACGGCCCCTTTGTCCTGCTGAACCCCACCAGCAAGCTGCACACGGGCGAGACGCAGGTCCTGGTGCTGTCCTTCTCTCCCCACGAGAGCATCCTGGTGAGCCCCAGGCCCGCCCCAGGTGACCCTGCAGCCCTGAGCTCCCCAGGCCGCAGGGCCAAGGTGTTGTCCAGGGCCAGAGGCTGCTGTGTGCTCCGGCCCAGGACTGGCCACACCTGGGTCTGCCGGCAGCCAGTCCCCGGCCCTCACTCTGGCCGGCAAATAAGCGGAGGGGAGGGAGCTCCGTGCTGTCAGCTCCTGCGCGCGTGAACCAAAATGCCTCTGACAGACAGCTGCACCTCGCTAAGGGACGTGGTCTCCCTAGGCTCAGGAAACGCTGGACATCATCACCAAGAGAGGCACGCTCACCCTCACCCTCACGGGCACCGGCATGGCATCCATGACCACATGCTCCATCGAAGGCGATGTCCTCGACATGGGCTACGTGATTGCCAGGGAGTCTGTCTCCTCGAGCTTCAAGGTGAAGCCCGCCTCGGGACCCTGGTGCCTGCCCCAGCTTCCCAGGAGGGGCTTCCACCTGAGGAGGGGTCTGCCCAGCCCTTCAGGGCGCCCCACTGGTTGGGGAGCCGGTGGAGGCACAGACGGCCCCTCCATTCTGCTGCCTCCGCTGCCTTCTCCAACAGGGGACGCAGGCCCTTGTTTCTGGGAAAGCTGGGATGTCCCCTGCCCTCTACCCCTCAGCCTCCCCGGTGCTCCTGCCCTTCTGCCCCAGGGCCTTTGCACAGTGCTCCCCTCCAGCAGCCCTTGGGCTTTGCTGCCTGAACACTCCTCGAGGGCCCCACTCAGGCACCCCGGAGGCAAGGGCTTGCAGAGCTCCCTGTCAAGGCCACACTGCTCGTGGCTCCCACGTCTGCTCGTGAGGGCGCCAGGTTCTGGGTGCCCCTCCTCTGAGTGTCGCACCCTTCTGGGCTCCAGCAGCCCACAGAAGGACACCTGCCTCCTCGCCTGGTGTAGGTCGGCCCTGGGCGCAGAGCCTGAGAGGGGTGCATTGAGGAGGCGTGCTCTCAGGAGGGGGAGCGAGGATGTGGGTTCAGCTAAGCCGGGCCTGAGTGTGACCTCAGAGGAGCTCTAGAGGACAGATGGCACCACAGAGCTGTCCCCACGTGCTGGGCAGGGAGCAGGCTGCCTGGCTGGTGAGGGGTTCCCGTGAGGGTGGGTGAGAGGAAGCGGTACCAACCCTTCAGCCAACTGCAGGAGTACGTGTGTCACTGTGGGAGTCACGGGGATGGAGCTTAGACGCAGGAGGCCACCTGGGTCCCCAGTCGGTGTGGCCAGTGGCAGGTGACCGCTCCATGGGCACTAACAACAGGAAGAGGGCAGCTGACCCTGCCACCAGGCTGGCCGGGCTGGTCCAGTGACCGGCGGCGGCTCTTGCAGCTGCAGAACAACTCCTCGCTCCGCATCAAGTTCTCCATGCAGCTGGAGAGCCTCTGCGGCCGCAGGGGTGAGGCCCAGCAGCAGCTGCCGCAGTTCCTGGCCTCCCCCGCCCAGAGGACCCAGGTGGTCGGTGAGCAGGGCTGGGGGGGCGCAGGAGCGCGGGGCCAGGAGGGGCTGGAGATGGGGCGGGGCAGAGAGTGACCGCGGTGGGGGAGGCTGGACACGCCGCCACCCGCAGGCACTCAGAACTTCAGTGGCCAGAGTGTGTTCAGCGTGGCGCCCGTCAAGGGCATCATGGACCCAGGGAGAACACAGGACTTCACTGTGACCTTCAGCCCAGACCACGAGAGCCTCTACTTCTCCGACCGGCTCCGCGTGGTGCTCTTCGAAAAGGTGCGGCTCTGCAAGCCTGGCCCCCGGGCCCAGCCCCGACCCGGGGATGTCCCCCATGTGTCCAGGAGCCCTGGACCCTCCCTGCGAGGCCCATTCTGGAGGCCTCAAGCACCAGGCAGCCCCGAGCGCCGCACTGGGGGTGCTGTGTCAGGGTCACCCGGTGGAGTGACCACAGTCCAGGGTCCTACGGGGTCCCCACGCCCCTCTCCCAGAGCCGCCCCAGCCCTCACAGCCAGGGCCCCCAGCCCCAAAGCTGCTGCACTTTTGTCCCCAGACGGTCTCCCACCAGATCCTCCTGAAGGGGGCCGCCCGCGAGCACATGATGTTTGTGGAGGGCGGAGACCCCCTGGACGTGCCTGTGGAGTCTCTGACGGTGGTCCCGGTGTTGGACCCCGAGCACAGAGAGGGTGAGCACCCCCAGGAGGGGGCCGTCAGAGGACCTCCCAGCACCCCTAGCCTCGCACCCGGCCCTGGCAGCAGAGGGCAGGCCCCAGCCCAGGCCCCTGAGCCCGGCGGGGGGCCACTGCAGCCACCCCCATCCCCCAACTTGACCCTGGGCGCCTCCCCTCACTCCCCTGGCCATAGCCAGCTCCCAGCCAGGCCCTCCCTCTCCAGACATGGAGGAGCTGAGGCCCATCCTCGTGACCCTGGACTACATCCAGTTTGACACAGACACGCCAGCCCCGCCTGCCACCCGGGAGCTGCAGGTGGGCTGTATCCGGACCACCCAGCTGTCTCCAAAGAAGGTGACCACAGCACTGCCCCTGGTAGCACTGTGACAGCCTCCTCAGCCTCCCCTACGCTGGCAGCCCCGGCCCCTCCAGGCCTTGCCCCTCTTGGGGCTTGCCTGCGACTTCTGCAGCAGCTGTGGGTGGGTGGCCTGCTGGTCAGAGCCGAGAAGGTGGGTGGAGCTGGGTACCCTCGTCCCCCGTCCCCCTGCCCTGGGAGCAGCGCCTGGCCCGCCAGCCCCCAGCAGCCCTGTGCCCACAGACGGTCGAGTTCAGCCTGGACAGCATCGCGTCCCTGCAGCACAAAGGCTTCTCCATAGAGCCCTCCAGGGGCTCCGTAGAGCGCGGCCAGACCAAGACCATCAGCATCGCCTGGGTGCCGCCCGCCGACTTCGATGTAGGTGCCTACAGGCTCCAGGCCGGGGGCCCCGGGAACACCAGAGGCTGGGGGTGCTGACACCCCTGCCCCGCCCAGGGAAGGGATGGCTGTGGAGGGCCCCAGGGGGTGAGGTGGGCAGTGCAGCAGGGAAGACGACAGAGCTGCCGGGGGTGCCCTGCACTGAGAGTTCTCTCCCTCCCCTCTCCAGCCAGACCACCCACTCATGGTGTCAGCTCTGCTGCAGCTCAGAGGGGACGTCAAGGAGACCTACAAGGTCATCTTTGTAGCCCAGGTGGTGACCGGCCGCTGAGGCCACAGGAGCCTCTCCACAGAGCACCGTCAGCCCCTCCTGCCACCCTCAAAGCCCTCCCCAGGCTGTGACCAGGCCCTAGGACCTGGTATCCCCTGCCCGGCAGGTCCCAATGGGCAGCCTTCTGCATGGCCCGTGGCCAATTCCTGCTGCCCCAGACCCAGAGGGCCCAGGGTCCAAGAGCACCCCTCCCTGGACCTCACACCCAGCTGGCACAAGGTCAGTCCAGTCCGCAGCCTGCCCCAGCCCCAGCCCCACCCGCACCTGCACAGCCTCTGGAGGCCCCAGGCAGAGCCACCCCCACAAGCCGGTCAATAAACTCTGTGAGCAACACGGGGCTGCAGTGCGGGTGACGGTGAGGGCTCCACCGCAACAGGCACAGAGTGAAGGGTGGGCAGAGCCCTGGGGAAGCAGCCCTCCCCCATGTGTGTGCGCACGCACACACGCGCACACGCACGCACACACGCGCACACACCAGTCCATCAAACAACAGACTGCCTGGCAGAGCCTCCTGGAGGATGGGAATCTTGCTGGACATCTGTGGGGGGGCCACCCCAGCCCAAACACCAGGAGAGACCCCAAGCCCGGAGCACTAGGGAGAAGGGAGGAGCGGGTAGGGACTCCAAAGCCCAACAGGCCACTTAGACCCCCAGGCTCCTCCCAGTTCCAGGACCCCTGACGACCCCAAGCAAGGGGTGAGTGAAGGTCAGGGTCCCAGCTCACTCACATGCTGCCCTCAGCCCAGCCAGGGTCCAGGGGGAGGCCCAGCTCATGGGATTGGTTTCTCCTTGCCGGAGACGAGGCTGGGCTTTCTGGGCCCCGACCCATCCTTCAAGGGAGAAGACAGCCCCCAGCCCCCACCCACCACCCGCCAGCTCCTGTCCTCTGGAGTGTCTGTTGGATATGTCCCCACAGAGGCCACCCAGCCTGGCCCTGCCATCACTAGGCAGCCTTCCCTGGCCTGGCGGGGTGGAGGGTGGTGCATCTGGGTGCTTCCCTGGGCACAGACCTCAGGGACACCCATCTGGAGCTGCCCACCCTCACCCCCACTCCTCAGTGCCTGTCCTGCCTGGAACCCACCAAACTTAGAGCCAGTGCCACTGACCCTGGAGTGGCATTTTATAGGACTTCTGTCCAGTGAGCCTTGGAGGTGGCAGGCCCAAGTCCCTTGCTGGCCCCAGCTTGCTTCCTGCCAGATGCGAGGAGAAGGCAAAGTCACCAGGCCTCGGCCGGGCCTGGCCTCAGGACGAGGTGCTCCCTGGAGGGGGTCATCCCTTGGGAAGGCCACTCTTCCAACCCCTGGCCTGGCTGTCCCGCTGGCAGGCCCCTGGTACTCAGTGGCCTAGGCCCTGCATGAGGGCAGAGCCTGCACTTCTGAGCTCCAGGGAAGGCCCAGCTGGACTTGGGTCCATCCATGGCTTCCTCTCACTCCCACGCCGGGACCCCACAAGCAGCACAGCCAAGGCAGGAGCAAGGGTGGCCTGGAGCCCCCAGGGGAGGAGCAGGCATCTGGCAGAGGACCCAAGCAGAGGAGACCTTGCCTTCAGGGGGTGGGGTCACTTCCCTTCCAGGGGGACACAGCATCGCCCACACACCCCTAATAAGGGCGTGGCCCCTCTCCCAGACAAGACAGCCACCCTGCCCTTGCTACACTGACCACCGGACATCACATTGTGCTGCTGGTCTAGCGGGGACCCTGGCCGAGTGGGAGGAGGGCAAGGGTCAAAAGTCCAGGGTTCTCCCGGAAGAAGGGGCCCCGGCCTTCCCGGGCCCCAGGCTTAGGGAGGGTGCTGGGCCCCGGGCCCTCGGGCTTTCCGAGAGTGTCTGCACCCAGCGGAGCCAGCGGCGGGGAGGGCCACGTCCAAACGTGGATGCAGGGCGGTGTCGCGGCCGCGGTGCCAGCTTAGTCCCAGCGGCCACGCCCGGGGCAGCCACCGCGCTCCCGACCAGCTCCACGGGGCGCCAAGTCCCGCAGCCCAGCCGCAGACTGCCAGCTATGCCCGCAGCCCGCAACCTTGGGCCTGGGCGACGCGAGGGAGGTGGGGATGGGAGGGGACGGGGCGGGGCTTCCACCAGACGCACCCCCCCCCGGTGGGCGGGTCTCGAAGTGGGCTGGATCATGGGGGAGGGGGCCAGAGGCTGTGGCGAGGCCTTGGTGAGCGTGGCTCTGCTGGGGTGAGGTCAGTGGGTGGGGCGGGGCCTGGGGCGGAGCTTGATGTGGGGGCGGGGGCGAAACATGGGGCGGGACTTGTTGAGGCGGGGCTTGATATGGGGCGGGGCCGGAGGGTGTGGCGGGGCTTGTTGAGGCGGGGCTTGCTGTAGGGGCGGGGCCGGCGGGCCGGGCCCATAAAGCCGCGCGCCCGCCACCGCGCCTTGCGGCCCGCAGAGCATGGCCCGGGAGCCGCGGGCCGCCCGCGGGCTCCGGCGGCTGCTGCTGCTGCCGCTCCTTCCGCTGCCGCTGCCGCTGCCGCAGGTGGGTCGGGCTGCGCGGTTCGGCTTCGCGGGGCGGGGCTGCGCTCAGGCCCCGCCCCTCGGCTCACCCCTGTCCCCGCAGGTGGCGCTGGGCTTCGCGAACAGCAGCTGCGACCCCTCGGACCAGTAAGTCGGGAGAAGGGAGCGGGGCCGGGCCCGCCCTGTGGGGAGGGCTGCGAGGTCTGCCGCCAGGCCCCGCTGCTCCAGGTGCCGCGGTCCCCGCAGGTGTCCGCCCCAGGCCCGCTGGAGCAGCCTGTGGCACGTGGGGTAAGTGGAGGCCGCGGCGCGGAGCCGCCGGTCCGACGGTTCCTCCTGGGGAGCTACCGGGCGAGTCCGCCAGACCCCCGCCGCACCTGGCCACCTCCGCTGCCGCTTCCCCAGACCAATGGTGGGAAGGCGCTGGGCCCTGGTGGCCCAGAGCGCAACAGTTGCCCCGCAGCCTACACGCGCTTTCCCGCCCCTCCTGCCTGCCCTGCTGTCAGCACCGGGCACAGGGACTGTGCACTAGGCCGGGGACAGCGTGTCCTGGGAGTGAGCCCAAGGCCACCCCTGGCCAGCCCGGAGAGACAGCCAGGGCAAGCCCAGCGGCTGGAGGCCAGGGCAAGCCAGCTCCTCAGGCCAGGCTCTGGCCAGGGAGGTCTCCACGTGGACAGACATTCTCTGTTTTCTTATCCTGTTTGCGGTGCTGTCTTGGGTGGTTGGGCTGTGACTGTCCCAGGGTGCAGGTGCCCAGCAGCGAGGGTCACTCCAGCGGTAGGGCCTTGCTCCCTGCCCAGGCTGGTCCTGCTCGCTGTCCTCCTGCTGCTGCTGTGTGGGGTCACAGCCAGCTGTGTCCGGTTCTGCTGCCTCCGGAAGCAGGCGCAGGCCCAGCCACATCTGCCACCAGCACAGCAGCCCTGTGACCTGACAGTCTTCCCTGTGGACAGCGACAGCCCTGTGCACAGCACTGTGACCTGTGAGTGGCTGGTGGCCCACCTGCCGGGCAGTGGGGAGGTGGCAGGGGGGCGAATGTCAAACCTACCTCCACAAACCCACTCTGGTTCCCTGCAGCCTACAGCTCCGTGCAGTACCCACTGGGCATGCGGCTGCCCCTGCCTTTTGGGGAACTGGACCCTGACTCCATGGCCCCTCCTGCCTACAGTCTGTATGGCCCTGAGCTTCCGCCCTCCTATGATGAGGCTGTCAAGATGGCCAAACCCAGAGAGGAAGAGCTGGTGCCCCCCCAGAAACCCAGCCTGCTCCCTGGGGCTTCAGGCCTAGAGAACACTCCAGGGCCCCAGGAGCCAGGCCTCCATGCCCAACACTCCCACTGCAGCACCGGTGCCCTGTGAGGGAGGCAGGGGAGCACTCCTGGAGCCATCGGACCAGAGCCGGAGTATGGGTGCTTGGAGCCACGGGGCCCCCAGCCTGCCCACCATCCTTCCCCCAGGGAGACCTGCCGTCCTGCACGTTGCTGCAGCCCCAGCCTCGATGCTGTCGCCCCACTGGCCACCCCCCAGGCAGGCTGCTGCTTTCAGCCCCAGCCCCTGGCCCAGCCCCAGCGGGCCCTGAGCCTCAAGAGCTCGAGGGCAGCTGTGACATCTGCATCTTTTTAGAGCGAGAATAAAGTTTGTATTTAAGTGGCCTGTGCCTACGTGGGAAGAGCTCTGGGGCTCCAGGGCTCCAGGAAGGGCCCCCAGGCAGCCAAGCCCCAGTGCAAGCCGGCAGGGTGAGCACGTGGTCCTCAGCCCGTGCCCAGTCTGGCCTCCAGCCTGCTGTTTGGAGCCCAGAGCTGGGCAGTGGGTGGTGCCAGGTGTTGTGGCAGCAGTGACTGGGGCCTGTGCCCAGGCTGTCCCGGAGAGCCCTTTCCTTCCTCCAGCCCCACGCCGTTGCCACCTCTCCCCTCCAGGCTGGGGACAGTGAAGCACACATGAGCCAGGCTGGAGCGTTTATTTGACACGAGCCGGGTGGGGTGGGGTGGGTGGGCAGCGGCCTTCCCTGGGCAGGGCTTCCACGGCCCCAGCAGCTGCTCCTACTGGACCAGCTTGAAGGACTCTCCGGTCATCATGGCCACGGACTCTGGAGGCAGAGGGCGGGTCAGCGCCTGCCCTGCTGGCGCCCGCTCCCAGGCTACGCCCACTCACCCTCATAGTCAATGGTGCCGCCCGTCCTTGTCGGCCTCCTTCATCATCTGCTCTGCCTCCACCTCGTTGAGGGGCTCGCCCGCGTTCGTGAGCACGTACCTGCGGGTCCGGCACTGAGCCACCGGCCTGCCCACCCTCCCCGCCCGCTGCCCAGCTCGCGCCCTACTTGAGCGTGTTCCAGTCGATGTAGCCCTTGCCCTCCTTGTGGAAGACGCGGAAGGCCACCCGCAGCTCGCTCTCCTGGTTCTGCGCCTTCTCGTGGTAAATCCCCATCAGGGCCAGGAAGCCATCACAGTTGAAGAACCCTTTGTCCGCAAGGAGCCCGAGTGAGGCGGGGTGGGCCCCCACCCCGCACACACCAGCCCGGCCCAGGCCGCCCCGCGCCACTCACTGTCTCTGTCCACGTCCTTGGCCATGGAGGCCAGCTCGCTCTTGGGGTTGACGCCCAGCAGGCTCATGAGGCGCTCCAGCTCCCCCGTCTTCACCTCCCCGTTGCCCTCCTCGTCCAACATCTCGAAGACCCCCTTGTACTCCTTGATCTGCTCCGCGGACAGGCGCTCCGTCTGCAGAGGACACCGTGCAGGCCACGCCAGGGCCCCCATGCCTCCTCTGTCCAGGGGAGGGGTGGAGACGCCCCTCCCTACCCATCTGCTTGGCCACCCTTCAAGGCAAGTGGTTAAAAGAGGAGGCCCCAACCCGGAGCATGCTCCAGGACAAGGTGACAGCTCTCCAGGACGAGCAGGGCTCTGCCAGGTAGCTTAAAGGGGCAGAGGTGAGCGAGGCGGAGCCCGGTGTGGGGGCGCAGGCCAGCCATGTGGGGAGCAGTATGGGGAGGGGCCTGGCCCAGGCCAGGGCGAAATCTCCCAGGAATTGGCTTCCAGGTCTGCGCATAGCCAGGGCTTGTGAGATGGCCTATTTGGCACCCTGGGGGGACGGTGCAGCACCTGGCCACCCCTGCCTGCCACCCCTGGCAGTGGGTCCACGGGCCAGCTTTCAGAGAGGGCTGCTCCACCGTGGCCCCAGAATGAGGGCAGTGTCGGCAGCCATAGGGCTCAGCCGCTTCCTGCCCAGGCTGCCTGAGCTCCCTCCTCAGGCCCCTGGAGAGGCACTCGCACCCCCAGGCGCCAGCTCAGCATTCCCCAGCTTCTCCTGCACTAGGTGCTACTCCCAGATCCAGCGAGACCCACCCAGCCGCCCACTGGAGGCTCCACCAGGCACAGGGAGCAGCTTTACCGTGTTTGTGGCTGGCTGGGGAGGGCAGGTGCTGCAGGGCTGGGGCACAGGCTGCTGCCGGCAGTGGTGGCAGCCGAGTTTTAGCTGGCCCAGCTGCCCAGGGTCCCTGGGGTCCAGACGTGAAGAGCCTTTTATGGGTGGGAAATCCTGCCGGCCCTATTTTGGGACAGGCTTTCTGCCTTTCCCCACAGAGCCCCTCCCTGGCCCCCCTTGGCCTGGGTCCCCTCACCCTGAACGCGGCGCTGGGGCCTCACACGCAGTCCCCCGCCTCTCCCTCTTCACCACGCCACCCTCTGACTCTGCCCTCCTGCTGCTCTACATGGGGCCCTTGCCCCAGGATGTCACCGAACACTGCGACACTTCTTGTTGGGGACCCACGCTGGCCAGCTGGTACGCAGTCACCTGAGCTAGGTGCCCTCCCATCCCCGTGGGCCCAGGCCCAGCGCCAGCACTTCACAAATACCCTCTAAAGACAGTTAAATGAACAGTTGCGTTAGGGACCCTCTGGCCACCTTGCACACAAGGGCTGAGAGTCTACAGTTCAGGCAGGGACCACTGGACACGGGCTGGGGTGAGGGGGTCAGGGCTGCCCTCTGGGAGGCCAGGCGTGGTCGGGGGCTATTCCAGGATTTCTCAGGGAAGCCTGAGCTCCCTTCCACTCAGAACAGCAAGGCTGGCTCCCGCGGGAGCCATGTGCTCAGGCTGGTTGGTGACAAGGCGCCACAATAGCACACAGACCTTTTGCGTACACGCCCGCGCACAGGTGCTCACTCTGCAGACACACACCGACCCCTCCCTGCCTGGCTCCGACGACCCACAGGGCAGTTGCCCAAAGCTGCGGCCCAGGCCTCCTTGCCCCTGCCAGGCAGTGGGCGTGAGGTTTGCGGTTGCAGGGCTAGGCCATCCTGAGCTGAGGGGCTCTTCCGGCCCCTCCGGCCCCTACCCAGTTCCCCGCAGTCCTGGGCACGGCCCTCAGGTCACACCCACACACACCTGTTCCCCCCCAGCCCCTTGACTGCCTGATGGGTCCAAGCAGGTGGGGCGCCCTGTGTCCCTTGCCAGCCCTCTGCCTGCCAGGATGCTTCCCGCTGAGGCCAGGCCAGCTGCTGAGGCTGCAAGATCTGTGCTGACGGGGCAGGCCAGCGTCGTGGGCACCGGGTCAGCAGGGGCAGGGCACGCTCCAGCCTGGGCATCTCCCGGCTGAGCCCAGGGCAGGGGCTGGAGGAGAAGCTGGCTCTGGGTTTGGTGGGGTGGAGGGTGGCCCTGCACCTCCATCCTGGCCGCTCTCCGGCCTTGGTTTCTCCCTGGGCCAGGGCAGGGGACTATTCATGCACCGAACACCTTCCCCAAGGTCACAGGATGGAGGGAGTCAGCACCCAGACCTGCCCACCCTGGGGTCCTGGCCCGGGCTCCTCAGGTGGAGGCTGGCCAGGTTGCAGAAAGGGGGCCCTGCACCGGCCACCTGGCCCTGAGCGACCCACGAGACAACGCTCACCTGCCCGTTGCTCACAGCCGGTGGAAAACAGGCTCTGCCTCCTGCACCCCCGACCTCTAACTTCTGATATTCCCGGCTGTGGCCCTGAGGGTTCCGGACTCCCGGTGGCTTCACAGTTGAAGCTCACAGCTGGGTTAGAGCAGAGGCAGCTCTCCCCACCCTGACGCTCCAGAGATGGGGTGGAGCAGCGTGTGGCCACGGCCACGGCGGGCCCTGTCCTCCCTGCCTGCTCCTGCCCACTCCCAGGACCCCAAGAAGGGCACGTCCCCCTGGTCCCCACCACAGCCCCTCTCCTCTCGGGCTGGCCGACCTCCGCGTGGCCTCTGGACGCGCCATGTACACCTAGGACCTGTGACCACTCCGTCATTATTTTCCTGCTCGTGTCTCTTCTAATCACTGTTAGGAAAAAATGAGAGGGAAGCCCTGGAGCGACTTGCACGCCACCCTAACCCCTCTGCGTGCGCAGCACAGCTGTGCCAGCTGTATGCACTTTGCTGTGCAGCAGATCTCTAGAACGTTTTCATCGCGCGGAGCTAAACCTCTGTGCCTATTAGACACTAACTCCCTCTCCTACCTGTCCCCAGCCTGGCAGCTGCCTTTCCACGTCCTGTTTCTGAGCATCGACGAATTTAGATACCTCCCGTCCGTGGGATCGTGCAGTATGCATCTTCTTGTGACTGGCTTCTCTCATTGAGCCCAGCGTCTTCAGGGCTCATTCCTGTTGCAGCGTGTCACGAGCTTCTTTCTTTTTTAAGGCCAAGTAACATTCCATTGCATGGACGGGTCACCTGCTGAGGGACACGGGGGCGCTCTCAGCTGCTGCGGCACCGCACGCCTGTCTGCCACCAGCCCCAGTCACACCAGCTGACCTTAAAATAACTCCCTCCTCTCTGCGTGTGAGAGACGTGTGTGTACGTACAGACACAGGCGCACGCACACATACACGTACAGGGCTGTGTATGTAGAGATACACACATCCTCCTGTTTCTCTGGAGAATCCAGACTCCTACAGAGGGTCCCCAGACAGTGGGGACCACAGGAGCAGTGTGTTCCAGGCGCCTGGGCAACCTGTGTGCCAACTCCCTGGGCTGTTCTACCCACCGCAGGACGTGCCACGCCATGTGTTCTCTGGACGGGTCTGGACAGGGTCACCGGTGCCCGAGGAGCGTAGCCGAACTTGCAGGCTGACAGCACAGGCCCGACTGGGTGAGAGACGGTGTGTGCAGCAAGGAGACCTGTGACCCCTTCCTGGAGAAGACGAGACCCACGGACATCGCCACCACCACTGGGGGGCCCCAGCGAGCAGACACATCCACCGACACGCGCACACACACCTGCACATGCGTGCGTGGCTCGAAGGTGGCCTCAGCAGCAGCCCCCTGCCTGTCACCTGCTCGGTCCTTCCCCTCTCCAGCCCCTCACAGGGCTTGTCTCAGGGTCTGCTCATGGGAGCCCAGCCTGCACAGGGGGTACGAAGTGAACCCCAAACTTACACCACCAGACCACACACGGCAGGAGGGGCCAGGAGCTAACAGGCCTGAGATCCAGCACTGTCCGGGAGACGGCTAGGGAGAATGATTTAGCCTTAAAATGTCATGTGACACTTTTAAGGTAACCATGAAAATAATTGAAAGAGGTTACATAACCTCCACACCAAAAAAGAAAATGTAATAAATCTAAGGGGATAGGCCAGGCGCGGTGGCTCACGCCTGTAATCCTAGCACTCTGCGGGGCTGAGGCAGGAGGATCCTTTGAGCTCAGGAGTTCGAGACCAGCCTGAGCAAGAGCGAGACCCCGTCTCTACTAAAAATAGAAAAAATTAGCTGGGCATGGTGGTGCGCACCTGTAGTCCCAGCTACTCGGGAGGCTGAGGCAGGAGGATCGCCTGAGTCCAGGAGTTTGCGGTTGCTGTGAGCTAGGCTGATGCCATTGCATTCTAGCCCGGGCAACAGAGCCAGACCCTGTCTCAAAAGGAAAAAAAAAACAACAACAAAAAAAAACAATCACAAAAATAAACAATCCATTTTTTCCCTTTTGTTTAATTAATTTTTTTGGGTGCGGGGGACAGAGTCTCACTCTATTGCCCAGGTGAGTGCCGTGGCGTCATCCTAGCTCACAGCAACCTCAAACTCCTGGGCTCAAGCGATCCTCCTGCCTCAGCCTCCCGAGCAGCTGGGACTACAGGCATGTGCCACCATACCCGCTACCAAATTTTGAAAGGGCAAAGACTGTAGGCATTTCTCCAGAGAAGATAAAGAGCGGGCACACGAGCACATGGAAAGATGTTCAACATCACTGACCGTTCAGGAAATGCGAGTCAAAACCGCTTCACACTGGCGATGTCCGGAAGGAAAGAACCAGACAGTGAGTGCTGGGGAAGATGTAGAGAAACTGGAACCCTCGAGTCCCATAGATGGGAATGTAAAACGGGCGATTCACCTTGTTTCTCTTACTACCTTTTGGGGTCGTGCCGCCAGGAATTGGAGCTGGGCCCCTGTGGAAACCAGTGTGGCAGTTCCTCGAAAAATTAAACAGAATTACGATATGATCCAGCAATCCCACTGCAGGGTATAACCCAAAAGAATTGAAACTGGGGTTTCAGATATCTGTACACTCATTACAGCACTATTCCTAATAGCTAAAAGGTGGAAGCAACCCAGTGTCCGTCAACAGACAAATGGATAGACAAATGTAGAATGTTATTGAGCCTTGAAAAGGAATGGAATTCCGACACACGCTACAACGCGGATGAACCTTGAGGACATCAAGCCCAGTGAAACAGACACAAAAGGACAAACACCGCGTGATTACACCCTTATAAGGTTCCCAGAGTAGCCAAATTCCTAGAGACAGGAGGTAGAGTGGTGGGTGCCAGGGGCTGGGGGAGGGGGAGTGAGTGTCTCACGGGGACAGAGTTTCAGTCTGGGAAGATGCAAAGTTGTGGCGATGATGGCGGTGGTTGCTCGGCAATGCGAATGTGCTTAATGCCGCTGAACTGCGCTCTTACACACGGCTGAGACGGTAAACTTTACGTTATGTATATTTTACTAGAACAAAAAATATATGAGTATTTGTTAGTCCATATTAATATAAACAAATGACTGAACTAATAAATAAATAGAAGAGTCAAATCTGTGTGGAAGAATTCCAAATAATTTATGTGGCTATTCCACCCTCAAGGAGGGGAGCGAAACTCTCGACTTCTCAATTGCGGCTGCGCATGGTGACTTCCTTCCCGAGAGCAGAGTGTGGCAGGGACAGTCGCAGAGTGCGTGACCTCTGCCAGGAGATGGTGGCCAACACCAGCCGTGAGGAGCTGTGTGCCGAGCTCACTCCCTCGCCATGACGCGACGAAACACCACTGTACCCCTGTGGCCTTCCTCCCAAAAACCAGTAAGCCCAGCTAATCACGACAAACACACCGGAGCATTCCAGCAGGATGCTGCATTCTACAAAATACCCGACCAACACTCCTCAAAATCGTTAAAGCCACAGAAAACAAGACTCAGAAACGGCCCCAGCCAAGAGGGGCCCACTGAGGCCGGACAACTAAGTGTCGTGTGGAGCCTTGTGGGATCCCGGAAAGAGAAAGGGCATTGGGTAAAAATGAAGGAATGAAATAAAACATGGACTTCAGTCAATACCCACGTGTCAATATCGGTTGATTAATTGTGACCAACACAGCAGGTAATGTAAGTTGTTGATAAGGGAGACTGAGTGTGGGCTGCGTGGGAATTCTCCACGCTCCCTTAGCAGTTTTGCCATAGTCAAAAACTGTTCTAGAAATAAAACTTACTTTAAAAAGTAAATCCAAATATTTCAGTAATCCAGATAAAACAATCACCCCCTAAAAAGCAGATTGTCAGACTGGGTTAACCATCCAAATCCAAGCGCCTAGTGTTTATTAATACAAGACGCGACCGTCAAGGGTACAGAGGGGCAGCAGATGACCAGGCGAACCCAGGGCTGGGGCGCCGGGGGCTTGGGCCGTCAGGGGCTCTTGGGGACCTTTTATAAGGGTGTCATGGGGCATCGTCGGCCGAGTCCGGGGTTGCGGCCTCACCACAATCCTTTGCGAGCACCCCTGGGTGGGGCCTAAGACTGCACCCGGCGTTTCTCTCTTTGCCAGATCTTTGCTTCTCGTGTGACGTGTGTCTGGGTCACACGAGACGTGGGTCACGGATCGCGCGGAAGTCGGTGCTGCAGACTGCGCCACGTCTGGGGGCTGGGAGTCCGCGGGCCTGGCCTCGGCCGTCCGGCCCCGCCCAGCCTCCGCCCCAAGCCCGGCCCCGCCCCGTCTCCGCCCCAAGCCCGGCCCAGCCGGAAGCGCCGCCGCCCGCGCCCGCTCCGCGTCCCCACCAGGCGGCGGTCGAGAGCCGCGAGGAGCGGGCGGGCGCCGGGGTCGCGCCGGGCGGGGGAGGGGCGGGCGGCGCCGGCGGCCCGGGCGGGGCTCGGAGCCCAGCGACCCTCCCTGCCTCCCCGGCTCTCCGTCCTCGCTTCGCAACCCTGCGCTTCTGGCGTCACTTTCGGGCGCCCACGCTGTGGGGACGGAGGCACAAGTGGCCCTTCGCCCGGCGGAGAGCAGCCCACCCCCTGGCCGGTGCTCAGGCCACAGCAGGCCCGTTCGGGGCCCTCCCTCCCTTGTCCTTTTCCGTCGTTTTCGAAGGTGACAAGAGCAGATCATTTTGTCCAAATGCAGCAAGAGTCTCAGGCCTCCCCGCGCCTCTGCGGGGCACCGGGCCAGGCCGAGCAGGAGCCTCTGCACCCACCGGGCTGCTGCCTGCCGTGCAGAGGGCAGTGTTTCCGGAGGTGGCCCTCGCAGGAGGGGCTGGCACTGCCCGCCCTCGGCGGAGCCCTGGCCTAGGCAGCACCTGCCGCCTGAGAGGTGCAGGCCTGGTGGCCGGGCAGGTGGGCCTCAGGGCGCCCAGCAGGCCCCAGCTGGGGTTGGCTCACAGCCCCTCACTCCTGCCACCCTCCGCAGGGGCAGGGGGATTCCTCCCCGTGTTCTCTTTCAGAGGTGGGGGCACCTCAGTGCCCACCCAAGGCCTGACCCCCGTGGTCCCCAGGGGCTGCTGGAGGGCCACAGGCGGGACAGACAGACTCTTAGAGGTCCGACTGGCAGGCTGGGCCCCTCCCCAGGGAACCCCGGGGCAGGCCTGGGTATGAGTCCCAGGGGCCGTACAGCCGGCACAGCCAGGCTCAGGCCAACGTCACAGCGAGAGGCTTCAGGGACCTCGGCTCCAGGCAGCCACCCCCGGCGGCTGCCCCTCGTGCTTGGCCAGGCCCACTGTTTTCCAAAACAGCCAGCACCCGCAGGCCCAGCCTCCCCAGGAGGGACAGTCTGGTGGCCTTTAGGGACTTCCTGCTCCACTCTGCACTCCTTCTGCTTGGGATCCTCTCCCACCTCCCTGGGCTCAAGCCCCCGGGTCTCCCCGCCCACCTCCTGGCCATCCGGACCCTGCTTCAGGCCCTGGCTGGCCGCCAGGTCCCCTCCACCCCTCACTGCCCCCCTTTAGGTACACCTTGCGTCATCTCCCACCTGGCAGGTGCCTGAGCCTCAGGGACAGCATTCTAGACAAACAGCCCTCGGGCTCCTGGGGCACTCCTGGGAGAGGACTGTGCCTTCAGAGTCCAGGCCCTGCCAGCCAGGCTCAGGGCTGAGCCCCTGAGGGTGCTGCGGGGACGCCTGGGAGTGGCCCTACAGAAGGGCAGGATCAGGGTGTCCCGCCTGAGTGTGAAATGCCTGCTGGATGTGGCTTGATTGCAGCCGGGCAGCTGGCGGCAGGTGGGGGCAGGAGAGGGCAGTGACCAGTGACCACCTCATTGCTGTCCCTGCCAGCCCGGCCCCCAGCTTCCTGGGTGCCCACCTCCACTCCAGAAGGTGCTGGCCTGCACTTGGGTCCCCGTGGGGGTCTCAGGGAGATTCCATGGGCCTGATGGGCTGGGCTCCTGCATGGGGCAAGGGGACAGCTGGCGAGGGAGGCAGGCTCGGCGGGCAGGAGGGGCCAGTCAGCTGCCCCAGGCAAGGAGGGGATGGGAAGGAGGCCAGTGTCAGGGGCCAGGTCCTCCCTGCTCCAGGTCTGAAGAGTGACCTGAAACCTGGCAGCAGGTGTGGAATGGAAGCGTGAGGCCTGGCAGGGTTGGGCATGTGGGGCCCCCAGGGAGTGACACCTCCCATCCGCCCCATCTCCCGCCCCCTGCCCCTGCCGCCAAGAGCTCACTGTGGCCGCCTTTATTCAGTGCCTGTCCTGGGAGAGGGAGGGGGGTCTCTGCTCCACTGACAGCCACAGCGGTCCCAGTAACTGCGTGGGAGGGGCTGGGGGCTGTGGAGTGGAGGCAGGAGTGAAGGGTGGGCCCAGGCAGAGTCCTCCCTGCCTTGCCTGCGGTGTCCTCAGGCTGGCATTCAAGGCCTCTGTGAGGTGGCCTCGCTCCCTAGCCCCCAGCCCTTCCTGCCTCCAGGCCCAGCTCCAGGACCCTGCAGCTCCCAGGCAGGGACCCACTCACGCCTGGTCCCCAGTGCCCAGGCCACACCAACACAGGGTGGCAAAGTGCCTGCCTCTTTCTGGTGACACAGGGGTTCCTCCTGGGGGTCACCTCGATTGTGCTTGTGCTGGGCTCCAGGACAGGCACTTCCCTGCCCAGCCTCCCCACAGACAGCCCAGCCCCCCAGCCTGGGAAGCCCCTGATGTTGCACATTCTGGAATCTCCCAGCAGAGGCCTATGATTTCCAGGGCCCCAGAGTGGGCCTGCCTCTCGCACCCACCCCCAGAGCTTCAGCCCCTACCAAGGGCTGGCCTGGTGGAGACCTCCCGCCGCCCCCTGCCCCGCCCAGGCCAGGCTCCTCCTGCCCACCTGTCCCTGGGGGCCCCCTTCCTCTTGCAGGGACATTGGCAGCCCCAGGACACGCCTCAGCGACACATGGTCCCGCCGTGTGCCCCTGCGCACCCTCCCCAGGCCCACCGGTCCGAGGCAACATCTAATAAAGTTCTCAGGCTGGAAAGGTCCATAAACAGCACACCCTCTCCCATCCCCAACCAGAGCAGCCACCCCCAGCTGCCCGTCCTTGTCCTCCCGGCTCTGCCGCCCAGGTGCTTAGACAACACCTGAGTGAGCCTCACTTCTCTCGTCCTCATCCCTGTGCCCTCGCAGGTCCTGCTGCTCAAGGACACCCGGCCCGTCCAGCCTTCCCCGTCTGCCCCACCCCTCTCTGCTCTTCCCAGCCCCACGCGAGGACGTTCTCTGCTCACCAGCCAGAGGCGGTCATGCCCTGCTCAGGACCCCCAGTGGCTCTCGTCACATGCCTGGCGTGTGTCCCCTCACTGCACAGGCCTGCTGCGAGTGACCACCGCCGCCAGCCGCCTCCGCTGCGTTGGACCGGAAGGGCTGAGACACCACCCTGCCATCCGGGCACCATCCTATGGCCTCCCCTTTAAATTTATCTTTTTTTAAAAAGTAGGCGATGGGTGCTAGTGGCCTTTTTTGCAGGAAGAGCAAAGCTGATCCTCAAATTCACGTGGAATCGCAAGGCCCTGAATAGCAGGAATAATCTTGAAAATGAACAAGTCAAAGCACTCGCACTCCTGGGTTCAAAACTCACTGCCAACCGCAGTGCTCCAGACGGTGTGGGACAGGCGTAGACACAGACCGACGGGTGGGACGGAGAGCCCAGAAACGAACACTCACGCGTCTGAGCAACCGCGTTCAGCAAAGGGTGCCGAGACACTGGGTGGGGCAGGGTCATCTGTTCAGCCAGCGCTGCTGGGTAGCCACGCGCAGGAGTGAAGTTGGACCCTGCCTCATACAGTATACGAAAATTAACCTGAAATGGAGCAAGTGCCTAAATTTAAGAGCTAAAACTGTGTAACTCTTAGAAGAAAACACAGGGGCACCTGTTCACGGGCTTAGACTTGGCAGTGATCTCTGAGCTTCACGAGCACAGGCAACAGAAACCTCGTCGGAATAAAACTCTGCGCGTCAAAGGACACAATCGGAGCGTGAAAAGACAACCAGAGAATGGAGGAAATCGTTGCAAATCATACATGTGATAAGAGCCTAGAATTCTGAATATACAAGGGATTCTTAAAACTCAACAAAAAACAACCCAATTCAAAAATGGGCAAAGGACTTGAATAGACATTCTTCTGAAGATGGCAGAAGACAGCCAACGAGCAACTGAAAAGATGCTCAACATCACTAATCTTTAGGGAAATGCAAGTCAGAGCCACGGCGAGATATCACCTCACACCCACTTCGAATGGATATTTTTTTTTTTTTTTTTTTGAGACAGAGTCTCACTGTGTTGCCCGGGCTAGAGTGCCGTGGCGTCAGCCTAGCTCACAGCAACCTCAGACTCCTGGGCTCAAGCGATCCTCCTGCCTCAGCCTCCCGAGTAGCTGGGACTACAGGCATGCGCCACCATGCCCGGCTAATTTTTTCTATGTATTTTTAGTTGCCCAATTAATTTCTTTCTAATTTTTAGTAGAGACGGGGTCTCGCTCTTGCTCAGGCTGGTCTCGAACTCCTGAGCTCAAACAATCCGCCCGCCTCGGCCTCCCAGAGAGCTAGGATTACAGGCCTGAACCATCGTGCCCGGCCGATATTATTTTTTAAAAAAAAGAAAATAACAAGTATTGATCAGGATGTGGAGAGACTGGACGCTTCCTACACCGCGCGGCGGGGCTGGGATATGAACCGGCGCCGCTGCTGCGGGGAACAGTCCGCGGGTCCTCCACGCGTTCACCGTGAAACTGTCACGCCACCCAGCAGTTCTGCTCGTGGGTGGACGCCCCAAAGCACTGAAAACAGACGTCCAAGCACACGCGAGTACGAGGATGTGCCCAGCAGCATCATTCCCAACGGCCGAGAGGGGGAAACAACCTAAACATCCACGGGCGAGTGAACGGATAAAACGCGGCCCGTACGCGCATCGCGCAGCCGCAGAGAGGATCGCAGCGCTCGGCGAGTTACCACGTGCCGGAACCTCGAGAACCGCGCCCCGCCGGATGGAGATGGCCACGTGCTGCGTGATTCCACTTGCACGAGGCACCTGGCGTGGTCAGACTCACGGAGACAGAGGCAGGACAGGGGCTCCCCGGGCTGTGGGGGTGTGGGGGCGACGGAAATGTTCGGGAGCTAGACAGTGGGGACAGCGGCACGACATCATGAACGCACGAAATGCCACTGAATCCTACACTCGGAAATAGTTAAAACAGTACATTTTGTGCATATTTTAACACCATTTTTTTCAAAAGTGGCTTATAAGGCAGAACCCCATGTCGGGGAGCCAGTGAGTTGCCGGAAGTACTCGAGCGTCTCCTCTCCTGGCGAGGAAGGGAGGAAGTCGCTCACGGAGACCTCTGTGCCCTGAGCCGAGCTGGGCGGGGCTGGGAGAGCGGGTGGGACCTTCTCCCCAAGGCTCGAGGCCGAGTCGCCGACCGCTTCGCAGGCAGAGTCAGTGTGGGGGTGTGGGGGGTCTTCCCGCTGGACAGCCTGAGGGCAGACCAAGCGCCCAGGTGCAGTTAGGACAGTGACCAGGATGCGGGCCCAGAGGAAAGGGTCATTCCTGCGGGTGTCCGGGTGCCAGGGCCATGACTGTGGCAGCACTGGGGTGACGTGGCAGGGTGTGGCGACCTGTGGCTGGCGCGGCACTCTTGCCTGTGAGTGGCTGCAGAGCGGGGGGCAGCTCTGGCTTGTGTGGCTGTGAGGACCTGTGTCCCTTCTCCTTGTGCACCTCCCTGTCCTGAGACCCTCCACCAGGTCGGTCCCGGCCTCCAGAGAGGCTCTTCTTCAGCCGCCCGCCCACTGGGAATGGCCTCGGGCTGCTTCCTGGGGGTGGAAGGGCAGTTCCGGGGCACACAGGGTAGGCTCTGGGTCCATCCTTGGCTGCCCCTTACCTGCCAGGGCCCCAGACAGTGGGCAGGGGGCTTGGGAAGGCTTTGCCCTCAGCAGCCCTCCTGCCGACACTCGGCCAGGCACCCCGGGGGCCTGGCCCTCACGGAAACTTAGCGACTGGCCCCCCAGCCTGCTGGCAGCGCAGGTGCGAGCTGTTTACCTGGAAGGTGTCGGAGGAGCCGAGCCGTGTGCCGTCCTCGGGGAGCTGAATCCCCAGAACAGCCAGTGCTCCTGATCCCCAGGCAGGGCTTGGCAGCCGGTGATGACAGCTGGGGGCCAGGGCTGGCCCAGTGTCCCGCCCGTGACAAGTGAGCATGACCAGAGGCCCCCTTGGCCCCCGCCCATGTCTGCAGTGGGAACCTGGGGACAGGAACGTGCGGGCTGCTCCCATTCTGGGGGCGGAGGGGGCTGAGAGTGGGGAGGCTCAGTCACCCTGCACTGGCCTGTGGCTACCGAGCCAGAGTGGCCCATTTGTGGGGTGTGCGTCCCCACTCCCAGCCCCAGGGACCCCTCCCCCAGCACACCCAGGCAGGTAGGTGGCACCTCAGGCCAGAAGGATTGGCCAGGCCCGGGGAGGAGAAAGTTGGGGACCCCAGAAGGGGTCTTGAGGACTCAGAGCCCCAAGGTTTGGCTGGGGTGACTGCCCCTGGGCCAGCCCTCCTCAGCACCCCAGGCCCCATCCACTGGGCTCCCTCTGAGACCTCTCCCCCCTCTGGGCACTGAGGCACTGCGTCCCTGTGTTCCTGTTTGCTCACGTCTCTGGTACCTGCCTTGGCAACCTCACGCTCTCGCGTCTGTGTAGGTGTCAGGGTCTGGGTGCGGGCCACTCGGACCCTTGGTCTCTCTGGGTCTTTGGGTCTCTGCACCAGCTTCCCGCCTCCTCTCAGTCTCGACATTCTCAGCCCAGGATGTGTGCAGGGCATCGTTCCAGCAGCACTCCCCCGCCTGAGGATGCTGGTGACCTGCAGTGGGGGGAGGTGGAGAGCCCCACAGAGAACAATTGCAGTCTCCCGGCCAAGGTTGCCGCCCAGGCCAGGGCAGGAAATGCTGACATCCCTGAGAGTCGGTGGACCTGGCGATGGGTGGAGCCCCTCAGTGCCCTGCCCAGAAGATGCCCCCAGCAGGCCTCGGGGCGGGGCGTGGGGAGGCCCGGCCTGCAGCATCCTGCTCTACCCTCCGCATCCGCCTCAGGCTCGAGCAGCCCAGGGCTGGGGCCGCCTGACCTGGTGAGGAGGGGCAGGCCGTGGGCTTGTGTTTCTCCCCACGGGACACTTTGAGGAGTCAGTGTCTCAGAGCCGCCCTGGGGCGGGCCTCGCCCAGGTCTCCCTCTTAGCCCTGCAGTCAGGCCCAGGGCCCCCCAAACTGAGCCAGAGCGGAAGACACCAGTCAAACCTACCTTCGGCCTAGAACCCAACAACCAACAGAGGCCTCCTTCACAAGTAGCCCAGCTGTGGCTCAGCCAGGAGGGAGGTGGGGACATCTGCGTTCTTTCTTCTGCCCAGTAGCGCCTGCCCTCCAGTGCCAGCCCCTGCCTTTGTGCTGAGGCTGTGTCAGCCCAGCAGAGCTGCTAACTGCAGCCCCTGCGCTCCCTGCCGCCAGGGCCACGCGAAATCTGGGCGAAGCCATTCGGAGTCTTCTTGGGATCTTCCGAACATTGTGACTGCCGAGCTGGGGCGACAGGAAGGCAGGGCCTGGAGTAGCCATCTCCCCGCTAGGCAGAGAGAGCAGGTACCCCAGGGGGAAACAGAAGCATGGGCGGGCACGGGGAGAGCCCAGCAGCCTCACTGAATGCCTGGATCCAGCTGTGCCTGAAGCCCAAACGTCTGCTCACGGACTTCTGTTCACTGAGCCAGTCAACTGCTTCTTTTCCCATAAGCTGGTTTAAGCTTCTGCCACTTGCTACCCTGAATCCTCACTGATGGGATTTGAGAGTGTTGCGCGCGCGTGCGAGCGCACACACGCACACACACACGCACATGCACGCGTGGCTTCTGGTTCTACAGGCCGGGGTTACGGCTCTTCCAGCTCATGGTCACATCTTCTCCATTAGAGAGGTTTGCTTTAAACCAAAGGCTCCTGAAGGAGGAGGGCATTGGAAAGCCCCTCGTTGGGGTGCGCATGCGGCACCCAGGGCCACTGGGTTGAGCCAAGATTTCTTTCAGTCTCTACACGAGCAGTTCCAGGGTTTTGCAGTGAGACCCTCTGGCCCCACCACAAGACCCCAGAGAGGAAGGTGGATTCTCCTGTTACCTGCGTGGAGGGGAGGCAACGGCTGTCGGCCATGTGGGGCCTTCACTGGAGCAGGTGGTCTGAGCTACATCAGGGGGTCTCAGCCCAGCTGAGTCCCTGAGCTTTCCCTGGGATTTCTGGCCCAACCCTTGAGGGAGGGGAAACACCCCCCAAATGCATCTGCTCACCTGCAGGTGAGTCACCCACCTCTCCCTCCTGCACCCCTTACCTGGCACTCCCTGACTCCCCACGGCCCCCCAGGTGTGGTGTCCCCGCCATGAGGGATGTCCAGCTCATGACCAAAGGTGCTGACCAGGAGGGTCAGCGGCAGGGAGTGTGGTGGAGTCTGGGACCAGTGGGGGGAAGCTGGGGTCCTTCTGAGGTCCGCTGGTGGCCAGGGGGCCACTGCCAGCTTCCTCCCCAAGGCCCAGGAGGCGCCGCGCGGCCCTTCGCTTGCTCTGCCTGCCCCACTGGCCTCCTGTGCCTCACCAGGCACTCGTCCGCCAGGCGCCCATGAGGCTCGTCCCCACGTCCTGCTGGGCTCTGTGCCAGAGTCACCTCCTCATGGCTGCTCCCTGCAGGCCCCTACTCGACCCTCCAGCAGAGACGCTGGCTCCTGCGCGGGCCCCAGGTGTGTGCTGGGAGGAGGAGAAGCCGTGACCCCATTCCCTCACCAAACCCTGCCTTCGGTGCCTGCAGGAGCTAATTAGGGCTTTCTTCTTGATCACCTACATTCTGCATCCCCGGGCACCGCGCGTGCTCCTCCTCTCCCTCCCTCCCTCCTTGCTGTCCGCGGAGACTGGGAGGCAGGGCCAGCTCCCACTCACTGGAAGGCAAGGCGGGGGCTGCGTGCAGAGAACCAGACAGACGCCCTCCGGGAGCCGGGAGCCCAGGCAGGACAAAGGGGCTTCTGCGGGTGCCGCTCCTGCCCGGCCCTTGCACTGGAGGGAAATCCAGACACGTGCCCTGCCCCCCTGAGACCCTTCAAAACCTGGCTGGAGCACACACACCCAGGGCACCGCCAGGATGGTGCAGTGGGTCCTGGTCACATGGACAGATTGTTTGAATAATTCGGATCGAAAAAGACCTACTTTCCCGTTAGGCCGTTTCCTGCTAAACAGCAGGTGGGGGTGGGGCATCTGAGAGATACCTTGGTGCTCCCTGGGTTTTAAAAAAGGCCGGCACACAGCCGGGCACCGGGGCAGCCACCTCCACCCTGGGGCCCAGCTTGGCCTGGCAGCCGCCCGCTGGCCTGGCCCCGGGCTGGGCACAGCTGACTGGGTGTGGCTGTGGACCCAGGGCTCTGGCTGATGGCTAAGATCCTTGCAAAAGGGAGTGTCCCTGGGAAATTCCTGGCCAAGCATGGGCTGTCCCTGATTTTTGCCCCACTGTGGAGGGGGCTGGGTGGCAGGTGGGGCCCAAAAAATACAAGAGGCCTGGGCTGAAGGGCGTGGAGCGTGGAGGTGGGGCAGGGAGGGCAGGGTCCAGGGTCCTTCAGCTCCTGTGAGGTACAGAGGGGACAGCTGCCCCTTATCTCCAGGGAGGGGCCCTGGCTGCAAGCTGGGAGCTCCTGGGGGCTCCTAGCGAGTGATCAAGGGCCAGGGCCAGAGGCCCCTGCTGCCCAGGGACTGTGCACGTCAGAGGGGCAAGAGGCCAGGCGGGCAGCTCAAGGCTGCAGCCAGGGCTCTGGGAATAAGAGCCCAGGCCCCCTGCTCCTTCCCTCCTTCCTTCCCCTCAACTTTGCCCTCACACCCATCCATAAACACATAAATGAGGATTTCCGCCCAGGCCATGGGGCAAGTTCCAGGGAAGGCCTGCCCCCACCCTGAAGACCTACAGATTAGCTGGAGGTGCTAGGGCTGCACCCCAAAACCTCAGACGGCTGGGGCAGGCACTGGTCTGCTGTCCTCATGTGTGGCCTTGCCCTGTGTCCCTGGCTGTGCCCAGGGATGGGCCCGACTAGGCCCATGGTGGCCTGTGGGGCCAGGGATCCCTGGCTCCCAACCCTGCCACTGCCCAGTCTGGTGCCCGCCCCTCCCAGGCTCCTCCATGGCCTTGGGCCAGCTGTGCAGGGGCCCAGCGTGGCAGGTGGGGGTTCTGAGGGTGCCCCAGGCAGCCTGCCAACCCACAGCAGCACGGAGGTCTCTGCAGAGATGAACGGCCCCTTGCCACTTGGACCACCCCACTGCTGCCTCCCCGTCCGCTTCACTGTCACTCCTCCAGTCCTGGGCTCAGGTGGGCGCTGCAGGCTGGCATCAGGCCTGCTGGATTCTGGTGGCTGCCTCTGGCCCTCGGAGTCTGGGAGCTGGCTGCCAATGCCAGAACATTCGTCCCTCTGTCTTTCCATCGTCCCCTGGCCTTTGGTGTGCCCCACACTCCACCCTTGCTCTCCCTGTGGGACCCTGGTGCCCGCGTCTCTCCTGGACGTCCTGCCACTCACGTTCCTCGTCCAGGCCAAAGTGACTGTTCTGGCCCTCCCCGATCTCCCCCTCCAGGCTCTGGTTCCTGCACTGGGTCACGACCCTCTTAGAACACAGAGCCTGAGGACCCCTGTGGGCCCGGTGCTATTCTGGGCAGATGGAACAGCAGGTAAAGGTGGGCTTCACACGGCTCCCGCTGCAGCAGAGAGAGGCTGGCAAGGTAGCCTGGGAATGACCCGCGCAAGAGATGCAGCCAGGCACACGGACGGGGCACACTGGGGAGATGTCTCTGCGGAGGTGACTTGAGTTCCATGAGGTTGTGGGGAGACCCTCCTGGGCAGGTGAAGCCACAAGGACAAAAGCTGGCACAAGGAATGCGGCAGCTTCGGGAGCACTGAGGGGCCAGTGTCTGGACAGTGAGGAGGGCAGGAGGGGCCTGGACGCCATGGGGAGGCTGGGGAAGTGGCAGCTCAGTGGCTGCAAGCAAGGAGTGACGATGGCAATAGTGCAGTCCTCGCTCAGCTGAGCAGGGCAGGCGCCCTGTGGGGCGGAGGGCTTGGTGACCCCTGGAGGTCAGAGTCCACCCGGGGTTGAGAGGACTGGCATAGGCTGGGGCGGCAGCGATGGTGGGAGACTGGTGACACTGGGAGACGACTGGAGCCGGGTTCCTCACTCCCAAAGCAGGAGGTCACTCCTCTGGAAGGAGCCCCGCAGTGCTTGCTGGGCACTGGAGAAACCGTGTAAACTCATGGTGCTCAGTAACGCTACAGACGAAGGTGTCCATGTAACTGTGTGGGCACACACGTATGCACGTGGGCACATGTGTTTTCTTGCTCTGTCTGCTAAAGGGGACCAGAAGCAAGGACACCCAGTAGCAATGAGCACACCAGAGCCAGGGCCTGGCCTCTACACGCCACTCTCCACACAGGGACCAGGGGGCCCAGGAGAACCGCAAGCTCAGGAGGGCGGGGAGAGCACAAGAGAAGGATGGGGACGTGTCTGTGCTCTCCAGGAAGGACCCAGGGAGGGAGTGAAGGTGTGGGTTCCTGGGGTGCCTGGAGGAGGAGCAGGGTGGGACTCAGGGAGGGTGCCCGCCATGGATGTGTGGAAGCCACACTGATCGTCTGCTTTCACACACACACACACACACACACACACACACACACACACACATGCAGGAGAAGTTGTCCAGGTTGCAGAGGGACTTGGGGCGGGAGGTGGCCTCTTGACAGCGGTGTCCCTGGGTTTCTCTCCAGCCCCCTTCTGCCACTGAAGTAGACCTGGGGAAGGATAGCACCAGGGTAGGGGGCAGACGGGCAGGGGGTGTTAGGAGCCTGGGCCGACGGGGCTGCTGTAACTGGGAGTCAGGCCCCGCTGGGGAGACTGGCCCTGGGTACCGAGGCAGGCTCCTCCGCTGACGTTCCAGAGGTTTGTGAACATCTGGCCGCCTTGGCCTCCTTCCCCTTCGTCACTTGAGGGCTTTCAGTGCTCAGCTGTCCCCTGGGTCTACCATGGGGCCTCCTGGCAGGCTCACGCCTAACCCCCCCCAGCCCCCGCTCCCGGTGGTGGCCATGCCCTTCCCAGGAGTGCCTGGGTTCCACCCGAGCACCTCGTCCCCACCACGGAGACCACGCACACCTGTGCCCTGCCAGCTGCCTGAGCTCGCAGCAGCCACCAGCTGGGAAGCCTCTCGCACCCTCAGGGGCCCCTGCTCCGGCCAGGCCCTGGGGGCCTCCCCAGGTAGAGCCCATGGCCAGCTGTCCCTACCCCCACCCCCTATACCTGCAGGGCCCACCGCCCGCTGTCCCCTACCTCCCCTCCCGGAAGAGCCCACCGCCCGCTGTCGCCCACCCCCGGTCCAGTCCTCGCAAGGCCGGACCGCGGGGGCGGTCCCCGGAGCTGGGGTCCCTAGGGCTGCGGATCGGCCCCTTTAAGCCACTTGCGCACGCGCACAGGGCCTGCAGGGGAGAGAACGAGCGCGCCCGCGTGTCCGTCGGGCCGTGCGTGCGCGCGCGGCGTGCGGCGTGCGCGGTGACGCGAGCGCGTGGGGTTTCCTGAGGCTGCGGGCAGGGGCCCGCCGCGCCCATCCCGATGGCTGGAGGCGTCTGAGGGGCGGACGGAGGCGGCGGCGGGAGCGGGCGGCGAGCAGGGCGCGGGGCCGGGAGTGGAGCAGCCGCCGCGGCGGGACCGGACCGAGCCTCGCCGGCGCGCACCTGCTCGCAGAGCGCGCAGCGCGGCCCGAGCGCGACAACCTCCCGGGCGGCGGCCGAGGCGGCGGCGGTGTGGGCGCGTCAGGCCGCGACGAGGGCGGCGAGGTGAGCGCGGCCCGCCCGACCCGACCCGACCCCGGCGCCCCCGTCCCGGCACCCCGGTCCCGGCGCCCTCCGCCCGGGCCCGG
>NW_012151330.1:793475-829462 GCF_000956105.1 Propithecus coquereli | reverse complement strand
GCGCGGCGGGGCCGGCGGGGGGCCCGAGGGACGCGGCGCGGCGCCGCCTGCGTGGGAAGCCGGACGTGGCGCTCGGGCCGCGGCCGCGAGAACAAAGGCCGGCCGCGGGCTGCAGGCGGGGCGGTGTCGGCGGCCGGGCCCCCGCGCTCCAGGCGCCCGCGGGCGACTCTGCAGGTCGGGCCGCGGGGGGCGGGTGGCGCGGGGCGGGGGACAAAGCGGCTCCCGGGGACAGCGCCGGGAGGGGACGGCGGTTCCGACGGCCGCGGGGGCGGCCGCGCCGTGGCCTCGCTGTCCACTGCGGGCCCGGCCGAGCCTGCGGCCCGCGCATCGGCGGCTCCCGGGGCGGCGCGGGCCGTGCCGGCGGCTGGAGAATGAATGGGCCGGGCGGCCCCGACCAAGATGGCGCTGCCTTTGTGGCTCCCGCCGCCGGGTCCGTCCGCGCCGCCGGCCGACGTGGGCACGGGGCGGAAGCGGCGCGATGGCCGGAGTCTTCCTCCCGCCGCGACAGGCTTTGCGGAGGGCAGCGGGGCGCGGGGCGGGGTGGGGTGGGGACTCCTGCTGAAAATCCCACGGGGTGCGGCGGGGCACTGGGCTTTTTCACAGCCTTCTGTATTTTTCCTTGTGAATCGATAGTTGGTTCAAAAGGTATTTAAACATGTGCTATGTCCTGTGCATTGCCTGGTTAGTGTGCAGGGACAGTGCCAGCTTCATCAGTTAGGGTTGTGAGATGTATTTACTGGAGGAAAACACCGATGTAAGAATTTGTATTTTGGGAGGGGAGCTGGGGGACATTTACTGTTAAGTACAATACTGGGCTTATGGGCAGATCGTGTAGCAATCTTACCCTGTAGTTTGGGTTTGGAAAGCATTAGTGGTTGCTTTGTATTTTCGTTTTGCTGTCCGATGACCGCAGCCTCAAATAATATTTGGTGATTATGCAGTTGCTTATGAGATTAAGAAAATATGTAGATTATTTTTCATGATTAGCAAATAAATGAAAGTGTTACTTTCGTGAAAACTTCCAGTGAACTCTAGATACTAGATAAGGTCTTTAGAGCTAGCGTTGTTATTGACAAGGTTTCTGCATCAGTTATTTTCTGATTTGAAGCTGTGGTCTTTTGGGGGAAGAAGGAACCCTTTATTTGAAAGTAAGGTATTTTCATGCTGTTGAGGTATAGTCTGTACTGGATTCTTCTGGAAGGTATATATTGCAAAAAGAAAGTGAATAGGCAGTTCCTTTTTTGCTTCCTAACACTGGGTGTGTGGCTGGGGATGGGGCTGGTGCCGCCGACGTGGAGACAGGTCTGGGAGCCTCTGCACCGCAGAACTGGGTGGTAGCTTTTGGCCTGATTTATTATAAGGCAGAACTTTCTCATATCAGAACTGTCCAGAAAGGGACTGCAACGGGAGGGTTCAGAGGCTGAGCCTGTGAATCTGGGGTGGGGTTGGGGAGGGGCCGGCCTGCAAGTGTCCCACCGTGATTCCCAGGATTATGTGCTTTTGGTTTCACGGTCATTTTAAGTGCTACAAATTTTTCTTACAGGTTGAGAGTTTGGAAAACCAAAGTGAAGTTTTGTGGTTATGCCTGTGCTCATTCCTAGTTACCCTTGCTTGGCAGTGCCCGCCACAATAACCGCGCCGCCGGGTCATCTCGAGCGGCCCAGGGTCAGGATTATTTTTATGGAGGAAATTGTTCCAAAGTGAAGTTTTGACGCAGAATTGACACTTAAGTGGGCACATTTACTGGACAAAAGCTATTCCTATATGAATTTATAACAGCTGTGTTTATCTCATCAGACAGGATGTAAGCAGAGTACCCTTTAATGATATCTTAAAAAAGATTTTTTTGTTGATATCCTCAAGTTAATTTTGGGTTTTTTGGGGGCTGGGGTTGAAGTAAATTTTCTCAGATTTAATTCTGATCTCAAAAGAGATTCAAAAGGCTACAGAATAGCAGTGGGGGGTGTTACAAAAAAAGGCTACAGCATAATGTGTTTTTTTTTAAAGAGTAAAACCTTTTTAAATTTTTTTCATGTCTAGTAACTTTTTATTTCAAAGCTTATATCATGTAGGTAGATTAATGTTGGCCACTTGAGAAATGGATGGCTGACTTTATGAGGAGTTAATTTATTTCTCAAAGGAGGTGGTGTAATATCCTGTAAAAATACCAAAGCTTTGTTCTGTTTTTGTGTTGTTGTTTTGCTTTGCTAAAAATTTCTCTCCGTTGGTTTTACTCTCTGTCTTTTGGTCCACTGGTTTTAATGGAAAAGCTGTAGCTAAAAGTAACTTTGAGAAAGGGATAAAAATCTTCAGGGTGTCTCTGGACTTACTTACCATCAGTTGACTTTGTAGGTAATACTTACTTTAATGCGTAACGCTGATTTCATTCTAGAAGTACAGTATTGGCATGCATTATGGTTTCATCATTGGATTGTTTTTCTCTGCTAAAAAGATCTGGCTCATGTTGGTCTCTAAATTGGATTAAAATCTTACTGTCTGTGGACTTTGGCTTTAGCGTTAGTGGATTGGTAATAGATATTCTCAGTTTTTTTTTTTTAATCTGAGCTTGACCATATGGCAAGCCATTTCATTTTGAAACCCCTATTTAGTGTAAGTCTCATAAGACATGGAACAAAAATTTTTAGAAATTTTTTAACTCTGGTTTAAATTCTGATTTCAGATTTGCATTTGTTGAATGGTTGGAGAAATTATGAAGTAGGCAGTTCAGTTGTTTGGTTTAGTGAACATAGAATGAGGAGATAAAAGAACAAATATTAAATTGAAACCATCAGAACTGATTTACAAAACTGCAATGTTTATTAAAAGAAAAAGTAGCCCAGATATATATGGGGAGAGTGTGTTTGTATGTGGGGGAGGGGGGGAGAGAGAAAAGTCACATTAACTGTTCTGGAAAAGGAATGGAGCACCACTTCTTTTTGAAGCTATGAGCTCTGTTCCAGAACTCTCGTTTAAGAAATACAGACCATCCGTTTGAGTTGGCCTGTGGATGAGTGGAATGCCGAAAGCTTTTTAAACCCTTTAGCCCTCTTGTGGCAGTGCCTGCCCACGGTGCCACGCTAGTCAGTGGAAATTACTGCTGGCCTCCAATGGTAGAAGAACTTTCCATTTTATAGAATAGTGTTGGTTTCTCTTTTCTTTTTTCAAAGATTAAGTGAAAGTATTTCCTTATTTGTCTTCTTAAATTAGAATTCTGAGAAAGAGCCATTTTGTTTCTTTTCTTTTCATTTTTTTGAGACAAGGTCTTACTCTGTTGCCCGGGCTAGAGTGCGGTGGCATCATCATAGCTCACTGCAACCTCAAACTCCTGGGCTCAAGTGATCCTCCTGCCTCAGCTTCCTGAGTAGCTGGGACTACAGGTTCGCACCACCCATGCCCAGCTAAGTTTTTCTATTTTTTTTTGTAGAGATGGGGGTCACACTATTGCCCAGGCTGGTCTGGAACTCCTGGCCTCAAGCAGTCCTCCTGCCTTGGCCTGCCAGAGTGCTAGGATTATAGGCATGAGCCACTGTGCCTGGTCAAGAGCCATTTTTAAAAGCTTATTGATTTAAAAGATCAAATCAAAATTATCTAAGGTAATTCTTAGGTTGAACCTATTTTGCTGTTGGTAAAAGATTATTATGATTTAATAATTAGTTGCTCCAAGCTTAGCATTTTATCAAAAGGAAAAAACTTTGCTTTAATTCATTAACCTGTTAGAATTGGAATACTAAGGGCATTGGTGGAATATATTCTTGTTTTGGGTTATTGTGTCTTCATGTGTATCTGTGTGATTGTCTCCTGACTTGGTTCTGTGACACTTATAAAATACATTCCCTATGTGGATTACAGACACTCAGCTAACTCCGTGTTCAAATGTTGTGGTTAATAAAGGTTAAAAACATTCTGGACACTTTCTAATTAGATGAGCGTGTTGAATTGTCTACAGTAGGTTTCAGAAAATTTGTCATAGGAATTTTAAAATAATTCCTAAATTCTAGGGAAGGAGAGAAATTCACTTGTTTCCAAAAGGATTGGCACTGTCTGAGTTAGAACCCAGCTCTCTCGCCTAAGGAGCTGGTTTGGCAGTGTTAGGTGTTCTGTGTCTGTTTCCTTGTCTGTGAAACAAACACCGTGGAGCCTCCTTCCTAGGGTGGTGGTGAGGATTAAGTCAGTCAACTTGTGGGGAGCACTCTGAACGGTGCTCCATGCAAGGGTCGGCTGTTTCTGTTGCGAGTGCCTTGCTTTGTAAAAATTTCTTTTCCTGTGGCAACGAATAGTTACAAGACAACTTATTGAGAGATTTGTCACCTGTTTACTGCCTCTCTACTAAATCTTTTGTCATATTCTTATTTATTCTTGAAAGGCTTTCTTTATAGGATAATTTTGAATCTATACCTCATTTTGAAAACTAGTAAGCTTTATGTTTTTTTTTTTTTTTTTTTGAAACAGAGTCTCACTCTTTTGCCCGGGCTAGAGTGAGTGCCATGGCATCAGCCTAGCTCATAGCAACCTCAAACTCCTGGACTCAAGTGATCCTTCTGCCTCAGCCTCCCGAGTAGCTGGGACTACAGGCATGCGCCACCATGCCCGGCTAATTTTTTCTATATATTTTTAGTTGTCTGATTAATTTCTTTCTATTTTTAGTAGAGATGGGGTCTCGCTCTTGCTCAGGCTGGTCTTGAACTCCTGAGCTCAAACAATCCGCTCGCCTCGGCCTCCCAGAGTGCTGGGATTACAGGCGTGAGCCACCGCGCCCAGCCAACTTTATGTTTTTGTTTTAGAGGATTCCTTTGCTCCCTTTATGATGCTGGATTTTTTGGGATTTCGCCAAAATTTGTTGGTGTCCCTTGATTTGCTGACTAGTGACAATAATAAATACTTTCATATATTCCCACAAATACTGTAACTGGAAACTTGTTTAAGAAATGCTCACTCAGCACCTTCTCTACTGGGAACTGAGGCTCTAAGTTGTAGTAGAAGGGACATGGTCTAGGACCTTGCTGAGTTTGTATTCCAATGGGGAGCCTGACATGTGGGTACAGAGGGGAGGACAGTGGGTCCCAGGGACACCTGACCTATTTAGAGTTTAGTGACAGTTTCTGAGAGGTTTTTATCATAAAGTTGAGACCTGAATTGGAGTCTTTCTGGCAGGCAGGTGAGGGTAGAGGGGAGGAGAAAGAGTGTTGCAGGCTGAGTGGATGATATGAGTGTTTTTCATGCAGCACCCAGATGGTCTCCCTCACCCGCCGCGTGTCTCCAGCACCAGAGCAGTGTCTGTGACAGGTGCTCGTAAGCGTGTATCGAAGAGCAGGCGTCATCCGGAGACTGAGTGGACGCCAAAAGGTTGGAGCCTTGGTAAAGCACTTGAACTTCTGTCTCGAGGGCTCCAGGAGGCCTTTGAGGGGTTTTCAGGAGATTGGCTTGATGAGGACCATCACTTGGCAGTTGAGCTCAGGGGAGGGCAGGAGGGAGGGGATGTGAGTTGGGCATCATTTGGGAAGCTGATGTGGGAGGGAGGGGTCTGGGCCAGGCTGGGCGGCTGGGGATTGAGGAGACCTGATGGCTGGATGTCAGGGGAGAGGTGGGGAGAAAGATGTAAACGACCACACGTTTCTGTCCCGCACATCTGGGCAGTGGCGGCTGGTGGGGGACTGTGGATGTTGGGTTTGAGGCGTGTCTGAAGCGTTCCTGTGCTCTGTGTTAGGGGTACAGCAGTCCTTACGCTTTCTCCTCCCCTCTGTGGAGATCTCTCCTCCTAGACGTGTTAGCCGGTCCTCAGGTCTGTTCACAGACCCCTTCCTCGTCAGTCGCCACCGTCTCACCCTGCTCTGCCTTCAGAGCCTGATGTCAATCTTGCTGCTTGCTCCAAGCTCCATGGAGACAGGCACAGGTTCACTGCAGTGTCACCAGCCCTAAAACGGTGCCCAGCAAGCATTTGTTGAGTTAGTGATTTCTGGACTTGTGAGTGTGGAGCACTGGAGCAGAGGTCTGGACGCAGGCAGGCCTGTGGGAGCTACCAGCGTTTAGGTGGTGACTGAAGTCTTGGGAGCAGCGATCACTTAGAACAGTGGCTCTGAGAGTGTGATCTGTGGACCCCTGGGGTTTCCTGAGACCATTTCAAGGGTCCTTAGTTCACAGCTGTTTTCATATTAGGGCATTATCTGACTTTTTGCTGTGTTGAGGTTTCATTGATGGTACAGAAGCAATGGTGGGTAAAACTGCTAGCCCCTTAGCACAGCTGAGAGCTGTGGTCCCCACGAGTCAGAGCGGTCCTTGTCATAGTACTCACAGTACTCTTCAACACCGCGAACCCACAGTGGGAAAAGTCCAGTTTAACCTACTGTCCCTGATGAAGCAATGAAAACTGATTTTATTAGCCATAACCCTTGGGAGCCCACCTTTCCGCCGTTCGGTGTGACGAAGCGGGAAGTGGGCGTGTGAAGCACTGGAATCTAATAGCCGTCTCCAGGACAAGTGGTCCTGCAGGTGTCGGAGCTGAAAGAACGGGTGACAGAAAACACTGTCTATTTAGATGTATATTTTCTCAGAAAAGAGCCAAATGACCAGATACTTCAAGGAAAATAACTGACACTATTGTTGGCAGTAATAAAATTTGAGCTTTCTAACAAAAATTTTGGAATATTTGATTCTGCTACCATGAGCTTGACAGCCTCCTAGGATTTAAAGACTTTTCTTCTGTGAACTTAATATTTTCCAAGTGACGTGTGCATGATGCTCCAAGCTCGCAAATGGGTAAAAGATCTATTCAAAGCACGAGAGTGAAGTGCGATGTCATAGTATGAAAAGTTAATTGACATGGTTTCAGATTCCACATCAGAACTACTCTTTAAGAAACTGCTTGTTGAGTTTTGGTATAGTATCAAAGAAGAATATCTACGTTTATTTAAAAAGGCAATAAAATTACTGTTTTCTTTCCCAACTACATATCTCTGTGAGGCTGAATTTTCCTCACAGCTTTCAGCTAAAACCATGTATGCAGCAGACTGAGTGCAGAAGCAGGTGTGGGAAGCCCGCTCTCTGCTGTTGGGGCAGACAGTAGAGAGCTATGTTAAAGGTAAAATAGGGCTTCTTACCCAATTATTTTTCTTGGAAAATAGTTACTTTTCATAAAAATGTTATCTATGGTAACATGTAATGGGCTTGTTACTTTCACATGTTTTAATAAATGTTTTAAAACATCTGTTTTAATTTCTAACATAGTATAATAAATATCAATAGATGTAACCCTCGTAAACAAAAGCCCTGGGGTCTTCAGTAGTCAGAGATGTAAAGGGGCCCTGAAAGGCGGGCGTCTGAGCAGCACTGACATGGAGCGTGGCGTGGCAGTCTAACCGGCTGGAGCACAGCAGGGGCCTGGCTCAGGGCACCTGTGAGGACCAGAGAGGTCCTCAGCTGGAGATGGGCACCCTGTCCTGATGGCCTGTCCCTGTGCCCAAGTGCAGCCTCGTAGGGTGGTGGCTTTTCCTGGGGAGAAGATTCCTCAAAGGTGAAGACTCGCTGGTTTGGCTGGAGAAGAGAGGCCTTGGGGGACAGCGTTAGGGAGGAGCAGAGGAAGAGAAGCTCGGAAGGAGTGACCAGAGCCGGGAGGATGTCGGCATGGAGTGTGTCGGGGCCCACGGAAGAAGCAGAGGGAGTGGTCAGAAGGCTCGTTTGGCTGAGAGTGAGAAGTGCATTAGGCCCTCAGTTGTGGAGGCTCCTGAGGGCGGTGAGTGCTGCTGGGGTGAGGGGAGCCTCTGTGGCCGAGGGGTGCTGAGAGGAGGGAGCCTGCAGGACAGGGCGGGGAGAGCGTCAGGAACGTGGTCCTGGGCCCGAGCCACCTGAGCCCGTGGCAAGGAGGGGCTGGTGGAGGCAGTGAGTAAGAGACACTCGCTTGCCCTGGTGAGAGGAGCTCGCCTGTGAGATGGTGGAACGTGCTGAAGAGGACGCAGACAGGGCTGTAGGGATTGCTGGTGTTTCAGTATTAAAAAGGGCAGTCGAAACATTGGAGCAGAGCGTGGGAGGAGGTGAGGGGACAAACCAGGCAGACATCTGGGAAAAGAGGGTTCCAGGCAGAAGGAGAAGCTTGAGTCAAGGCTGCGCCTGGAATTGAAATGAGTCCTGGAGAATTGATGCTAATCCCCACTTGCCGTAGACTCTGTGTGAAGCATGTTAGGAGAGGTGCTTTAAGATTTCCCTACTGAAATAAATTTCTTCACACCTTGGCCTTCCAGTCCTACCCAACTGTCCCTTGGTAGTCGACGAACTTGCGTTTTGCCCTGTTGGTGACCCTAATGCTATTTGCTCATGTTTCTTGGGTGCCTACCATGTGCCAGGCACCCTCGTTATTGCTGTGCGAGCCTCAGGTCAGCTCTGTGGCAGGAACTGGTTTGGGTGTGCGAGGGTGGGTAGGGAGGGTGGTAAGAGACAGGGCCTCACTCTTGCCCAGGCTGGAGTGCAGTCGTGTCATCATAGCCCTCCACAAGGCTCCAGCTCCTGGGCTCCGGCCATCCTCCTGCGTGAGCCTCCTGAGTAGCTGGGGCCACAGGTATGAGCCTGTGCGCTCAGCAGCGTTGGTGCTTTTCATAGCTCCATTTCGCAGATGACTAAACCAACAGGGAGATGAGGCCGCTGGCCATGGTGTCAGTGGAACCCTGTCTGACTCGGGTCTTGGGTCACTTGCCTCCGGAACCTGTGCTCTTGCTTATTGTGCTGTGGGCCTTCTGACAGGAACCCGTGCCTCGTTAGTCTGGGAATCCTGTGTCTGCATCTGCCTCTCTCTGTGTTGCTGGAGGGAAGATTCTTGCCCTTGAAAACATTCGCCAACGATTTTATCTTGTCTCTTCAGGGGCTCCTTATACTCTACCTTCAACCGTGACTGAATCTTATATAACTTAACACCGGTTAATCTCGGTATCTCTTCTAGCCACTGTTCTTATTTTTCTTTTTTTAAAAGTAAACTCCCCAAACAGGCAGTCTGTTTCCACTGCCTCAGTTTCTCCACCATCTGTTCTGTTCTCATTCCCTGGAGATCTTATTCCTGTTGTCCCAGCTTTTATTTTTAACTTTTGCATTTTAATAATAATAATGTTTGTTGTAGAAAATCAGAAACATGCAAATGAGGGGAAATCCATGATTTTCCTATGAGAAAAGAAAATAACAACAAAAGATTATTGTATTTCTTTTAGTCTTTTGTATTATTCATGCATGTATGTGTGTAGAGATTCCTTCCTTATATAGATACAGATTTTTTAAAATTCGGTTTTTTTGTTTTTGTTTTTTTTTTTGAGACAGTCTTGCTCTGTCACCCAGGGTTGAGTGCAGTGGCATCATCATAGCTCACTGCAGCCTCAAACTCATGGGTTTAAGCAATCCTGCTGCCTCAGCCTCCCGAGTAGCTGGGACTATAGGTGCCATCATGCCTGGCTAATTTTTTCTAGAAATATGGTCTCGCTGTTGCTCAGGCTGGTCTCGAACTCCTGAGCTCAAGCAATCCTCCCACCTTGGCCTCCTGGCGTGCTAGGATTACAGCGCCACCATGGCCCAGCACAAATTCTGATCTTGCTACTTTGTAATATATGTATTTCTGAATGTCATTCATCTTTAAAAACATGATTAGTTTCTTTTTTTTTTTTTTAAAGCGAGTCAAATTTAGCAGTGGGGGGTTGAATACCAACTTTAGTGACACTAATGTTAATAAGTTCTGATAACCCACTACCATCGGACCAGCCAGTTTCTTGATCATTATCAATTGTATCTCTTTTCCCTGTAGTTCAGCCATATCCACGTGCTGGGTATCTTGGTTCTGCCAGTTCTTAGATTTGAGGTCTTGAGCAAGTTACTTAACTCCTCTACCTTAGTTTTCTTGTCTCTTAGGATCGTGAGGATTAAATGAGATGGTGCAAATAAAATTCTTAGCATCAAGCCTAGCGAGACCTCAGAATGTTAGCTCCCAGTACCCGTGTGCTGTCCTCCACCCTCGAGGGGCTTCTCCACACCCCCACGTGCTTTATTCCTATCCTTGAGGTTGTCCTCAGAGTTAAGCTCCTCAGGGGTTCTGCCAGGCTCTTCAGTGTTACAACAGTAGTTTCCTGTGGCTGTTGTAACAAATTATCCATAAACTGGGTGACTTAAAACAAATATATTCTCTCAGTTCTCAAGGACTGGAGGATAAAAATATGAGGGGAGGGTCTTCATTACTTCTAGCTTCTGGTGGTTGCCAGCGATCCTTATTGTTCCTTGCCTTGTAGCCGCGTCGCTGCAGTCTCTACCTCTGTCTTCATGTAGCCTTTTCTCAGTGTGTCTGTCCCTACTCTCCTTAGGACACCAGTCATTGGATTGGGGCCCACCCTAATCCAGTATGATCTCATTTTGACTTAACTAATCACCTGCAAAGACCTTTCCAAATAAGGTCACATCCACAGGTTCCAGGTGGATATGCATTTTGAGGGGGACACTGTTGAATCTGTTATAGTTGCCCAGAAGCTTCATCTTTGGCTCTCTCCTTGTGTTCTAGCTCTCTGTCTCCCACGTCATTAACCCTCCCTTCATGGCCAAGCTTGTAAACAGAAGTCTCAGTTGCAGGCTGGGGAAACTAATAAAAGAATTTAAATAGGAAAAGGTAAATGTCTTATAAGGATTCTGGATGTTTCACAGAATCAGAGTTCAGGAATAGAATTAGGCTTTTCAGGTTAAATATGAAGTCAGGGGATGGGAAAACCACTTGCAGGAGTCTCTGGCCATCTTCCATTCTTTCCGTTCTCTGTAAGAACATTCTCTGAAATGGTTGTATTTTTCTGTTTTCAACATATTCTAACTCAGTTTTTTTTGGGGGGGGGGGCTAGAGTGCCGTGGCGTCAGCCTAGCTCACAGCAACCTCAAACTCCTGGGCTCAAGTGATCCTCCTGCCTAAGCCTCCTAAGTAGCTGAGACTATAGGCACGTGCCACCATGCCCGGCTAATTTTTCTATTTTTAGTTGTTTGGCCAATTTCTTTCTATTTTTAGTAGAGATGGGGTCTCGCTTTTGCTCAGGCTGGTCTCGAACTCCTGAGCTCAAACGATCCGCCCGCCTGGGCCTCCCAGAGAGCTAGGATGACAGGCGTGAGCCACCGTGCCTGGCCTTTACTGATACGTTTGATGGCTCCCGGAGTTCTGTCTCTGGCCTGACATTCAGACTCATCCACCCCCGTCCACCTAATGTCTCCAGTCCTCACGTTGTTCTCACTGCTGGGTCCTAACCTTTAGGTCTCAGCTTGAGTGTCACCTCCTCAAAGAGGCTTTTCCTGGTCATCCTTGTTGTGTGACCTGATCAGTTGACCAAGGTTATCACCTTCATGGCACTTACCACAAGTTGTGATTACACAGTTGTGACCAGAGCAGACTGGAGGCTGAGGGCACACCAGTTAGGCTGCTGATGTGGGCTGGGTTAGTGCTTGCGCCTGACAGCATTCCCTGAAAAGGTCCATCTGTAAGCCCGGGGCTCAGGGATTTTTGGGGAAGTGCCCCAAGTGAATCTGCAGAGTCAGGTTTGGGGGTAGGGGCCTGTGCAACACGTAATGAGGACCGAGAAGACGTAAGGGTGGACTTCCTGAGGACAGGTAGGAGGGTTACTGGGAAGGCCTTAACTACTGCTGGTGTGGGGCAGCTGCCCCGGAGAGGAGATGAGAAGGGAAAGGCGCGAACTTTTGCAGGGAGAGTCTCTGTGCCCAACACTGATCCAAACACTTAAAGCATTTACAGCATGCTTTTTGTATCAGTAAGTGACCAGCATGCTCTCCTTACATTTTTTAAGAATATGGAACTGGCCAGTACACATTTTCTTTAAGTTAAAACTTGACCTGTTCAAGAAGATGCTAAGTAGTATGCTGTACTTTAAGACTTTTCCTACAACTATGAATGAAGAGCTTTAAAATAGCAGCTCTTGGCCCGGCATGGTGGCTCACGCCTGTCATCCCAGCACTCGGGGAGGCCAGGCAGGAGGATCGCTTGAGCTCAGGAGTTCAAGACCAGCCTGAACAAGAGCGAGACCTCATCTCTACAAAATACAGAAAAACTAGCTGGACATGGTGGTGTGTGCCTGTAATCTCAGCTGTTCGGGAGGCTGAGGCAGGAGGATCGCTTGAGCCCAGGAGTTTGAGGCTGCTGTGAGCTAGGCTAATGCCGGGGCAACTCTGGCCCAGGTGACAGAGTGAGACTCTGCCTCAAAAAAAAAAAAAAAAAAAAGCAGCTCTTCTAGTTTAAGTATTCACAGATTTAGATACTGCTAACCTTAAAAAAAAAAAAAAACTTGTAAAATTGTTGAGATTAATGCTATAAGTCAGTGGGAACATGTTAGGAATGCTTCTTCTATTCCTTGTTGATTTGAAAACATGTAGTTACGCATCTTCATTCCTATACTGATTTGAAAACCTAACATAATTACAGTAACACTTAAAATTCTACCTTTTGGCTCTGTGTTAATACTCATTAGAGTCCAATGCTGAGTGCCTGGTGGGTATTGAAGAGAGAAAACTCCACTTTTAGAAGCGGTAACTTTCCCCATCTCAAGCAGAAAGCTCTTTTACTCTGCCTTTAATGTCAGTATTTTATATCCTGCCCAATAGAAATTTTTTCGGTGATGGAAAGGTTCTCTCATCTGTGCTGTCCAGTATGTCTGCCACTAGCCCTTTGTGTGTGTTGAGCACTTGAAATGTGTGAGATTAGTGTGGCTGATAAACTGACTTTCTAGTTTAATTTTAATAGAATTTAGTTTAAAAAACCACGTGTGCTGGTAACAACCACAACGGGCAGTCCTGGGTGGAGCAGCTGAGTTGTCATTAGTAGGGATCTGGACGATGTGGGGAAGTGTTCAGATCAGGATGTGAATTTGAAAAGTTAAAATCTGTTTAAACTATGGTGATTTTCACATGGACAGATAGAGGCTACTGCCAGTGTCTGCTCCACGAACTGTCCTTTGGGGTCCAAGGACCTAGATGAGAAGTCAGTGAGCAGAAGGCACAGAGTGGCCCATCTTTCCTTGTGACAGCACCAAGCCCCCAGAGGCAGGTGTGTGTTCTGCTCTTGGGTTTCTTTTGTCTCCACTGGTGTGTGTCTGGAGACATTGGTGGTTGTCACACCTTGGGGTGTGCCACAGGGGCGCTGCTCAACAGCAAAGGATCGTGCAGCCCAAGATTGCCCACGTTGAGACATGCGTCCTGCAGTTTAAAAAAAGTTGATGTGGCCTTCTATCAGTTGTCTGTTGCTGCATAACAGACTGCCCCAGAACTTAGTGACTTAAAGCAGTAAGTGTTCATCATTCTGTGCATTGTTGATACGGGCAGGGCTCAGCTGCCAGAGCGCTTCTCTCATGCACCTCTCACTCATTCTGCAGGTGGGCTGGGGGCTGTGCCTGCCGACTGGCCTCGCCCACGTGGGCTTTCAGCAGGTGCCTCTGTTCCCCTGCGCCTGACCTCTCCTGCAGTCTAGCTCAGGCCGCCTCCCGTAGTGGCTGAGTTCCAGCAGGGCAGGAACAGAGGTTGAGGGGCTGCTTGAGGCTGTGCTTCGAACTCACAGTGTCATCCGTGCTGCATTCTCTTGGTCAGTGCAAGTTACAAGGCCCAGCCCAGACTCTAGGGTAGGGAGGTAGACTCTGGTTCTTGACAGTAGGAACTGCAGAGACTGTGGCTGTTTCTTGTCCATTACAGCCTTTTCTCTCTGGTGGCCTTAGAACTGCCTGCTTTAGGATGTCCAGTTAATACTAATATCATGGTATCTGTGGAATGGATTCCAAAAATAAACTCTTTAAAGGCATCCATTTACTTCAGTTTGTTTGATATTTACCAAGTACTTACGTTAAGGAAGACACTGTGCTTGGTGATGATTAAGTACTGGAAAGTTGCTTCTAATCGTTCATTCTCTGGAGGGAGACACTAACTAGTGAAGAAGCAAAGTTCAGGCCTTATGGTAGGTGCTGTGGGCGTCTGGGCAGAGAGAAGGCACTTGGTTTAGAGTAATTGGGGAAGGCCTTTCTCAGCAGGTGACAGACACCTGAAGGATGAAGAAACAGGTAGGTGAGGAGTCTCAGTGCTGAAGGCCTGAGGAGGGTGCTGGTGCAGCTGAAGCATAGAGCACAAGGAGCAGAGCTGTGGGAGCGAAGGTGGGAGAGGAAGCCAGGCCTGGATCACACAGCCTTGTGAGCCAGAGGCTTGGGCCCAGGATGGTCTCAGTTTTCAGAGTGCCCTGGTGTGGACCTCGCATTATCTGTGGTTACCACACTGTGGAAAAGAGTTTGGATTTTTTTTCCTTGATGTAGTGGAAAGCCATTGGAAGATTTTAAGCAGGGAGTGACAAAATGTGAATTTTAAAAGATTGTTCAGATTGCTCAATGAAGAGTGAATTTCGGGGGGCAAGAGAGGTCATTCGAAGGAGACCATTGGTGAGAAGTGAGGCAGCTTGGCTGAGGATGAGGGCTGAGGAAACGGGAACAGACAGTGGCGGTAGTCAGCCATTGCTGACAGGTGGGCACTGGGACCAGGGAAAGGAAGGAGGCTCTGGGAACTTAGAGGGTGACAGTGTTGGGCATTGAGCTGAGGCAGGTCTCGTTGGCTCCAGTGGGGACCCAGAGCCACTCTTCGAACCTCTGAAGCTCCAAATGGACATAAGACAGCCAAGTGCAGGTGTTGGCTGATACATTTGTTGGCCCTGGAGCCCAGTTTGGAAGTCACAGTATTCAAATTCCCCTGAGTGGTTGCCATCACCACCAGGGTGCGCAGCCAGTAGAGGTTAGACACAGGAGATGTGGGGAGGGGCAACTCTTCAGGAAGGACAGAGTGGTGGGTGTTGACTGCCTGTTGTGCAGGCGAGGGGTCAGGTGGAGAGGGAGTGGGAAAAGGGTTCCTCAGATTTAAGGACTTCAGGTGGTGACACGATGGGGGTGAAAGCCAGATTGGGTTGAGTTGCAACATGGGTGATCTGCGGGGGAGACGCCCGTGTAGACACTACTTCAGAGTTTGCTCTGGAGGGCAGTGAAAGGGCCCAGGAGTTGGAGGGTGACGTGGGAAACGATGGAGAGGTCTGTTTTTTAAGTAGGGAGATTCTAAGCCTCGTGTTTATTTGGGTGTGTCTCAAAGCTTGACTGTGCCCACGAATGCCCTGGGGATCTTGTTAGTGCAGATCCTGATTCGCTCAGTGGGGTGGGGCCCAGCTTTTCTAACAAGCTCCCTGGTGCCGCTGGTCCATGGACCACAGGGCGAGAAGCAAGCACAGTTGACGTGGGTAGAAACAAGCTGGCAGTAGGCGGGTGGTAACTGAAGGCTAAAAGCCTTTAGAAGGCTCGAGGGTTTCTAATCTGTCTTTGTTCCCACAGGCCTGGCTCATCATTGGTGCCAGGTCTTAGGATTGAGTTAATGGTCACATGACATTTTGCGGCAGCTGTTTCACAGCTTCAAAATTTGTCCTAATCAGTATGCAGCTCTCTCTAGTTAGCAATTTAGCTGTGACACGAGACACGTTACAGCAGTTTGAATTTAGTATACAATTTTGTTTTATAGCTGAGAGGTGGGTTGAACTGGTTGGCCCTCAGCAGACAATAATATCTTACTGCATTTCCAGCAACGCTTGTATGCATAGCAGTCTGCATAAATTGCCTGCTAAACTCACAATATTAGGTTTTGGAAAAGACAAAGTGTGATTAAGAAAGCTGGGTTTGATTGAGAGAGAAGGGGATTTGATTTTTTGAAAAACAAAAGATTGTCTTTGTTTTTGAATGTAAAGACACAACAAAGCAGTGTTACAAGCCACATTATACAAGTGTGTTAACATAGCTATTCCTTGATAAACTGAAGATAAATAGCTCTGAAGTTTTGCACGTATTGACCTATTACAAAATCAGAGACATTCTGGGGGGGAGCGGTGAGCAGGAGTGTGAGAGTAACTGGGTGATCTGGAAGAAGAGGCAGAAAGGGGGAACTAGCTGCATGATGAATAACTGTGACAAGACAGAGAGGTTCCTCTACTTCCACCTCCTCCTCCTTCCTCCATACTGTTTATGTGGCTGAGGTTAATGAGCCTGGCTGAGGAGGAAGCAGGGACTCTCCCTGCACCTGTGCTGCTGCTCCGCCCTTTCCTGCCACCTGGCCCCCCACAGGGATGCCCACGTGGGGGCTGAGATCCCTGCCTGTAATTAAGCTCTCTGGCTTGAATGTGTGAAGTAAACTTTCTATCACCTTATAGTGAAATTTTGCTTTTAATGTTACTATGAAAGTCACTACTTTGAATCAAATATATGAGAAAACGAATGGTCAGGTAAGATAAAGGAGCAGTGGGCTTGACAGAACCTCTAGTCTTTATAAGCTTGCTTTTTTGTAAATAACATTCTTTATGAGTATTAACCGTTTTTGAATTCTTAGGGAAATAGACTCATGCCGTTTGTTTCCCAGTTGTGAGCCTAAAATCTCCCCCTTTAATAAAGGGAAAAACTCATGTGTAAGTCAGTTTTAAGACCCATAGGAAGGAAACTTAGATGCATTATTGGAGAGATGAAAGGGAACTTGAATAAATAGACATGAATACAGAACTCGAATACAGTATTCCTGTGTGCACATGCTTGAGTATTTTAAAGATGTCACTTAATTTGGAAGAGTCAATATTTGAGGGGAGTCAGTTCTAAAAAAAGAAAGATAAGGAAAGTGTCTGTTAGGTATTTTTTTTTTAAGTACCATGGGTAAGTGGAGCAAAGTACTGACCTGTAAATTAATAGGAATTTAGTTTGATTACTGTGGTATTTTAAAATCAGTTGGGAGTGGATGGTTTGTAATGTCTTGGATTAACTGGCATTCCAATTGGAAAAAATAAGGTTGAAAACTACATCTCACAGCACACATAGGTTCTGGGTGGATTAAAGATTTAAAGTAAAAGTTGAAACATGGAAGTCTTAGAAAAAATTTAGAGAAGTATTTTATAAGCTTGAGGTAGGGAAAGGGTTTCTTAGCATGACAGTAAGGCTATAAGCCATGAAAAGATGATGTTTATTCAGAATATATCTACAGCAAAAGATGCCTGTTTGGGGACCTCTGAACTATAGTTCAAAGGCAAGCAAATTGTGAAAAATGTTAGGAATGTATAAAATAAAGAGAGTTAATATCCTTAGTATAAAAGTAGCATTTCCAAAATAAATTGTTCCAGCGAGTCTATTTTTAGAAATTTATCCAAAGGAAAAAAATGAGAATACTTACTACAACGTTAGTTATAAAAGCAAAAGATTAAAAACAGTCTTTGCTTGAAACCCCTAGCTAGAATTTTTGGTATAAAAGCAAAAAATTGTTACTAAGCTATAAACTACGTGAGGGCCGAGAGCTGTGTCTGCCTCATTCCCTGATGTGTCCTCTAAAAGTGTCCATAGTAGGTCTTAATTAAATACTTGTGGTGTGCATGTGTCCATAGTAGGTATGACTGCCTGGATGAACCCAAATGCCCAAGAGAAAGGACTGGTTAGATCAAGGTAGGCTTGTAGAATGGAATATGGTGCGGTTGTTAAAAAAAAAAAAAAAAAATTAAGGTGACCCTTCTTAATTGGCATGAAGAGATGACCACAGTGCAGAAAGTAGGGGGCGGGGAGATTTCAGAATATGTATAGTTTCGGGAAGATGGTACTATTTGATTCATTTGTGAAAAATTATGCATTTATGTATCAAAGTCTGGAAGAAATGTACAAGGTCTGTCTGGAAAGTATCCAGCCATGTAATACGAAAAATAGAAACATTTACTGAAGAAGGTTCAAGATACAAGAAACATTGTACACAGGACAGTGACGCCTCAGTCCTCTTCAAAGTAGGCACCGTGGGACCTCACACAGTTCTCCGTGCATCTCTTAACCTGACCCGTACAGGTCCGTGTTCTCAGGTGTTCTGCATGCTGCAGGCCTTCCAGAACGTGGATCACTTTCAACGGATTGTCGACCATCTTCGAACTGTTTGTGCCACACTGTTATTTGCGCGGCACTCATCACATCGTCCCCGAAAGCCTTCTGAATCATCCGAACGGTTTTCCTGGAGGAACGTTCAAGCTCGATGCAAAGTTGATGCTGATGCAGATCCGTTGCTCTACTCACTCAGTCATTTAGAATGCGAGGGCCACACGGTACACACACTCGCTCCACAGCGCCTGGCGCCCCAGCAGTACAGCGAAGTCATCGTTGTTCACGCATACGCGTCCCAGTCCACTCGCCGTGGCTGTCGGGTTGCATCCGTACGGTGCAGACCGTTCTTGTTATATTCACGATGGCTGGGTACTTTCCGGACAGCCCTCTTGCTTTTGTGAAACGTGTTTTCTCTTGGGGGTGGATGGCGGCCAGGAACTGTATTAAGATACCATTTTCTCGGTATTTTTTGGAAAGTTTACCAAGATCATGATAATTAGAAGAAAGGAGATATTTTCATTTTGGAAGAAATATAAAAGCAAATTATTTATATTTGAAAGTTTTGTTTTTATTTTTTTAGCTCTAGCCCTGAATCCAGATATATTTGGAAATTTTAGAAGGTTTCTCAAAGTTAGCATGATTGAAATGAGCATATTACAGAAATTTCACAGTTTTAGTTTAAATTTGCCTTTCAATATAAGATTTTTATTGCTGCTGTATAGTCTGCTCTGTCATGGCACCTTACTGCCATGTTTTTATCATGCCTCTTCTCCCTGGTTTCTGTGTAAGAATGGATGCTGTTATCACTGACATGATGTAACTGCAGTCTTGGTGGGTTTTAGTGCCAGTACTTTAATGTTAAATAGTAACATTCTTTAAAAGTATTTTTCTTTCTTTTTTTTTTTTTTTGAGATGGGGTCTCACTTTGTTGCCCAGGCTGGAGTGTAGTGGTGCACAGCTCACTGCAGCCTCAAACTCCTGGGGTCAAGTGATCTGCCTGAGCCCCCCAAGTAGCTGGGACTACAGGTGAGCACCACCACGCCAGGCTAATTTTTTTTGTTTTTTATAGAGTTGGGTGTTTTGGTCTTGCTCAGGCTGGTCTCGAACTCCTGAGTTCAAGCAATCCTCCCACCTTAGACTCCCAGAGTGCTAGGATTATGGGGCATGAGCCACTGCACCCAGCCATAATTTTTCTGTTTTTTTGTAGAGATGAAGTCTCACTATATTGCTCAGTCTGGTCTTGAACTCCTGACCTCAAGCGATCCTCCCACCTCAGCCTCCCAAAGTGCTGAGCCACAGGGCCCAGCCAGTAACACTCTTCAGTAAGTGCACAAGTAAAAAAAAAAAAAAAAAAGTAAAAAATATAAAGTAGGTGCACAACCGAAGGCCAAGTGAAATTTAGCTGGTTAAGCTAATTGTAGCTGATGAAACTTTAAATCAGCGTCAAAGAGGGGAAACAAACAGCAGTAAGTGGACACTCTTAAGATGTAAAGAGCAAAAGATGTTGGGAGATTTTCAACTAAAATGTAATCTTTTGGTTAATACATAAATTACAAGAGGTAGAATTCTACTTAAAGTATAAATTTGTGGGAAAAATCTTTTGTATATTGGATTTTTCAGAATTCTTTGGTGAGATTATATACTTTGATTTAAGGACTCAAAAGTTAATTTCCTGAGGTTCAGGAGTGTCAGGTTTTAGTTGAGGTATAAACACGTTCTGTCTGCTATGTGAAGTGACCCGGCATGCCGGGGTGGTGGTGGACAGGCTTGGTAGGCAGGGGTGTAACTTGTGATGCTTCCAGAGGGGAGGCTGCTGGTTGGTTCTAGGACTGAGATTTACAGGATGGATTTAGGTAGTTACTATGACCACAGGAGAAAATTACTCCCCCTGCTGTAAGCTGGCGTCCTTTGACCTCGCACCAGCAGAGGAAGCAGGCTTAGGTGGGTAAGCAAGCAGTTGACATCCCAGGGTTAAGACCCAAACTCACCTTTCTGATGATCCCAAGCCTTCTGTTTTTAAATCACTGTGCAACACCACCTCCCACGGGAAAATAGCTTCATCTTTTTTTTAAATTTCTCTTAACAGTTAATATGTTAACATACTAAGCTAATAGTTGGGTATTCTGTACTTAAAAATTATAGATAAGTTTTCAAAATTTTTCCAATTTAAACCTCCGTTGCAGTCTTACTGTGATATCTGAAATTTGGGTGTTCACTTACTAGAGGTACCCCGGAAGGGAAGTTCCTCTGGGACTTGTGCTGAAGAGGGCCTGGAAATGAGCTCTTTGAGGATGAAGAGTAAGTCAGTCTTGTGGGTTTTTTTTTTTTTTTAAAGTTCTCTTACAGCTAGTAGGGTAACGAGATGTGGAAGCTGTTGGGACTTAGTCATTGTGGATTTATCCATAAAAAGGGCATCGAGGTCTCAGAAGTAGGTATTTCAGTGAAGGTCTTTGTTCAGTCTAGACAATGTCTGCAGTATGCTTGCTCCAGGTCGCCGGCATGTCCCCACATCCCCTCCAGTGCGGCAGCCACGCGGGTGGCACCGCTTTTCTGAGCTGGCCAGTGTGCGTTCACTCGGGGGTGAGGCTCTGAAAGTAGTTGGGTTACCTTGAATGTTACCTGTGTTGGCCATACATTATCGCACAGCGTACGTGGTTGGGTATTTGTCACTAATTTTCTTTGTCGTTGTTTCCCTGTGGCCCTCACTGCTTCCGTTTCTAGCCAGCGCTGCCCCACAGCCTGCCCATCTGAACTGGTGTCACTCATTTGATTGGCTAGAAAACCGGCAGCCCATTCACAGACCCTGCTGGCTGAAGAGAGGAACAGTGACTGAGTTCTTGGGGACATTTGGCAGTGTCTGGAGACATTCGTGGTTGTCATAACTTGGCAGGTGCTCCTGGCATCTGATGGGTGGACGCCAAGGGATGCTGTTCAACACCCTGCGTGCACAGGGCACCCCCACTGTCTGCAGTGTGGGACAGGACCCTGCGTTGTGCCTGGGGCCCAGCTCCGTGCTCCTGGGTAGAGGGAAGTGGTCTGTTCGAGGGTGAGTGAGGTTTGGTTCTCCCTTCTGCGTGTGGCAGTTACCTGTGTTGGAATCCTGCCGCTTGCCTATCCCCTGGTATTTCTGGGGGGTCTCCAAAGGGTGCTTCCTATGTACTTCGGAGTTCTTCTTGGGTGCTCTCTCTCTCTGCTGGGCTTTTTAGTTCTACTTCCATGAAAATGAGTGGGCAGTAAACTTGAGAACTGATATGCTCACGTAGTGTGCAGAGTTAATGTGTCAGAGTCTCCTGACGGACCTCTGGAAGCTCTTGCCGGGGGAATTGATGGGTACTCCACTTTAATCAAAGCACCGAGCCTCTGGCTGGAGGGGCAGCGCTGGGGGTGCTGATGCTCTGTGGGGGGAGGAGAAGACGTCCCAGCAGTCACTGAGTGGCTCTCCGCTCTTCAGTTAGTCACACGTGGGGCTGCCAGGTTGTTCTCACACACATGAGTTTCATTGTAAAACAAACGCGAATATATTATGAAATAGAATGAAAAGTTCGTATTAATTTTTCTCCTGTAACACTAGACTTTGGTGTGTATTTTTTTGAGAACACGGACATGTTTTTACATAACCATGGTTCAGTTGTCGACATCAGTGAATTTCGCACTGAAGTTGAGCTGCTTTCTGATCCACATGATGTTAATTGTCGAATGGTGCATTTTACAGCACTTCTTCTTCTGGGGTCCAGGCAGCCCAGGAACACGGATTGCATTTACAGGTCATGTCTGCTCTCCTTTCATCTGGAACAGCTTCTCTGTCTTTCTTACCCTTGACATTTTAAAGAGTACAGACCAGTTATCCTGTAAAACAATCCTCATTTTGGGTCTGTCTGGTGGCTTCCTCATGGTTTGACGTAGGTTTTGCATTTTGGACCAAATATCACAGAGACGTGTCCTGGGGCTTCTCTGGCGAGTATTTCCAGTGCAGTTGGTGCTTCTTGAAGGGTCCACTTTGAACCCCTGCTTGGGCCTTCGCACCAGCTCCCTGCTCTGGCCACCTGGACTGCTGGGTTCACGCTTCCTCAGGGTTGCTGCCAGCTCTGCCCTGTGCCCTATCCCTGCCCCCACCCGCTAAGTGCCTACAGTCTCTGAGATGCACCTGTCCTCGGGGCTGCACTGCATGCAGATCCTGATTCCTCGTGAGGTACCTTTCTCTTTTTTCTTTTTTTGAGGTAGGGTCTTATTCTGTCCCCTGGGTAGGGTGCAGTGGTGTCATTGTAGCTCACAGCAACTTCAAACGCCTGGGCTTAAGGGATCCTTCTGCCTCGGCCTCCTGCATAGCTGGGACTCTACGCAGGAGTAGAGCCGTGTGCGCCATGACATACGGCTAATTTTTCTATTTATAGGCGAGATGGAGGTCTCGCTCTTACTCAGGCTGATCTGAGCTCAAGCGATCCTCCTGCCTCAGCCTCCCAGAGTGCTAGGATTACAGGTGTGAGCCTCCATGCTGGCCAATGGCAGACATGCCTTTCAACAAGCAGTTACTAAGTTCCTGTTGGGTTTTGCTCTGGGACACAAAGATTAGGAAGTCTGTTCTTGGTGGACGTATGTTGTCCAGTTTTGCAGCCCACAACTACGAGGGGCAGAGCAATAGGTGAGGCTTTCAGGGGTGATTTGGAGCTGAGCCGAGAGGGTGCAGTGGTCAAGGTTGTCTTGTGGGGGCTCTGCCTCCCTCTCCCGTCTCTCCTCTCTGTCCTCCTCCCACTCCCTCCCTCTTTTTCCCTCCTTCAGTCTGCCCCATTCCCTCTTTCCTTCCATTTCCTTCCCTCCCCAACCCCTGCTGCTCAGTCCCTGTCGGGTCCATCATCTCTCTGAGGCCCAGATTTGAGTCTTAATGCAAAAGTTCTCAAATTCATGGCACTTTCAGTGTCTCAGGATTTTCACAGTGCCCTTAGGCCAAAATAAGTATCTAAATTTCCCTTTATTGAGTCTAAACAACTTAAGTGTGTCCCAGGAAGTTAGTAACCATTTGAAAAATAATACCCATAAATTGAAGGAAACTGTTTTTTAGTTCATTCTTAAATAACCAGAGTTATTAACTAATGGGTCCTATAGCTTCTCAAACTGCAGCGTCAGACTGGACTGCCCCCTCGTTTCCTGCTGCATGTTGATTTCCATGCTGGGCTCGCCTTTTCACGCAAGCAGCCAGCAAACCTGGCTCTGGGGGGACGTGACGTCACCGGGAAAGGTGTAGCGCCACCTGCTGTTGGAGCGTGAACCTCCTCAAGCTAGTGGCCTCTTGCTGCTGGACAGCTGCTACCGCGCCGTGCCCTTCCCTCGGCTTTAAAATGTCTTTCGGTGTCCTATGAGTTCACTGCAGTGTCTCTGGCGTCTTGGGTTGGTTCCCTGTGGGAGCTGAGGTTTTAAGGGCTTGGGGAATCTGCCTGTGCTGTCCGTTCCCATGATGAGGGGCCACCCCTGGAAGTACTTGGACAAGGATGGAAGGAGGGCTCGCGCTCTCGCTCCCCCCGCCTCCCCCACCCCCAGGCATCACAGTTAAGTCTCTGCTGTCTGACCGGGGGAGATGAGAAGATGCTCAGGGATGGGGACTACAGAGGGGCCTCGCCGGCATTCATAGCACGGCTTCTGTGGTAGAGGTGGAGCTCATCATCTAAAAAATGTTAAAATAGACTTTTAGAAGATGCCGTATAGTTTTTCCTGACAGATGTGACAGGTGAACTGGAAACAGATGGTCTCTCAAGTTACCTTTATTAGCCACTCCTTAGTTCCGGCCGTGAGCCTTTCTCCTATTTCTGAGAGATAAGCGGATAATACAGTGACGATACTCTTGAATTCTTACAAAGGAAAATATTAAAGACGTTTTGCAGTTGTCTTCTTTTTTTTTGGTTTGTTTTTTAAAGAGGCAGGGTCTTCCTCTGTCGCCCAGGCTGGAGTGCAGTGCTGTGACCACAGCTCACTGCAGCTCGGAACTCGCGCTCAAGTGATCCTCCTGCTTCAGCCTCCTGAGTGGCTGGGATTCACCCAGCACACCTGGCTAATTTTTCTATTTTTTTGTGGAGACGGGGTCTTTCTCTTGCTCAGGCTGGTCTTGAACTCCTGACCTAAAGTGGTTTTCCCACCTTGGCCTCCCAGAGTGCTGGGATTACAGGTGTGAGTTACCACGCCCAGCCAGTAAGCTCCTTGGAGAATTGCTCTGACTAATGGTACTTTGATCAAAGAATTTTATCTTACCTAAATATTTGCTTCCTTAAAGCTTAACTGGGAAGGAACATCTGGAACTAAAAGGAAATGTATATCCTCCTTAAAACAGATTTTCCTAGGAGTGTGTCTTTGCTGTTTCCAGTTTTTTTTTTTGGAGACAGGGTTTTGCTCTGTCGCCCCGGCTAGAGTGCGGTGGCGTCATCGTAGCTCACGGCAGCCTCAGACTGCTGGGCTCAAGTGATCCTCCTGCTTCAACCTCCTGGCCACTTCTTTATTGTGGTCTTCTTACTCTCCTCCCTTCTTTTTATAACTGAGCTTTTTTGTACCAACAGAGTTTAAGAGAGGGTTAGCAGTTGGACTACACATTCCAGGAATGGAGACAATAAGGTTAATTTGCCTCTCACACCCAGAGAGAGACAGAGTTTGCCAGTGTTTCATGTAAGCAGGGAATAAACTTGACCCTTCCCTCTCCTTGGGACTCTGTGTAGACGTCAAAGCATCAGAGTGGCCTTCTTTGGCTACCTTTTTATGAATGACCCCTGTCCCACCTATCTTACCTTATTACCCAGTTTCATTTTTCCTTAGCAATGGACAGCACCTGTCATATTGAAATTAAAGACTTACATTATTTACTTAATGTAATGCGGCTAGAAGGGAAGCTCCGTAAGAGCAAGAGCTGTGTCTTGTTTCCTGCGGGTTCCCTGCCTGTCGGTGCCTGACATGTGATAGGAGCTTGGTCCATGTTAATAGGTGTCCAGTGAATGAGTGAAGGGTGGCTCACAGATATAACCCAGGTATTGAGGCCATTTTATTGATAAATGTTTTGTTCATAATTTAAAGCTTTCGTCCTTTTTTAGTACCGTTAGATACAGTATGGCTGTGCATGTACTCAAATTCCTGTAAATATTTGTGCTGTTTCACCTTGGCCTACAGTGGTGCCTGGCACTGTAACAGGCTCACAGATGCTTTTCTTGCGGTGACCACAAAATCCAGACATCAGCCGAGCTTTACAGAGCACTGTGTAAATCTGCACAGCCTGAGGCCTGGTTTCTGTTATTCTTGTTTCTTTCCAGTCCCCATTCTAAGTCACAGATTATTTAGAACATGGTTTTTAAAAACACTTTCAACTCAGAATACCTTCTATGCTTTCCAGTTTTTATAGGAAATTAAGGTACTCATGTCTTTAGCTACTAAGTCCTTTTTCTTCACTGTTGGGGGGGTGGATATTTTACTTTTTAAAATTGTCTCTAATTCTTCAAGGCAAAAATATATTCGTGTTTCTAGGATTTCTGTTTAAGAAGCTAGTGGCTAAGGTGTCAGTCCAAATCTGGCAGAGAGCACCGGAGTCACCAGGGGTCTTTGTGTACATCTCTTTGACCCTCCCTGGGCTTACTGAATCAGACTGCCTGGGGAGGAATACCTGGGAGTTCAGTTGATGAGGGTTTTAAATTAGGCTAGGTTAAAAAGTTTGATTTTTCTTCCGTAGGAGGAGTATTTGAAGACTTTTGAGCGGAGGAGTCATATGTCAGAGCTGTCCTTCACAAAGATAAATCAGGCAGTGATGTTTAAGATGGATTGAAGAAGAAGAGAGGTGGGGTGAGGAAGAAAGTAACCGGCAAAGATGGCGAGCCGGAAGGAGCCGAGGCACCGGGGTAGAGCACAGGGCGCCGGGGACATTGGATAGAACGCGGTGGCAGCGTGGCGTGCAGGAGGCGTTTGGGTCTGTGCTGGGACCGTCAGTGGGTTTGGAAAGGACAGGCACACTGAGTCACTCACCGTTTCACACTGGTGGAATCTGACAGGCCTGTAAACATGATGGGCAGTCGAGCCTTAGAGCACTGCAGTGGTTAGAGTTTTCTAGGAATTGGGGTGCATCAGGGCAGGGGAATAACAAGGAGTGGATCACTGACATGGGAGAGCCAGTTAGCAGGGTTCAAGGAGGACATGATTGGATGCGGCAGATGCTGCCAAGATTGGCCACGCGAAAGGAGGATGAGGATCTGTTGTTGCTGGCTTTGGAGTTGTAGGGCAGGCAATTGGAGGCAAAAGATTCGAGCTTGGAAGGAAAGACAGAGGTGGGGATTTGAGAGTTCTTATAGAGACCATTGGTGCAGCCATAAAATGAAGAGATCATGTATTTATTCACAAGCACCTAGGTTACGTGATGCTGGTGTAGGTTTGGATATACAGATAATTTTATTAGTGTTATTCGATTGCAAGAAATAAACCAATCGAAGCTATAGATTAAGCAAAAATAATAATAATAATGGAATTAATTGTAAGGACTGAAATGTAGAGGGGCATAGGAATGGACAGGAACAAGGAAATAGCTGTGATCTCAAGGGTAGCCAGCCACGGCCGTCAGTTCTTGTTACACTTCCAGGTGCAGGATCACGCCCGACATAAGGGTCTGTTTCCACGCTGTTGGGGATGGAGTTTGTTTGGTCTGGCTTGAGTTGAGTTCCTCGCCCTGGTCCTGTCAGCTGTGGTTGGGGTGAGTGGTGGTGGGCAGCTGGGCTGTGTAGTTAGTGTAAACATGCTGCTGCCCGTGGACCATCCCGATTGTGGAGTTGGGGGGAACAGTGGTGGCAACTCTTAGAAAAGGTAGTCTGAAGGCTGAACATGTCCCTCCCCAAGAAAGTGTTCAGAGCAGTGACTAAGGCAAGGCACAGTCCTTGCTGACAGCCTAGTAGAATAGAAAAATAGCAGTGAGTTGAGAGAACAGAAGGAAGAGTGCTTAATTAGGGGAGGGATAGAAGATTCTTGAAGAGGCATCTTTAAGCTCTGTCTTTAAGGTTAAATGGTATTTCCTGGCCTGGGCGGGGGAGAGGGCAAAGAACATTCTGAGCAAAGGAGTAAATCTTAATTGTTGCATCTAACTTTCTTTTTCAGATGTACACAGACTCATTGTTTTAAAATGAGAGTAAATATAGTGTCCATGTCAGCCACTAGGCTCAGGAGTCAGATTGCTGAGTATAATCCTAACTCTGCCCTTTACTTTTTGTACAACTTCTTTCCTGTGATCTTGCAGAATTAAAATCACAAGGCGTGGCCGGGCGCGGTGGCTCATGCCTGTAATCCTAGCTCTCTGGGAGGCTGAGGCGGGCGGATTGTTTGAGCTCAGGAGTTCGAAACCAGGCTGAGCAAGAGCGAGACCCTGTCTCTACTAAAAATAGAAAGAAATTAATTGGACAACTAAAAATATATAGAAAAAAAAAAACTAGCCGGGCATGGTGGCGCATGCCTGTAGTCCCAGCTACTCGGGAGACTGAGGCAGGAGGATCGCTTGAGCCCAGGAGTTTGAGGTTGCTGTGAGCTAAGATGATGCCACGGCACTCTAGCCCAGGCAACACAGTAAGACTCTGTCTCAAAAAAAAAAAAAAAAAATCACAAGGCGTGATGATGACAGTGCACGCCTCACTGGGTTACTGAGGGATTAAATCAGATGGTACGCGTGAAGTATTCAGCATCGTAGCATAAATGGCATATCATAAGTCCTTGATACTTTTTATTGTTTAAAAATAATTTGAACTATATCTTCTTTTTTAGCTATACTTTTAAAATCTAGTTCGGTGGCTTAGAATGTATCTGTTTAGCTATTCTTAACATTTCAAATGTGTGTATTCAGGACGCTTACTAATTAAATTGTTGTAAGACTTACATGGATAATAGGAAAAGTGCTCAGAGCAGTGCCCGACACACAGCCGAGTGCCGTGTGGACAGGCGTGTGCTGTGTTACTGTGCGCTGACTGCTGATCACGGAGTTGCAGTGCACCCATGCTCGGACTGGAAATCTGGGTCCTGGATGTGATGTCTTCCTCATTTTTTCCCCCTTTGGGGAAAACATCCTCTAGTAGCTTCCTAGATTTTGTATGTCTTTATTCTGACTTTGACTTGGTAGTTTTGTTGAGTGTAGCATTCTTGGTTGGAGTTAGTTCAAGATATTCCTCTATTTTCTTCTAGCTTCCAGTGTCGCAGTGGAGAAATCTGGTGCCATTTGATTCTTGACCCTTTATATGCCGCCAGTTTTTTTTTTTTTTTTGAGACAGAGTCTCACTGTGTTGCCCAGGCTAGAATGCCATGGCGTCATCCTAGCTCACAGCAACCTCCAACTCCTGGGCTCAAGCGATCCTCCTGCCTCAGCCTCCCGAGTAGCTGGGACTACAGGCATGCGCCACCATGCCCGGCTAGTTTTTTCTGTATATTTTTAGTTGTCCAATTAATTTCTTTCTGATTTTAGTAGAGACGGGGTCTTGCTCTTGCTCAGGCTGGTTTCGAACTCCTGAGCTCAAACAATCTGCCCACCTCGGCCTCCCAGAGAACTAGGATTACAGGTGTGAGCCACCGCGCCCGGCCTATGCCGCCAGTTTTATCATCTGGAAACTTTGAGGGTTTGCATTTTGTCTCTGTTTGTTTGAAATGTGATATGCTTTGATATTAGTCTCTTTTCGTTCATTGTGCTGGGCGTCTTTTTAGTCTGGAAACTTACTTAGACCGACAAGGGATTTATCAAAGCTGTATAGGGCGCTGTTTTAGCCTGCCTCCTCGTTTCTATGTTGAATTTAAAGTGCTCTGAGCATTTCGCTGTTTTCGTACACTTTTCCATATTGATGTATTTCCCTGGTTCTTCCTCCAGAAACACATCAAATGTTTAGTAGTCATTACTGTTGTCAGTGGCAAAGTTACTTTTTTTCTTGCTAAATTTGAGGTATTCACCTAGGTGAAATCAAAGTTGGGAGAAAGTTGAAGAGGTTTTTTTGGCCATATTGCATAGTGACTGTCCTTTTGAAAAAAACAAACCTTCTGACATAACTTTTTCCCTAAAGATTTACTGTGTCCCCTATAGAAACCACAGTGAAGTGGTTGCTAAGAAAAAAAGGTGGGGGTGGGGTTTAGTGAACACAAGAAAATGTCGGGCATTTTAAAAACAACTGAACATTTAAGAAATTTATTACTGAGCAATTAGGTTTAGCCAAAACTAATTCATGAGGGAGCCATCCCAAGTGTTCAGATGCCTGTCCTCTTCCATTGCATACGTTAATATGTGGCTGGGTTCACCCCAGACTGTGACGTTTGAAATGGCTGCCCCGGTATGTTCTTTCATTTTCTCAAGGATTTACCAGCATGAGAGTCCAGATCTGTTACTGAGTGAGGTCATTTCATGGTATGACATTGGAAATCCGGCTGGCCAGTGTTCTGTAGGCAGATAAAAGCTTTATATGAAACCTACAATGTAGCGCTTGAAGACTTCATTAAGGAAACTCTGGACTGCATGGTGGAAGTGAGGCAGACCCCCAGCCTGCTGGGAAAATGGGGTGAGCCTAGACTTTCTATAGCTGTGGGCAGGGGTGTGAGTCCGTCTCTGTGTGCTCCGTTCGGAGAATGAGCTGGAGACCCGTGCGCACAGTAAGATACAGAAGACATTAAGGTTGGCAAATCTTTTATGTATTCAGCCGCAGTATGTTGATTTATCTTTTTCAGCACCTTGTTTACAGACATTCGTTTTACCGCCAAGATAAAGTGCAGGCTTGTCCTCCAACCGAGGCAGCCTGTAGAGTTGTTCACGTCTTCATGTGAGTCTGAGCTTTTCGGCAGAAGTCGCATGGTTTGCTTATCTGCCTTTGTTCTGGCCTCTAGTAGGTACCAGTAGTAAGTTTTCTGAGAAGAATGTTCTGGTGCCATGAAGTTTAAGGCAGCCTACCATCGAGGAGATTTGAGCCTGTGGTGCTCTGAGGATCGTAAGACCCAAACCCAACTCAACTGAAGACGAGATTGTCATACCCCCTGCGCGCACACACCCTCTAATGGCCCGGCAGAAAAAGAGATGTACTCAATTCTGGGTTTAGATACTGTTTACTTCAGTTTCTGTTGTTCTCTGGCACTCAGTAAAAAATTGTGAGACACAAAAAAGTGAATCTCTTGTTAAGAGAGAAATCGACGGAAGCAGACAGAGATGCCCCGATGCCGGAACTGCCAGACGGGGGCTTTAAGATTACTGTGAGTAGTATGTTGAAAGATTTAGTGAAAAAGATACACAACATGTTTCATACATAAAACTGTGGGGAATTTTAGGAGATGGAGCCTGTGAAAAAGAGTTAAACGGAAATGTTAGAGGTAAAAAAAAATCACAGATGAATAATTTCTTTTGAAAAATTATTCTGCCGAGCTTATCAGCAATTGACTTAGCTGAAGAAGGAATCAGCGAAACTGAGGTGGGGTCGGTAGAAATCCAAAGTGAAACATAAGAAGGACAAAAGAATAAACTGACAAAAACAGAGCGTCCAAGAGTTGTGGGCAATGACAGGTGTCTAATGCGCATGCGATTGGAGCTCTAGAAAGAAAGTGGGGCGGAAGAAGTGTTTGAAGAGCTCATGGTTAAGAATGTTTCAGTTAATAGAAGACAGCAAACCAGAGACCTGTGTCGTTCAGGGAACTCTCAGCACCTTCAGTACAAAGCAGCCCACCACCTGGGGATCAGCCAAACTGCTGAAAGTCAAAAATAAAGAGAAAAATTTGAATGTAGCCAGAGAAAAAAGATACATTTCATACAAAGGAACAAAGAACTACAGCAGACTTTGTAAAAACTATGCAGGTGAGAAGACAGTGGAGTAACATCTTTTTTTTTCCTCCCTTGTTTTACTTAAAGAGACATCTCGCTCTGTTGCTCAGGCTGAAGTACAGTGGTGTGTGATTGTAGCTCACTGCATCCTCCAGCTCCTGCGCTCAAGCGATCCGCCTCAGCCACCTGAGCGGTTGGGACCACAGGCGTGTGCCATCGAGCCCTGTGAGTACATCTTAAAAGCACTGAAAGGACAAAACTGTCAGTGCCGAAGTCCATATCCAGTGAAAATACTTTTCAAAAATGAAGGCGAAGTAAAGACTTTTTCATGCAAAATCTGCAGAGTTCATTGGCAGTAGATCTGCCCTGCAAGATGCAGGAAGCTCTTTGGGCAGAAGTGCAGTCCCTGGACACACTGCGGGTGTCTGTGCCAGCTGTCCCGGTGCGGGCACAGTCCCCAGTGAGGCTGCTGTCACTGCAGATGCCTGCTGCACGGTTGGAGTGCCCCAGGCTGCTTGTGCTCTGACCAGTGGCTACAAGTTTGGGAGGTTCCCATGATCTCCTTGTGATATTATTAATACGTAATATATGTAAATATGTGTTTTCATCCGTGGTTCCTGACTCATAACTCCCATAGGTGGTGTTACAGTCTTTTGTGATAATGTTGGGTGCTTTAGGGCTCAGAAGCAGCCTCAGGAAACAGAATCTCAGGACTCCAATCTGATTGTGAGTCATAAGACCCTCATTCCAGAGAGGGTCCTGCCCTGCACCCGGGAGGAAGGAATGCTGCACAGGGAGGCCAGGAAGACTGAGCAGACAGGCCTTGCTGGGCTTAGATCGTACGCTCTTTGTCCAGTAACGTTTCTGTACAGTTGTCAGCTATGCCTGTCCAACAAAGGTCTCCATGAAAGGCCCAAGAGGACGGGGTTCAGGGAGCTTCCAGATAACTGAACACATGGAGGTCCCGGGGCGAGGGTGGTGCACCTGCGGAGGGGGTGGAAGCTCCTCGTGCCTTTCCCCGTACCTCACCCCGTGCATCTCCTTATCTGTCTCCTTCGTGGTGTCCTTTATAACAAACCAGTAAACGTGTTTACTGAGTTCTGGGAGCTGCTCCAGCAAATTGAACAAAACCAAAGAAGCAGTTGTGGGAACCCCAACTTGAAGCCAGTTGGTCCGACGTTCTGGAGGCCTGGACTTGTGACTGGTGTCTGAAAGAGGGGGTCGTCTTGGGGACTGAGCTCTCAACCTGTGGGATTTGACGCTGTCTCCACGTAGATAGTGTCAGAATTGAATTGGAGGGCATCCCGCCGGAGTCCCCTCCTTGGTGGTGCGGAGAACCCCCCGACACACACACATACACACACACACACACACACACACACACACACAGGTGTCAGAAGTTTTCTGTGTTGATTGTTGTTGAGTTGGTACTGTAAGAGCAGAGGGAAAATGCAGTTGGAGTTTTTTTGAACTATTCCTCAAGTTTGGTAGTTTGCTAGAACAACTGACAGAACTCAGGAGAACATTATACTTAAAACTATGATTTTATTATAAAGGATACAAATCAGACCTAGCAAATGAAGAGACACACGGGGCAAGATCTGGAAGGGTCTCAAACACAGAGCTTCTGTGCCCTCTCCCCATGGAATCACTCACCTGACACACTGGTGCCTTCACCAGACAGGAAGCTTCCCTGAGCCTTGGTGTTCACAGGGTGGTTTTTTTTTTTTTTTTTTTTGGTGGTCACAGTTTTTATTGGGATTTCATTACATAGGCACAATTGATCAATTCGTTGACTGTGAGATTGAACTCAGTCTCCACACCACACCCCCAGGTCAGAATGGCTCAAAACCCCAACCCAGGGCTGGGCATGGTGGCTGATGCCTGTAATCCTAGTACTCTGAGAGGCCAAGGCGGGAGGATCCCTTGAAGTCAGGAGTTTGAGAGCAGCCTGAGCAAGAGTGAGACCACATCCCTACCAAAAATAGAAAAAATTAGCCAGGTGTGGTGTGAGCCTGTAGTTTCAGCTACTCGGGAGGCTAGGGCAGAAGGATCGCTTGAGCCTAGGAGTTTGAGGTTGCAGTGAGCTATGGTGAGGCCATTGCACTGTACCCAGGGTGACAGGGCGAGACCCTGTCTCAAAAAACAAAAAAAACCCAACCCTTTAATCGCTGGCGTCATCTTGTCTCTTAGCATAAACTCAGGGGCTCATGTGTAGCAAAGACATGCCTTATCACTCCAGAAATTCCAAGAGTTTTTGAAGTTCCCTATTACAAAGACCAGACTAAAATGCTAGACGATTGTGATACAAAGAGTGGGAAGGAAAAAATAGGGTTCATTGAAAATGCAAGTATAATTTTTGACTCCCCATAAACTTAACTATTGATAGTCTGCTGTCGACGGGAATCCTTATTGATGACATAAACAGTTGATTAACACGTATTTTGTATGCTACATGTATTATATATACTGTTTTGTTTACAATAAAGTAAGCTAGAGAAAAGAGAATGTTAATAAGGAAGGGAAAATATATTTACTACTCATTAAGTGGAATTGGCTCATCATAAAGGTCTTTATCCTCATCTTCAAGTTGCGTAGCCTGAGGAGGAAGAGGAGGGTTTAGACTTGTCTCAGAGGTGGCAGAGGCAGAAGAGATGGAGGAGCACTCTCACTCGGCTGAACTTTAGGGAAATACGTCATCATTTCTGACTTTTTTACTTCTTCAGTTCTGTAAAAATGCTCCTATACCAATTTAGTTTCCGTTCCTGTATTATAGAAGGATCTGTGTTTAAAAGAAGTTGAAAGCAGTCCTGAAAGATTGGAACCCTCTGGCAGGTGGTCTGATGTTAATTGTTTTCTGTTGTCTTCCTCGGTGTCTGGCACTGGTTGGGAAGCACTCCCCGCCATCACGGCATCCTCTGGTGTGGGGTGTGTTAGCTCATGGATTTCTACAGAATCCAGATCTGAAAACCCTTCATCCACCAACTGTTTTGCCGTATTCAGTTTCTATCGTGATTTCCTTGATTGGCTCTGTTGTATATCCTGTGAAGTCATGCAGAACATCTGGACACAGTTTTCTCCAGCAGGAATTTATGGTTTTGGGCTTTTTCTATAACAATGATGGCATCTTCAGCGGCATAATCCTTCCATACTTCCATGATGTTCTCTCTGTGGGGGTTCTTTTCCATAGCGTTGACAGTTCTTTCCATAGAGTACTGTGATGACTCTTAAAGGCACCTGTGACAGCCGGGTGCAGTGGCGCACACCTGTAATCCCAGCAGCCTGGGAGTCTGAGGCAGGCGGATCGCTTGAGCCCAGGAGTTTGAGGTTGCAGTGAGCTGTGATGACATCATTATACTCCAGCCCAGGCGATAGAGTAAGACTCTGTCTCCAAAAAAAAAAAAAGAAAAAAAATGGTCCTTATGACTCCCAATCTAGAGGCTAAGTTAAGAACTTTATATTTGAGGACAAGTAGACCACTTCAATACCTTTGGTGTTGAACTCATGGGTTTCTGGGTGGCCAGGGGCATTGCCCAATATCAAAAGAACTTTAAAAAGCAGTCCCTTATTAGCAGGGTACTTTCTGACTTCAGGGACAGAGCATCGATGGGACCAATCCAGAAGAGGGGTTTTCGCTGTCCATGCCTCGTACAAGCAGGTGACTGACAGCTGGTGCTTGTCTTTTCCCTTCAAGGCGAGTAGCTTTGTAGATAAGGGCAGTCCTGATCAAAACCTGACTGCACACACACGAAACAGTAGAGTGAGCCTATCTGTTCCTGCCTTAAATGCCCTTAAATGATGGTGCTTACTTCTCTTCCTTGCTACTACCTGTCTTCTGTGGCATTTTTTTTTTTTTTTCCAGAATAGGTAACTTTAATCTGTATTAAAAAGCTGTTTGGGCAGATTTTCTTGTTCCTCAGTGATTTTCTTAATGGTGTCTGGGAGCTCTGCTGCCTCTTGGTTGGCAGAAGCTGCTTCTCCTGTCATTTTGACAATTTTAAAGCCAAATCTCTTTCTGAATCATCAAACCATCCTTTGCTGGCATTAAATTCTCCAGCTTTTAGATCCTTTACCTTTCTTTTGCTTTAGGTTGTCAAAAAATGATGACTTCTCAAATCATGTTAGAGTCTATAGGTATGTCTTTCTTACAGTAATCTTGCACCCACATAAAAGCTGCATTTTCTCTTCGCCCCTGAGGGTCTCCCTCTTGCCCTGGCTAGAGTGCAGTGGCTCCTCACAGCTCAGTGCAATCTCAGACTCCGGGCTTCAAGCGACCCTCCCACTTGGCCTCCCAAAGTGCTAGAATTACAGGTGCGAGCCACCACACCTGGCAGAAGCTGCATTTGCAATATGTGTTAAAAAGGTATTTCACACAAAGTGCAGGATTTTCTTCTTTTTTTTTTTTTACAATGATCCTTATGCTAAATAGTTTAGCTGGAAATGGCAGGCAGCCATAGCTGCAGATTTCATTCTGTGGAGCATAACGAGCGATTCAGTCTTTTCTTGTAATGTCATGACTTTCGTCTGTTTTTTGGGAGCACTTTCAGCATCAGTAGTGGCATTTCGTATGTGTCCCATGGTTTTTATTCAACGTTTATTGTGCTAAAAACAATGAAAAATACGCGAGAACCCTGAGGGATCATGTGTTGCTGCTATGTGCAGTTTACCTGCGAGATGGACTGCTCACGTGGAAATGATCAGTGTCACAGGGTGTTTAAATACTCGCAATCCTTGATCTCACCACAGTTAGTTTTATGCGATTGTGATTTAATACGGCATCTTGATGTTTGTTTACATTTCCCTTGATTGCTAATGGTGCCCTGTGCGTAAGTTGAAATTTTAATTTTTTGTAACAGATTTGTGTATATTTTATGCTAGTAAATAAAATAGACTAGTCTCTACTTATGTTTTATGCGTTCATAACATACCTAACTTTCTCTTAATTTTTCTGATGTTTCTAGGCTACACAGTTAATCTTGGGTTTTTTTCAAATTGCTGCAAATCTCCAAAAAAATTTTCCAGTTTTTACTGGAAAAAATCTGCATAGAAGTGGACCCATGTAGTTCAGACCCTTTTTGTTCAGGGGTCACCTGGATTTTGTTTTAAGATTTTCTCCACCCCCACCCCTGTTAGTAATGTGCCAGCATGGGAACCGAGTTTGAGGGAGGCACATCTCACAGTGTGCGTGAGCACCCAGTCACTCTGAACCACAAAAGGATCTAGGAAAACTCGTGTGTGAAGTACTAGAATTTTATTTGATGGTAGACTGTATTAAGTCTGTATTGTCAATCCTAGAGCAACCGCTAGAAAATTCTTTTTTTTTTTTTTTT
>NW_012151330.1:792911-793425 GCF_000956105.1 Propithecus coquereli | reverse complement strand
CTGTGCGTAAGTTGAAATTTTAATTTTTTGTAACAGATTTGTGTATATTTTATGCTAGTAAATAAAATAGACTAGTCTCTACTTATGTTTTATGCATTCATAACATACCTTTCTCTTAATTTTTCTAATGTTTCTAGGCTACACAGTTAATCTTGGGTTTTTTTCAAATTGCTGCAGATTTCCAAAAAAATTTTCCAGTTTTTACTGGAAAAAATCTGCATATAAGTGGACCCATGTAGTTCAGACCCTTTTTGTTCAGGGGTCACCTGGATTTTGTTTCAAGATTTTCTCCACCCCCACCCCTGTTAGTAATGTGCCAGCATCGGAACTGAGTTTGAGGGAGGCACATCTCACAGTGTGCGTGAGCACCCAGTCACTCTGAACCACAAAAGGATCTAGGAAAACACGTGTGTGAAGTGCTAGAATTTTATTTGATGGTAGACTGTATTAAGTCTGTATTGTCAATCCTAGAGCAACCGCTAGAAAATTCTTTTTTTTTTTTTTTTTGAGACAG
>NW_012151330.1:773983-791661 GCF_000956105.1 Propithecus coquereli | reverse complement strand
TCAGTAACAGTGCTAGCTGGGAAGTCCTCAAATATTTAGAAATTTAAAACATCAAAGGAGACATCATAAAGGAAGTTAGAAAATAATTTGAATGAAAGTGAAAATGAAACGTCAACCTTTGTGAGGCATAGCTAAAGCGTTGTTCACAGGGAAGTTTATAGTATTAAATGCTAACCACAGAAAACAAAAAAACTCTAATCAATCTAATTTTAAAATCTGGAAGAGTAAAAATTCAGAGCAAGCAGAGTAAAGAAAACAATGAAAGTAGGAGCAGAAGTTCATGAAATTGAAAACAAAAACTGTAGAGAAAGTTAATGAAATTAAAAATTGGTCCTTTTTTTGAAAAGATCAAACAAACTGATAAACTTCTAGCCAGATCGAGGAAAAAAATAACATTAAACACTGTTAAAATGAACAAGCCCAGTGCGGTAGCTCATGTCTGTTAGGAGGGTCACTTAAGCCCAGGAGATGGAGGCTGCAGTGAGCTCTGATCACACCACTGCGCTCCAGCCTGGGCGACAGAGTAAGACCCTGTCTCTTACAGAAAAAAAAAATTGAAAACGAACAAAAATTGATTAGATAAGAATTCATCTATTTTTTTTTTCAGCATATTATGGGGGTACAGATGTTTAGGTTACGTATGTTGCCGTTGAAAAACGATGGTTAGATGCCACGAAGTAGGTGGCCATGCCTTAACCGTATGCGTGTTGTGCAGGCCCGAGAGCCTCTTCCATCCTTGTCAAGAGGAGTGCTAACCTTCTCTCCTTTCATACAACACTGAATTCATCTATTTTTAAAAGTACACTTTTTTTGGGGTAGAGACGGGAGCTCATTGTGTTATCCAAGCTGGTCTCAAACGCCTGTGCTCAGGTGATTCTCACACCTTGGCCTCCCAAAACGCTGGGATTACAGTTGTGAGCCACCACCTCTGGCCAATCATAGATAGTTGAAGATGATGACACAGAGGTGTCATTATTAATTTCAGTATTATCATTTCACATTCTTCTTGTTCAGTATGTCTTTGTATTAGGGAATTATTCAGAAGTGAGTTAGTTTGTCTCTTATAAGCTCCCAGTTCTTTACACAAAGCTCTTAGGGCTGGATGTGTTTGGAATTCACATTTTTTTAGGGCTTAGAAAGATAAAGTGGTGCCTATGCACAGTACTCATAGCAAAGCTTGTAATCAGGTACCTTAAAGCCTGTGATGAACACAAGACTGTTCACACTTGTCAACGAAAAAAAGACCAAACTCTGTAAAATAATTTTAAAGAGATTTACTCTGAGCCAAATTTGAGGACCATGACCTGGAGCCATGCCCAAGAGGCCTTGAGCAGTGGACTTGCTGTGGCTGGGTTATGGTTTGGTTTTATACATTTTGGGGAGACAGGGGTTACAGGTAAAGTCATAAATCAATACGTGGGAGGCATACATTGGTTTGGCCCGAAAAGGTGGGCCTTCTCGAAGTAGGGGGTGGCGCTTACAGGTTATAGGTGGGTTTAAAGATTCTTTGGCTTGTAATTGGTCAAAGACATGAAGCTTTGTCTAAAGCATTAGAATGTTTCAACATTAGGAGCTGCTTATCAGAGATAAGCCACTGGACATAGATTTGTTGTGTAAATTGAGGACCTGCAGGTTTGTCTTGCATACCCTTAGGCCTGTTAATGGGTTATAAAGGATGTCCCCAAGAAGGGAGGGGGGCATGATAAGGCATGTCTGACCTCCTTCCTCCTGGCAGGTAATTTAGTTTTAGGATATTCCTTTGGCCCACAAGGGGGTCCATTTAGTCAGCCAGTGGGGGGTGAGTCTTAACGTTTTATTTTAGTTCACACACTGAATACAACAATAGACTGCTTGATGCCCGTGTGTCTTTTCTGCTCTGGTTCTGGGATCTCAGGATTGTAATTGTTTTGTTTATTGAGTCTCGCTCTGTTGCCCAGGCTGGAGTGCAGTGGCATCATCGCAGCTCACTGCAACTTCAAACTTGTGGGCTCAAGCCATCTTCCAAACAGCTGGGTCCATGTCACCACATCTGGCTAATTTTTAAATTGTTTGTAGAGATGAGGTCCTGCTATGTTGCTCAGGCTGATAGGAACACCTGGCTTCAAAAGATCCTCTACCTTGGCCTCCCAAAGTGCTGGGGTTATAGGCATGGGCCTCTGCATCTGGCCGCAGAATGGTAGATTAATAATGGTGTAGCTTGTGTGTTTTTTTTCATCTTGGAGTTACGTTGATAGAGGAGAAATCATACCCAACAAGTGTACCTCTGCTTGATTTGAAATCCTCAAGAGGATCCAGTTTCCAGATTTTGAAAAATATGAAATAACAGTACCACACTGATACAAATAATAGTATTTGATACTTGAAACCTCAACATGTACTAGGTTATTTATGTACAAAGAGGTTAATCACATTAATGTTTAATATTGCTAAATTAACTCTATAGAGTCAAAACATATTCTCAGTTGATTTTATCAATAGCCTTGAGGCTGGGCACGGTGACTCCCGCCTGTAATCCTAGCACTCTGGTGGGGCCGAGGCAGGAGGATCCCTTGAGCTCAGGAGTCCGAGACCAGCCTGAGCAAGAGCAAGACCTGTCTCTACTAAAAATAGAAAAAAAATCAGCTGGGCAACTAAAAATAGAAAAAACTAGCTAGACGTGGTGGCGAAAACCTCTAGTCCCAGCTACTCTGGAGGCTGAGGCAGGAGGATCACTTGAGCCCAGGAGTTGGAGGTTGCTGTGAGCTAGGCTGACACCATGGCACTCTAGCCTGAGCAACAGAGTGAGACTCTGTCTCAAAAAAAAAAAGAGAGCCTTGAAAAGGTACCTAATCTTTCACACAGTAATTCCGTCTTTGGAACTCCCCTAGGGATTTTAACCAAATGCAGCCGTGAAACAGCCACAACTATGAAAATAGACTGCCCTACTGCTGGGCACTTGGCCAAGAACCGTGAAGCCACAGTCCCTGAGTGTGACTTGGCATTCGCTGCCCTCCTCTGCTCTGGGATGCAGCCCCAGAGAGCACAATCCAAATGTGTCCAGCCTGCATTTTCTGCTTCAGCTTTTCCTTCCTGAGCCTCAGATTGCCGTCCTGGCCATTCTTACGTATTTATAGGGTTTTACCCAAATCACACGGGCTCACATGAGACTACCCCTCCCCCCTTTTTTTGTTTTGAGATAGTCTCGCTCTGTCACCCAGGCTAGAGTGCCGTGGCGCCAGCCTCGCTCACAGCAACCTCCAATTCCTGGGCTCAAGTGAGCCTCCTGCCTCAGCCTCCCAAGTAGCTGGGACTACAGGATTGTGCCACCATGCTCGGCTAATTTTTCCTATTTTTAGTAGAGACAGGGTCTCGCTCTTGCTCAGACTGGTCTTAAACACGTGGGCTCAAGTGATCCTCCCGCCTCGGCCTCCCAGGGTGCTGAGATTACAGGCATGAGCCACCATGCCTGGACTAGCCTTTCTTGATTTTAGTTGAATTTGTATTGATAGTGTCCTCTCTCTGCCAGGCTTTCTTCACTGAACTGTAAGACTCATGTGGGTGGCTAACCATGGCTGTTTTTGTTGACTTGTGTCTTCAGTGTTTACCGTACTATTAATAACTTACATTTATAGACATTCAAAAGTATTTGTTGAATGAATGGGGCGTTCAGGGAATTTGACCCATAGGTGGCTTTAAAATAAAGCTAAGGTGTTAGGCAGTCTTCAAAGGTGAGCATTTGAGATGTAGCCAGAGACAACCCAAAGCGATGCCAGTGCTGGGAAGGAAGGGGTGTGGTGAGCGGCGCCAGTCCTTCCTCATGCAAAGTATGGTCTAGGAGCTTTGCAGTGTGCCAGTGTGCATGGCGGACCTGTCCACAGAATTCAGGGCACAGCAGGGCACATGCTTACAGCAGGTCACTGCCTAGCCAGAGCGACAGGGCCTAAAAGCCGTGCTGTTGGGTGGATTCATTTGGAGTCTTTTAAGAGTTTTGTTTACAATTTGGTTGGCTCATAAAATTGATGATAAATTTGTATTTATTCCTGTAAATCTGTGATTTGAATTTTATTTTAAATATAAATTTTGGCTAAAAACAGGTCTGTAAGTTATTTAATCTTTTTCTTGAAATTTATGTCTATATCTTCCCTTAATTCCTCCAATTTCCCTGACGGATTGCTCTCTACAAAGGTATAACAGAAAGATTCAGCAGGTACTCCTGCCACCCCTGGTCTTGGGATCTGTAGCGGGACCTGTTGAGGCCAGGCCTTGCTCAGAGTGGTCTTCCCTCCCGACAGCCTGGCAGGGCACTCTCACCCCCAGCCCCATGTGGATCCCAGGTGCCCGGTCTGCCAGGCTCCAGTAATCTAATACTGTCAGCCCTGGGAGCCTGAAGGTGCACCTCTCCCTCCCACTGAAACTTGTGCCTTTCGGAGGTACAGTAGCATCGTAAAACGTGGAACGTGGGCTTTGGTTGTATTAAATCCTCAGTTTCCCGATTTTCTTTAAGGGTGGTGCTACTTTAAGGGTGCTTCTTTAAGGGTGGTTTAGGGTCACATTATTGTGGGACCAGTAGTCTTGTTGTTAGTGCTGGGTTCTGTGGACTGGGTAGTCAGAAAAAGAGTCCACAGCTGGGCCTTGTTTTTAGCCAGAAGTGAGTCCAGACAGCTACACGGGTGGCCCCAGGTGAGGTGGAACATAGCGCGTTCAGCACCTTGCTTTCACTGTAACCGGGGCCCTGCGAGTCAGGGTTAGAGCCGCAGGGTGAGCTTGTCATTTGAAGTAGAGCAAGCTATGATGCGTTTTTTCTGACTAGTTTTGACGTGGAAAATACTTGGGAAGATTTATATTTAGAGGTGAGATAATTGTGACCATCACTTTTAATAAAAGAGTTCTCTACTGGGGCCTATGCTGCCCCTCGGGGGCCATCCGGTGATTGTTACAGCCGGGGAAGGGAAGGCCTGAGGCATCCAGAAGGCTGAGGCCAAGATGCTGCTGAGCATCCCCAGAAAGCCCGCCAGAGAACCATCCTGCCTAGGATGCCAGCTGTGCTGACGCCGAGACCCTGCTTTGAAACTTGATCTAGTGGGTGGCACCTTGGGTCTGTGCTCGGAGGGCCTTCTCAGAGTGCGGGTTTGTGAAGGTGGTGCTGGTTCTCATTCGCTGATTCACCCCTAGGCTCCCCGACTTCACACCCTTTTTTTTTTTCAGATCAAATTCTCATAACATAAAATTAAACCATTTTAAAATGAACAATGCAGTGGCAGTTGGTACATTCACAGCATTGTGCAACCTCCACTTCTGCCTCATTTCACCACATTGGCACCAGCCCAAAAGGAAACGCTGTGCCCGTTCGGCAGGTGCTCATTAGATACACAGGCGCACGCTCACACCCGTGCTCAGCCGCTGGCAGCCGCTGCGTCCTGTCTCTGTGGACTTGCCTGTTCTGGGTGTTCATACACGTGGGATCATACAGCATGTATGTGACCTTTTTGTCTGGCTTCTTTCACTTAGCGTGATGTTGGTAAGGTTCCTCCACGCAGTAGTGCGCGTCAGTGCCCGTTTGTCTCTGTGGCTGAATAATACTCCACTGTGTGCACACGCCCCGTTCTGTTTACCCAGCCGTGCATCGGTGGGCGTTCGGGCTGTTTCCGCCTTCTGGCTCCTGAGCGCTGCCCCCGTGAACGTAACGTGTAGAGGCGCCAAGTCCTGGTTTTCAATTCTTTGGGGTATATACCTGCGAGTGGAAGTGCTGGGCCACGCAGTATTTCTGCATTTAACTTTGAGGAACTGTCAGTTTTCCTTCCACACCCACTTGTACTGCCGAAAAAGTATGTCCTTGCTTGTACATAAGCAGCATTATTCCAGAATTCTTTAATGAACTACTTGGTTAAGTAAATGACTTAGAGTCCGCAATTCAAATGGGAGATGGTTCAGCTTCTCAGCACCTCTCCGGACCCCAGGCTAGGTGTGTGCCCAGAGTTTGTCGGCTCACAGATACAGAATTAACAGGCAGGTGGTAGCCATGAAACTTCCAAGTGGTCTTTTTACATACACAGTTTAATTTGGGGAGGAAGATTACAGAAGCATGTTTAAATGTTTTGAAACTTAATTTCTGGGAAGGTACAAGCAGATATTTCAGGAGAAATCTGGAATTTAACGTATCTTGTTCCAGTTGAGGTGTGTCTAGAGCCGGGAGCCTCCCCTGAGATCACTGTCAGCATTCCAGACGCTTCCTGAACCCCAGGGCAGGACCTGGGTGGGACATGGCAGCAGGAAGGGTTGGGGGGCGGTGATTAGAAGTGTCCTGTGTAGACTCAGCAGGACTCAGGACACAGTGAGCCAGTGGCTTCTTTGGGATTCGGTTGAAGTCCTCTCCATTCACCTGCCAAATGGGGAAGTCTAGGTTAGATTAATCCTAAGAAGTTACTGAATTGCAGTGTTTTTTCATTGTTACTGTAATTTTTCTAGTAATAGTATTCTAACCCTACACCCCATGCTTTTCAGTTTAATTCAAAGTATTTTCCCTGGGGCATTTCTAAGGATTCTTAAAAAAGAAATTGAAATCATACTTGTTTTTTTCATGCTGAAAAACAAAATACAAAAGTACTAAGTAAAGCACTTCTGGGGAAGAAATAGTAATAGGGAAGGGATAGACTTATATGTGCTTTTGCTTAAAATGTTAACTACTAGCAAAATGGGATATTTTCTTCACAACCTGAATGCAATGCAAACAGCCTTTTCTGTGTGTTACAGACACATTTACATGTATTGGACAACAGACCAGAAGCACTTCTGAATTGAGGTAATTTTGATGTAATTGATCCTTACCAGTTTTTACAGTACAATATATAAATTTTTTCAGTTTGTTTTTTTAATGACCTGGTTTTTGTTACAGTTTTGCTGTCTCTTTTAAGCCCAAAGTTGGTTTTCAGAACAAATCGATCCTCAGAAGGGTGCTTTCTTACAAAGCTTCCGTTTAAATGTTTAGCAAGAAGCTTAAAGTCCCAAGTGATTATTTTTTTTTCTTTCTTTTTTTTATTGGAACAGTCTCACTCTGTTGCCCAGGCTGGAGTGCAGTGGTGTCATCATAGCTCACTGCAGTCCCAAAGTCTTGACCTCAAGCGATCCTCCTGCCTCAGCCTCGCAGAGTGCTGGGATTACAGGCATGAACCACCGCCCAGCCCCAAGTGATCATGATCTATGTTCTGGACAAGAGCGGCATTTCCAACTTTTTTTCGTTAGAAAGCCGGAGAGTCCTTTTTTCAAATCAAATCTTAAATGAAATACCAATATATGCTATAGACAAAAGGGGTACATGATTCGAGGAAAAAAAATTCCTGTACGTTTGTATAAAGTGGAAGTGACAAAGCAAATGTCCCAGTGTCAGTGGTTGGTGAATCTGGGGAAGGGTGTGCAGTTGTTTTTTATTATTCTTGCAAGTCTGAAGTTCGAAATAACTTGAAAGCAAAATTAAATTGAGCAGTTAGGTTCTGGAACAAATGCAGAAGGTAAACTTGACACCACGTGCAAAAATGAACTCACAGTGGACTATAGACCTAAATATAAATCTTTAGTTAGAAGAACTTCAAAAAGAAAACATAGAAAATTGTTGAGATTTTGAATTAAGCAAAATTTTTTAGATGTGACATCAAAGAGACAATCTGTAAAAGAAAACATTTATAAATTGGACTTTATCAAAATTAAAAACTTGTGCTCCTTGACAGGCAAGCTGTAGATTGGCAGGAAATATTTGCAAATCATGTCTTTTAGATGACTTATATCCAAAATATGTAAAGAACTCTTAAATTCTTAGAACTCGGTATTAAGAAAACAAGTCACTCAGTTTAAAATGCAGGGGGAAGTGACTTGAGCAGACACTTTGCCAGAGAACACACAGAGGCAGCAGGTGAGCGTGTGGGAAGATGGTCAGAATCTCCGTCAGGGAAGTGCCGTCACTCTCCTGTGTCACTCTCCTGTTAGGAAGACCAGAGGGCCACGCAGCGGCGGCGGGGGTGAGGAACTGGAACCTGCCTGCACTGCCGATAGAAATGGTGGGAATGTGAAAAGACACAACCGTTGTGAAAGCAATTTGGCATTTTCCTAAAACGCACACTGCAGTGTGATCTAGCCCTTCCACTCCTAGGTGTCCCTCCAAGAGGAGTGAAGGCAGATGTCCACATAGAGACCTGGACATGCAACAGCAGGGCTGCATCTCAGAATAATCGTGCTGAGGGAAGCTGACCTGTTAGAAAGTCACACTGTGTGTCTCCATGCATGTATGTTTCTAGAAAACAGAAGCCAACCTGTAGTGATCAGAAGCAGATCAGTGCTTGCCCGGGGCTGGGCGGGCTGGAGGGAGGGACGGCGCAAGCACATGGAACTGGGGCGGGTGGACAGATTGACTGTCTGAGTTGTGAGGAGGGTTTCACGGGTGCACGCTGCTGTCGAAACATCAGATTGCACACATTTATTGTACGTCACATCTTAAGAAAGGTGTTTAAAAACTACACAAGCGGCTGTGAACGGGCCTGCCCCACTGACTCTGGGTGGAAAGCGCGGCAGGGCGGAGGAGGGAAGGTCGTTTTCTAACCATTGCTTAAATTGTTTCAGCTTAAAAATTTCATAACTGCTTTCATAACAGGTCATATTTAGTGAGTGTCTACTGTGTGTCAGTCACGGTTCTGTGGCTTGAATCCTCGTAGCACTAGCAGGGGGACGGCCACGTCCCCACTTTCTACCTGGCGATAAGAAAGCATTGGGATTCGAATCTTGAGCTTGTGACTGTCCAACCACAAAATGTCACCCTGCCTCCAGTCAGCAGGGTTATTAGATACCAGTGATCCTGCTTAGGTGGGCTGGACATGAAAATGCCGATAAAAACACTATTTTGGGGGGGAAATAGTGTTCATTATAGTTTACAGGGAGCAAATGTGAAAACAAAGGTTATTTCTACATATTGGAGTGCAAATGGCATGGTAGGCGGCAGAGTCTTCCCCAAAACTAGAGGATTTACAGGCCCCTATAAAAAAGGTGCTTGGGGCCAGGCACAGTGGCTCACGCCTATAATCCCAGCACTTCGGAAGGCCTGGACAGGAGGCTCACTTGGGCCCAGGGGTTTGAGCTGTGATGACGCCACTGCACACTGTCCCAGGCAACCGAGTGAGACCCTGTCTCATCAAAAAAAGGGGGGGAAGAAAAGGTGCTTTGAGTGTAGCTTCCTGTTGTGTGTGCTACATGATTTCAGCTTTTCCACCACCTTTCCCTGTTAGATCTTCCTCCTGGGTGAGTGCTGTTCACTTCATAAGACTCCGTCAATTATGTATAGTTTGGCTCTGAAATAATTCAAATAGGACTTCCTGTTTGGACTCAACGTGTTTGAAGGTGGTGTATTTATTAAGCAAATTTTGATTGCCTAGGTTTTGTGCCCAACCCTGAAAGCAGAATGAGGCCACAGGCTACAAGTTTAGAAGAGGGGGAGCACCTGGAAGCACAGATGACTTTTCACGATGCAGGAGACCTACGGCCTCAGGAGAAAGGGTCAGCGGCCCTTTCCTGTGATGCCCGAGTGGAGAGGGAGGGTGGCGAGCGCCCGCTGGCTCACGCCCACTCCCTGAGCGGTCCCTTTCTGAGTGCATCCTGCCCTCATGCTGTAGTTCTTGTGGTCCCCCCTTTGGCAGCGTTGGGTGGGGGGCGAGTTGACGCGTTACTGATGTGCGGGAGGTGGCACCGGGGAGTCTCTTAACTCCCTTAGTCCACAGATTCCCCCTCCACCTCGTCCTCTCTTTTTTCCCCTTGAAGTTCATTTGTCGAAGACAAACCAGCCAACCAGCCTTGGTTGCTTGTCCTGGGGGTTTCTCAGGGCCGGCGGCAGGTTGCCATCTCCTTCTCGCGGGGTTGAACGTGCTGCTGTGTTCCGTACTTCCCGAGGGTTGGTCGGATTCACTTTCTCGGGAGGTTACTTCTCAGGCACTGGCGAGCCTGAAGGTATGATTTTGACAGTTGCTGCCGTCATGGAAAATAGCATCTCAAGCCAGGGCACAGAGTGTTCTTTTCACCCACTTGACTTCTGCTCCACCGCCAGCCGCTGCATGAGGTAGCATCTGACAACCGTGCAAAGTGGCACCCCTCCCCTGCCCTCTCTGGCATGCTTCACCCTCCGAAGCTCCCACATGGTTTACCTGTTTGTCACCTGTCTCCCTCAAACTAGAGTCCCACCTGTGCGGCCTTGCTCGCCGCTGCTGAGGCTCAGACAGTGCCTGACGTGGAGAAGGCTCTGGATTCGTCGTGTGGGTGGAGTACGCGGTGCCGTCGCTGTGCACCTACTGTGGCAACAGTGTCCTCTGCTGTTGTGGTGTTTCTGTCCTGCCGCCCGTTACTGCCCGCAGGACTGCGAAGAGCAATCTGCAAAGGAAGAGGGCCTGAGTGCTTCGCTACCCTTTGGATTTGCACTGTCTTAATTTTGGAGATTAACCTGGACTTGGGAATGAAAGAAAAGTCGAAAAGCTGATGAAATTGGTTTAAATTCCTCATGCAAACTCTTTTCTCTCAAAATGCTTTTTAATCTTGGAGGTGAGCTGTGATGCCGTGTGGCCGATCCAGATTCCTGTCCTGGTGTAAGACAGTGGTGTCAGTCAGTGGGGCCGATTTTGACTTAGGAAGTTTCAGAGATGCTGCCACTGCCCCGTGCAGTGCCGCACAGAAGGCCCAAGGTGAGCCGACCGGCTGGTGACCAGGTGACTCAGGAGTGCCCTGCTGCTCGATGGGGAGACCACGGGTGTGTGTTCTGGGGACCGTGGTGCCCATCGTCCTTGAGGTTGCATGTTGAAAGGGACATCTGATAGTTTAATCACTGTAAGGCTGACAGAGCAATTTCAGGTTGGTGGTCTCATTTAACCTCCATTTTAACTGTGTGATGTAGGTAACACCAGTCCTGTTTCGTAGTGAGCAGACCAGGTTGGAAAGTGAATTGGTGAAAGTCATTTCCTTTCTGTGTTGCAGAACCAGAACTTGAAGTTACTTTTCCATGCCTGCACCCCATTTTTCCCTGAGCGGAATCGCAGCCTGTGTGTGGTTGTTGGTGACTGTGTGACAGCCATGGGCTCCAGGGCACCACTGAAGTGCCCTGCAGACTCCACGGGATCTGGGTGCGAGTTCGGGGGGCTGCTGCCTTCGTTCGAACCCAAGGAATACGTCTCGCTGCGGTGCGAAGTATTCTGATTTAAAAATCATGGTGACACTTGACTCACAAAGATGTCGCATCTAAAGTAGGGGCAGATCACTTAACATACTTGCTTTTAAGTTATTTAGATTTCTGTGAGAAGTGTTTTCAAAACGGAAGCTCCAAAGAATAGCCCGTGGCAGATGTGGGTCATGAAGGACAGACCTGAGACCTCAGCAGGTCCCGTCTTAGTGGATTAGGCCGTAAGTGCCGGAGTCAGCACTGCCCCAGCTTAGCTATGACATTGGCACTGAGAAGAGAAGTAGCCAGGCCAGGCAAACCTGATGGTGGGGTTTTCTAGAACGTTTGGGGGGACTAAGGATAGTGAAGAGAAAAGCAAAAGCAATTAAATGTAAGTAAGACTTTTACAATATATTCATTTTTTTAATTTATAAAGGAAACTTCATTACCAGTGTTTGGAAAATGAATAGAAAAACATGACAAATAATTCTAGTAAAAATGCTATTAGTCTTTTTAAATGTCTTTTTTAAGTATTTTTGTTCTTCTAAAACAGCAAAAAATTAGTACATGTAAATTTGTTTTTCATTTAGTATATAATAAACATTTTTCCAAATTATTACAGTATCTTCAGCATTCTTGGTGATATAGTCTATCTAGTAACTTTAAAGTATAACATTGACTATTTTTTTAACCAAAAAATACAGTGGAAAAAATTTTAAATCCTCCTTGGTTCCAGAGCCCAGATAACCTCTGTTAACTTTTGGGGAGCAGGGGTGGTAGATGAGCTATGTGTAAAGGATAATGGGGACAATAAAAGCTGCCCCCATATTCCTCTTTCTCCAGAAACAACAACTGTTAAGACCTCGTGTTTCTAGAAAAGGGGGCGCTTGCACTGGCGTTGATGTCTGTCCCCCTTGTGTGTGCAGAAGCGTCACTCTTGGTGCGCTGTCCCGTCCCTGTTTGTCTCACTCGCTGTCTCCACAGGGGAGGTGGACTGAAGAGCAGCCAGGGAGGACGTCAGTTGAGTGTGTGCGTCCCTCTGCTTGCCCCGCACACCCGCCGTCCTGAGGGAGTGTTAGGGTGAGGTGGTCCCGTCCCTCCCCGCCTCCCATCAGGCCAGTCCACTGTCCCGCAGCACAGGGCGCCTGGGGCCATGTTCTCTGGTGTGCGCCCACATTGCAGAAAGATGGTCCTGATCAGTATCAGTCCCATCTATAGCAAACTTTCTAGATTTGATTTTAGAAAATACACCTTGAACATGGAGACTACAGAATGTAATTAAAAAAAAATTTTAAATGCCTGACAATAGATTTCTTTTATCATTAGTCTATGTATAGATTAAAGAGTGTCTTACAGGAGACTTACTGCTAATAGAAATAGAAATGTGCCCCACCCCCAGTCCCCTTTTAAAATTAGAGACAGGGTCTCTTACTATATTGCCCAGGGTGGGCTCAAACTCCTAGGCCCAAGGGATCTTTCTGCCTCAGCCTTGCAAGTAGCTGGGACTACAGCATGAGCCACTGCGCCTGGCACAGTCCTTAGAATTCATATGTGAAAACTAGCGAAAGAATTAACCAGCCTTATCCCATTAGAATAAACTGTCCTCAGGGTATGACTTTGTGTACATCTAATTTTGGTGACGTTTCATTTGTGCAGGGAGGCCTGAGGTATTCTCCCTTAGTGAAACTGTCCCCATGATTCAAAACATCCACTTCAAGTAATACCTTTAGAAACAACTATTTGGTCAGAAATTTTTCTAAAACTGTGTTGCCACACACTCTGCCTTGCCAGACAGCGGGACTGCAGGCCCTGCCCTCTGCCGCCTCCTGGTCCCGATGCCTGGTCTGCACGCTCCTGAGCCTCAGCTGCGTGTCAGCGTCAGCCCTTCTCGGTGTTTTGTGGACTTCGTTTAAGGTCAATGCGAATGAGTTCGAGATGACTCTTGTCTTTCCCAGGAGTTTCACAGTCGACTGATGGTGTAGCCTGAGGTCTCCAGAACTTAAAAAGCTCAGTGGAGCAGCCCACAGCATTGTATTAGCTGTAATATGTTGTGTAGACCTGCTGGTGGGTGCAGTGAGGGCCAGGACCCAGCTGGGGGGATCTCCCACCACCCGTACCAGGAACTCACACACTTTTTACATATGCTTTCTGTGAGGAGAGATTCTTTTGTTGTCATCAATAAATAGGTATCATATCTATAACTAGGTCATGTCATGATGATTTTTGAATGCTTTTGTGCAGAACAGGAAGTGTAGGAATTTCACCAACTAAGCTTTTTGGACCATCCAGCTCATTCCCCTAGGTGGGTTTCATTCTTAAGAAAATACACAACTGGGCCGGGCTCGGTGGCTCACGCCTGTAATCCTAGCTCTCTGGGAGGCCGAGGCGGGCGGATTGTTTGAGCTCAGGAGTTCAAAACCAGCCTGAGCAAGAGCGAGACCCCGTCTCTACTAAAATTAGAAAGAAATTAATCGGACAACTAAAAATATATAGAAAAAATTAGCCGGGCATGGTGGCACATGCCTGTAGTCCCAGCTACTCGGGAGGCTGAGGCAGAAAGATCGCTTGAGCCCAGGAGTTTGAGGTTGCTGTGAGCTAGGATGATGCCATGGCACTCACTCTAGCCCGGGCAACACAGTAAGACTCTGTCTCAAAAAAAAAAAAAAGAAACCACACAACTGTCAATTGAATTTCGATGCATATAATATTAACCCTATGACTTCTATGCAACGTTACAATAGTAAAAGTGATTAAAATTGTCAGTAATTGTATCGTCAGCTCTGTGGTACTTTGGTCATATTTACGATTAACAGCCAAGATCTTGGTCAGAAATGCAAACTCCATTTATGACACTATCTTTGGAAAGTAAGCCTCTTGTTTAACAGGATGATTTCACTGTGACTCTGATGTCAGGAATCCTGTCTGCTGTGACTAGGTGGGTGTGCAGGAGGCTTGCACGGAGCCTAATTTAGCCCATCCGGGTAAGGATCAAGGTGTCGTTTCTGAACCTGCTGGGATCCCAGGGCCTCTCTTGGTGGGAGAGCAGGTTGTACATGAACCCAACTGCTGGATACCACCCCGTGGGCTTTTTTAGGATTGCAGTGTGATTGTCGTGACATCTTCGGACCAGTCCTGGATCATGGTCACTAACAGGCTTCGAGAGGATGGGCTGCCCCATTGCCACTGTCTCCGTTTCCTAAAGTAACTGCCTCTGCGTCTTTGTGTGGTAGCTATTCTGAAGTCAGTCTGTTCTTGGGTTTGTAGGGAGACCCAGATTCTTTAATGAAAAATGCTGCTTAGCAGATTTTTCTTTCTTTCTCCCCCTTCCCCCCTTTTTTGTAGAATCGGAGTCTTTCTATATTGGCCATGCTGGTCTCGAATTTTGGACTCAAGCAATCCTTCCACCTTGGCCTTCCAAAATGGTGGGAGTATAGGCATGAGCCACCTCACCCATCCAGATTTTTCTTTTCTTTTTTTCAGAGAACAGGGTCTTTCTCTGTTGCCCAGGCTAGAGCACAGTGGTGTCCTCATAGCTCACTGCAACCTCAAACTGCTGGACTAAAGTGATCCCCCTGCCTCAGCTGGGACTATAGGCATGCACCACCACATCCAGCTGATTTTTCTGTTTTTTCGTAGAAACATGGTCTAGCTCTGTTGCTCAGGCTGGTCTCAAACTCCTAGCCTCAAGCGATCCTTCCACTCCGGCTTCCCAAAGTGCCAGGGTTAGAGGTATGAGCCACAGTGCCTGGCCAGATTTTTCTTTTTTTAATCTACCACATTTTCAGTACTATATTAGACATTGTCATATTATACAAAGCCAGTAAATGACTGTGATGATATTTTATGAACCTGGCCCCAGGCGGGCATTTTATACGTTGTAATGAATGCTAAAGAAAAGCATCGATTTATAATGAAACTATAGCTCTCAAATTTTCAATTTGCTTTTCTCACCTGCTTCGTTAAATGACTGAACAATTTACTAATTTTTTGTGCCTGTTTTTTTTCAGATCTCAGTTCTTGGAGGTGAAGTTGAAGAGCACTAAGATCAGAAGATGAGTGAACTTGACCAATTACGGCAGGAGGCCGAACAACTGAAAAACCAAATTAGAGTATGTAGTTGTATACATGTTTCGTTTTGGGTTTTTTAATTTTTATTTTTTGTAGAGACACAGTCTCCCTGTGTTTCCCAGGCTGATCCTGAACTGGCCTCGAGCGGTCTTCGACTTTCCAAAGCGCTAGGTTTGCAGGCTTGAGTCGCTGTGCCTGGCCATTTTTTCCTTTTCTTTTTTCTTTTCTTTTCTGTTTTGTTTTATGAATCATTTGAGTTTCAGGTCAGATGTTGTCTGATTTAGGAAAGATAGAGTACAGAATGACTTACCCAGTGTTTTAGATTGAAATTAAATCTTAGTTGACCCAGTATGTACTAATTACAGATTCAGATACTTGGCCTGGTACATTGTTTTCAGGGTATTGTTTTCCATATATTATAATTTGTTATTTGAGTGTACATAAAACGTCTCCATAGAATTCATGGATGTCTTTTTGAACTCTTTATCTTAACTTTGGGAATTAGCTTTGTGATACCCTTGGCCACTGTATCAGACTGGTATCTGCTTCCCTCCCCTGAATATTGGGACTATTAAGTTGAGGGCAGAAAACTTATTTAAAAATTAGGATATTAACAATAATAGGGCCGGGTGTGGGGGCTCACACCTGTAATCCTAGCACTCTGGGAGGCCCAAGTGGGAGGATTGCTTTAGGTCAGGAGTTTGAGACCATCCTCAGCAAGAGCGAGACCCCATCTCTACTAAAAATAGGAAGAAATTAGCTGGGCAACTAAAAATTAAAAAAAAAAATTAGCCGAGTGTGGTGGTGCATGCCTGTAGTCCCAGCTACTTGGGAGGCTGAGGAAGAAGGATCGCTTGAGCCCAGGAGTTGGAGGCTGCAGTGAGCTATTATGATACCACTGCACTCTACCTGGGGTGACAGAGCAAGACTATGTATGTCTCAAAAAAAAACAAAAAGAAACCAATAATAGTAAAAAAGTATTTTATGTGTGCCTGATGTATTTTTTCTTAATTTTGAAAGGGGCGTTCCTTAGGGATGATGACTGGAATCTACTCCTTTTGGTAGACTACTAGATAGAGCAGATATATCTGATTAAAGATACAAACAACTGTGTGTAATTAACTGCACTGTACAAAGAATATCTTTCACAGAATTCTAAAACATTAAGTTCTAATCTACAACTGATATACAGTGTTAAATTGCAGAGTCCACGAGCTTTTTAAAAAGGGAGGAGTGGTAGATCTACAAGGAATTAATTCTGTTCCCCTAACTTTCATGAAGGCAGTGCTTTTAGTAAATGCCTTATGGAGAAACTTTTTAGTACGTGTTTCTGTTCTTAAACTGTTGATTTCATATGAAGAGTGAGATAGGGGTGGACTCACCAGAAAAAGCCCAGAGTCTTCTGTGTTTATAGGTTTAGTCTGTTTGATGAATGAGCTTTCTCTGAAATTTGTTTTCACCCATCAAGCTTCAGCTGTTCTTCAGAGCATCACAGGAAGCTGACAGTATTGAAAGAGCTGCTGACTGAAACATGGCATGCCTTAAAATACGCAGACTAGCTGATGGAGTAAGGAAAACTCCGCACAATGACAAAATGTGCGGATGCAGTTTTGTTATTGTTGTTTTTAAAGAGGGTGGTCTCACTCTGTCACCCAAGCTAGAGTGCAGTGGCGTGATTATAGCTCATTGCAATCTTGAACTCCTGGGCCTAAGTGATCCTCCTGCCTCAGCCTCCCGAGTAGCTGGACTACAGGCTCACACCACTGTGCCTGGGTAATTTTTAAAAGTGTTTTGTGGAGATGAGATCTCGCTATGTTGCCCAGGCTGGTTTTGAACTCCTGGCCTCAAGCGATCCACCTGCCCTGACCTCCCAGAGTGTTGGGATTATTGGCATGAGCCAGCTGTGCCTGGCTGAAACTTCTTTGTAAAGTGGGGCGCCAGCCCATGAAAGTGAGCTTGATTCATTTGTGTGACAGGCCAGGCGCCTCGGTCACCTGGTGTAAAACATTGTTTAGCAACTTGGAGCTGAGCAGGGCGTAAGCTTTAACTTGGGGTGAAGCTGCTTGTGCGTTGCTGTGTTGACAGACATCCACAGGGAAGAGAAATCGAGTTACGATTTGGACATGTCCATCTCTGCTTAATGTGGACCAGTACACATGTCCGCAGGACCCCATTGGCAATTAATCTAAAAGATGTTAGATGTTTGTTAAGCAGTTACGGAGCTTGTTTCCATTAGAAAGCTTCTTCCTGCACTCTAAAAAGTTGAAGGTGTCTGTTCTGAGGAGTGCTGCGTTCATTTATATAAGCAGTTATTAGCTAAAATGAAGATAATCGAAGTTATCTGTGCTTATTTTTTTTTACAATAATTTCCCCTTCTGTTTAACAATAATGTCGCCACATAGTGTGTTACGCAGTACATTTAGAAACCCATTTTGTCCGGGCGCTTTGGCTCACG
>NW_012151330.1:773219-773527 GCF_000956105.1 Propithecus coquereli | reverse complement strand
GAGACTCTGTCTCAAAAAAAAAAAAAAAAAAGAAACCCATTTTAATCTTTGGACACTAACCAGGATGAAGTTGCTTAAATCTCATGTTTTATTTTCTCCATTTTAGAAATTTATGTTATTTTTTAATATCAAAAGCTGTATGTAACATCAAAAAGAATAGTATTTGGAAATATTAAAGTCAGTACTTAACAGATGAAAATCACTGACAAAAACACTTGCTATTCTGAATCATCCCCACCCTCCTTACTCCTGATTTTATTGCTGGTGTGGAAATACTTACATAATTATAAGCGGAATGATAATAGCTT
>NW_012151330.1:760249-761114 GCF_000956105.1 Propithecus coquereli | reverse complement strand
TAAAAATAATATGAGCAAATGTTTTGTGGACTCAGAATTATCCCTTTAAAAATTATAAAATAAAAAACAAGACAGAAAAGCAGAAAATGTTCATACTAATCAATCCACCTAAGAGTTTATTATAAAAAGTAGATGGCAGACAAACAGTATGCTACCTCTGGGGCCTTTGCTTCATCTGTGGGAAGACCAGTGTCCTGCACAGGCAGGACATCAGACTGGACGGTGTCAGGAGCCCAGCATGCAGAGCACCGTGCTGGAAGTCTGGTCTCGGCGCCCAAAGCAATGTGCTGTCCTTCGGCAGCCGGGCTCCAGCCCAGGTAGCCTCAAAGGGTGAGTGTGAGCTTCAGCAGGTGTGTCCAAGGCCCTAAGCGATGGTGTGCAGTCCAGGCAGTGGAGCTGGGCCCCAGGTCTCTGTCCGAGAGGCTTCATGCTCTATCTGGTCTCAGATGCAAATCCTGCCTCGAAGCCCAGGATCAGAAGGGAGAAAAACAAGGGCTGAAGATGTAGGACCAAGTGCAGATGGGGCCGTCCCTGGGAGCCAAGGGAAGGGGAGGTCGCCCTCCGGGAGGCTGGTGGGTATTGTTGGTCTACACTCATTCTTAGGGTGCTAGGTGCATGTCATTTGTTTTATAGTTGCATAATTGCAAGAGAAAACCAGCAAATGATACTGAGTGGGACCTATGCTATCCACAACCTTTTAGGGAATTTTCTCTTCTGGATAGCTGTGTTTTCTGGATAGGCCACTGGTTGCCTCTTTAAAGTCCAAAATCTTTTTTTTTTTTTTTAAAGATTTTCTCTAATCACCTTATTTCCTGGCTTCATAAACAAAGCTTATTGCACAAGATTTTTTTTTTCACGACTCAGA
>NW_012151330.1:758300-760199 GCF_000956105.1 Propithecus coquereli | reverse complement strand
CATTTTTTAAAAACGCACTGTCATGATACACTTACTCCATTTGCCAACCTGGCATCGTCAGTGTCGGTGTGTGCAAGGGCGTGGGGTCAGCAAGCGTGTGTTCCACAGGCCATCACTGTGCGGAAGCAGGTGCTGCCTCTTGTCCAGGGCCACTCGTGGCGGAATACCGCAGCATTTATTTAGTGGAGATGTAGGACATCTGTGTAGTGGCTTGGAAGAAGAGTAGCCCCATAAGGACTGAGAGGTCCAGGAGGAGCTGGTCCTGGGTGGACAGTGAGAGCAAGGAGGAGGAAAGGGAAAGCTAGTTCATCGAGGCCGGCAGTGTGCGCACACACGTGTTAGCGGGGAGCGGAAACTGGCCTGAAGACCAGCCAAAGCGAGAGACTCACTCAGAATCATGGAAGGGGTTGGGTGCCGGATGCCACGATGAAAGCCACTGAAGAACAGAGCCGGGGTCGGTGGGGGAGGGGAATTCCATCACAGAGGTTAATTCGTAGTCATGTTTTTTTGTTTCCAAGATCACAAACAACATCGACCCTGTGGGAAGAATCCAGATGCGCACTAGGAGAACGCTGCGGGGGCACTTGGCCAAGATCTACGCCATGCACTGGGGCACGGATTCCAGGTGTGGAGTCGAGGGTTGCTCTGTTTTTCTAGGAGAAAATAACCTGAACTCATTTGCTGTGTTTTGTAAAGAAAAACTTTAGGATTCACAGATGCACATTCCCTGCCCAAATTTCCACTTCCCTGGGCTAATTGCACATTGTTATTTCCTCACTACCCAAGTCATGTTAACTTGATTTTTCTTTCTCCCCCCTCAGCTTTCTTTCAGTTTCCTTTGTTCCCAGCTGCACTGCATACTTACATGACTGTGAGAAGTCATGTAGCCTCTGTGCCCTGGTTCCTTGATCTCTCAGCCTGTTTCTTACGACTTCTTGGCCCTGAGCTCAGGACACACTGTGTCCTGAGCTCAGTGCCCTGGCTCAGAGGATCACAAAACCTGCCCCGTGAGGGGTACTGGAGGATTAAGCCTGTTGTGCTTTTGAACAGAAGCTTGTGGGCCCAGGTGCCGTGCACGGGTGTGCTGTTGGTTTCCGCAAACACAGAAATGTGCCTGTGAGCTGCTCTCACAGGCAGTTCCCTTCATGGACTTCCATTTTTTGTGTTTTAAATTCTCCCCTTTACTGCTTCTCCAGCCATCTCACCTGGTGACCCCACACCCTCTGTCCTCCTTCCCTCATCCACGCCCTGGGTTGGCTGTGTGCCTTGCCCTTCAGCCATTGCTGGAGTGAAATCTCTCTCTTCTCCTATTTTAGATGGCACTAAAAGGTCTGTCTTCTGCCTTTTTCCATCTAGATAATACAATAAAGTGCTATTCGATTAGTATAACTATGACATGCCCTTTTAGGAACCTGACATGTGATTCTTAACACGCTTTTCTTTGAGTAGTAGTTTTTTTTGTATTCAATTGTCAGAGTGGAATTTTCTCCTTGGCTTTCTTTTTGTTCGTGAAATTATCTGCTTTAGAGCATAAACAGCTAGAGAACAAAAGATTCTATCTTTAGTTTGTTCTATGTAGTATCTCATACAATTCCCCATGCAAATGAGCTAGCATGGTTATTTTAATGGTGGCTGTAGTCAGAATAAAGCAGTGGGGGAGGGAGATGTCCTGAGGGTATAAAGTTTCAGTTACACAGGAAGAATAAGTTTTAGAAATCTAATGCACCGGCCGGGCGTGGTGGCTCACGCTTGTAATCCCAACACTCTAGGAGGCCGAGGTTGGCGGATCGTTTGAGCTCAGGAGTTTGAGACCAGCCTGAACAAGAATGAGACCCCATCTCTACTAAAAATAGAAAGAAATTAGCTGGACAACTAAAAATATATATATAAAATACTAGC
>NW_012151330.1:756690-758250 GCF_000956105.1 Propithecus coquereli | reverse complement strand
TTTTTGAGACGGAGTCTCACTCTGTTTCCCAGGCTAGAGTGCCGTGGCGTCAGCCTAGCTCACAGCAACCTCAAACTCCTGGGCTCAAGTGATCCTCCTCCCTCAGCCTCCCGAGTAGCTGGGACTACAGGTGTGAGCCACCATGCCTGGCTGTTTTTTTCTATATATTTTTAGTTGTCCGATTAATTTCTCTCTATTTTTAGTAGAGACGGGGTCTTGCTCTTGCTCAGGCTGGTCTCGACCTCCTGACCTTGAGCGATCCACCCACCTCGGCCTCCCAGAGTGCTGGGGTTACAGGCGTGAGCCACCGCGCCCGGCCTATGAAAACATTTTAATTAGCATTGGCATATCCCTTCACAGTTCTTACCTGCTTCAAAAGATTTTGTTATAGATCAGAAAACAAATGGATGATAGGAAAACAACCACCAGAAAGTCGCACTAGAGTGTGATTGTCGGAGTCTGGACCCCTTGTTGCTCTTTCCCATAAAATTTAGAGTTAACATTTGTCTGTCTGGAAAACAAAGTTCCTAATACAATCTAGAAAAAAAGTTTTTTGAGCTAGATATTGGTCCTTTTTAGACGTTTTTCTTTGGTCCCCACCCCTCCTGATCTCACATGGGCTGTTGTGAAGACAGAGCAAGACAGATGTGTGCAGCCCGCGGAAAGGACGGGGACGACAGAGGTGGTACCAGGTCCTAGGGTTCGTCTGTGCTGCCTCAGCCTCCAGTGTGGTCTCCTAGTGCTGGCTGCAGCTGGGGGGGTACCAGGGCTAGTGTGCTGTTGAGATGAGATGTTTTGCAGGGCTCAGCTGCGATTGCGTGTTCCTCATTGCCTGTGTTCAGTGTGGCCTGGACAGTCTGTAAGTGGCAGTGGACTGGGGAGTGTCAGAGGAGAAGCGAAGAGAGCCTGTACCTTTCTTTAACACTTTACTCCTCCCAGAGTGCTGGGATTACAGGCATGAGCCACCGTGCCTGGCCAACACTCTACTTTTGCTTCTGACAATTTATGGAGGCTCTCTGGAACTTTGGTGGGTGCAGATCTAAGATTGAATGTGTCTGAAACATTACTGATTTGCCTTTGTCGTTACTTCCTAGGATGCCAGAAAAGCGTGTGCGGATGCAACCCTCTCCCAGGTAAGGGCCAGTCTAAGGTGGAGCAGAGGCTGGTGCGTGTGGGGCCTGCGTGTGGGGCTTCCGCTTGGAGCCTCCACTCTCTGCCCAGTTCTCTCTCCCTCTGAGCAGTGAGGGTGTCCACTGCCGGGAGCATTTTCATTCAAAAGTCATTCTGACGAGAGGCATAAGAAGTAGTGGGGTTTTTTTTAAAGATGAAAAACAATATCTTAAGGCTTAAATATTTACTTCTGTTATGGAGGTAGTGGTTGTAAAATATTGTTGATGTCTTAAAGTAAGGTACTTTGAACATCCTCTCCTTATCAGCTCTGCCTCAGAACTTTGACCTCTGTGTACAGTCTGGCAGTTTCTTAGAAAGTTAAAACTTAGGGCCAGGCGCGGTGGCTGACGCCTGTAATCCTAGCACTCTGGGAGGCCGAGGCGGGCGGAT
>NW_012151330.1:755566-756640 GCF_000956105.1 Propithecus coquereli | reverse complement strand
TCCACTGCCGGGAGCATTTTCATTCAAAAGTCATTCTGACGAGAGGCATAAGAAGTAGTGGGGTTTTTTTTAAAGATGAAAAACAATATCTTAAGCCTTAAATATTTACTTCTGTTATGGAGATAGTGGTTGTAAAATATTGTTGATGTCTTGAAGTAAGGTACTTTGAACATCTTCTCCTTATCAGCTCTGCCTCAGAACTTTGACCTCTGTGTACAGTCTGGCAGTTTCTTAGAAAGTTAAAACTTAGGGCCAGGCGCGGCGGCTGACGCCTGTAATCCTAGCACTCTGGGAGGCCGAGGCGGGTGGATGGCACTCTAGCCCGGGCAAAAGAGTGAGACTCTATCTCAAAAAAAAAAAAGAAAAAACTTAGAATGACTGTGTGACCCAGCAGTTCCACTGTGACTAAACTGATTTTCAGACAAATATATATGTACGCAAATGTTCATAGCAGCACCATTCACAGTAGCCAGAAGGTAGAAACAACCAAAGCGTCCATAAACGGACAAGGGGGTAAATGCAGCATGGCCTGTGTGTGCGGTGGAGGAAGGCAGCACTGACTCAGGCTGCCACGTGGCTGAACCACACACTGCGGTAAGTGGAAGAAGCCAGACACCGTGCTCGCGTGTTGTCTGATGACTCTCTCTGTGTGTGATGGCCGGAATAGCAGCACTCACAGAGAGCACGTCGTGCTTTCTGGAGGTTGACGGGGCGAGGAATAGGAAGTGACTGCTTATGGGTGGGGGTTTCCTTGCGGGGTGATGAAAACGTTTTGGAACTAGATAGTGGTGTTGCACAACGATCTGAATGTGCTAAATGCCACCGGGTTGTATTCTTTAAAATGGTTAATTTTATGTCATGTGAAGTTTACCTTATTAAAAAAATAAAGTCCAAAGAATTGGACAGAAATGTGAAAGAAAAATTACATTCCTACTTACAAGGATGATTAAATTTTTTACATTTCCAAATGCTTTAGTTGGTGCATTTTAATTGAGATTAAACAGTTCGTTAAAGAAGAAAATTATACTACGTGGAACTACCTAAATTTCGATTCTTAGATGGCCTTTGGACTGT
>NW_012151330.1:740358-743761 GCF_000956105.1 Propithecus coquereli | reverse complement strand
GATTTGATTTGTAATGAAAGGAAACCAAACAGAAGCAATGACGAGACGACGTTGGCCTGTCTTGGCTGATAGGGAGCAGCCGTGGTGACCTGGCTGTGTCAGGAGCTGCACACTTTCTGCTTTCAGCTGTCGTTACGCTTTCTGAACTGGTCTAGCATTTAGAACCTTTTGAAATTTTTGCTTATAAATAAGTGTGCTTTATCTCAAGCAGATGTAGTGTTGAAGCACATGTTAGAAGTCACCAGAGTCTCAGTTTTCGTTTGTTGCCTTTGTAGGATCTCTGTGTCGGGTGGACTAAAGTGTTTGATTTTGTTTTTTTCCCCTCCAGGCTTCTCGTCAGTGCCTCGCAGGATGGTAAACTTATCATCTGGGACAGCTACACCACAAACAAGGTAGGGCCTGGAAAATCCCTTTCCCCGGAAAACCAGCCCAGGAAATAGCGAGGTTTTTAGCTCTGGGTTCATTTTTGTTAGATCACGTAATACGGGATGGGGGCAGCCAGAGCAGTGCTGTTAGTGAGGTCGTGTGGGTGAGGTGGAAGCTGAGTCGTGTGCTGGCGCACGTTCTGGTCTCTGCTGCTGAACCTGCACGCTTGGCCGTGTGTCGTCCCCAGCCAGCCAGGTGGAGGTGGGGCCTCCTTAACGTTCCGGGACACCCAGGTTCCAGGTTTTGCTCAGTCTGGGAAGTTTCTTATTTTTTTATATAATGCAGAAATGGAGCTTTTCACTTAGTTATTAGTTTTCACAAGAAATAATCTGGAAGGCATTATACTTTGAAGTTTAAATTAAATTCTTTTTAAAATTTAATCCAAAATTTTATTGAATAAAAAGTGCTATGATAGATTTTACTACAGAATACTAAATGTGTGAAAGATTGCACTAATTATAACAAACCTACAGCGCTGGGAGAGATGTGGCAGGATTCATCATAGTGTCCAGTGTGGTTATTCAGTAAAACAGATTTTTTTAAATGAATTTTTAGCCATTTGGCAGGCTAATGAAGTATTTCCTTTTAATATATAGTTTTGAGCAGGAGGCAGCAATCCTGTTTCTTCAATGCCCCTCTCTGCGAGTTGTGACTAATAGAACTGCGTGTTGGTCGGTGCCTCCCTGTGCAGCACTGGGTTTCTAAATAAGTTACTGCTTCACTGATTGGGCACACGTGCAAATTACTTTCCAGCTCCTTTGCTCTATTACCTTCTATGCAACGAAAGTTGAAGACTAAAAATAAAATCCTAGTGTCAGTTAATGTTTCTGAACTCACAAGTGTCTGCGCTGTCTGTTCCTGGCCTTTAGGTCCACGCCATCCCACTGCGCTCCTCCTGGGTCATGACCTGTGCATACGCCCCCTCCGGGAACTACGTGGCCTGCGGCGGGCTGGATAACATTTGCTCCATTTATAATCTGAAAACTCGTGAAGGGAATGTCCGCGTGAGTCGTGAGCTGGCGGGACATACAGGTACATGTTGTCATTAACCTTCCAGTGACATAGGCTGTTTACCTTTACCAGTAAGAAACCTGTGGGTTTAAGTTAGCACGACCTCCCATTTTCAAGGACTCCAGCTACTCTGTGGACTCCCTTAGTAGTTGGCAGCCACTGTCTTCTTCACCTCAATGTGACATAGTTCAGTCTGTTATCTTGTTTTAAACCACCTTCCACCTCGAGCACCCCTTTCTGCAAGTTTCCTAATCCAGACACACGTGTGTCCATGTGCACATATGTATGCATACATACAGCGCTCTTGTTTCCAAGGAAGCAGAATAAAGTTCTGTGGTGATTTAAGTGCTTTTGAGTGTGGTAAGCTTTAAACATCGGGTAGAGTATTATTTTGCCAAGATTTCATTTATTTACGACACTATTTCTAACTAAAGGCACAATGTTTCTGAAAGAGAAGTTCCTATCCCACTATTTTACCTCTGTGGCAGCGTTCTCTGTTCTCGAACAATACTACCCTTAGTATTGTTTTGGCCACGCTCCGCTGGGCTCACCTACTTCCCATGCAACCAGAGATAATTGTGATGAATGGGGGACATGGTACTACTTCTGACACCCGTTGAGCAGTCTGTTAAATAAGTTAACTTTGGCCAGATAAGAGTAAACCCTTTGTCCTTTTAAAAATATGCTGCCTGTTTTCATTGATTTCTGTTCTGCATCATTTCCTGCCTTTTGCTTACTTTGGGGCTGTTTTCTTAAGGTAAAACCTTTGGCCACTGGTTTTAGGCCTACCTTTTTTCTTTTTCAGTTATAAATACTTAAAGTTTTAAATTTCCCTCAATGGATGGCTTTAGCTGCATCCCACAAATTTTGATAAATTATATTTTAATTATCATTCGATATGAAAATTTTTAATACCTTTGTCATTACTTGTTTGATTTATGGGTTATTTAGAAGGATGCTGTTTCCTTTTCAAATATCTTTACTTCTCTTAGTTAACTTACTGCTGATTTCTGATTAAATGCCCTTGTGTTTAGAGAACACGTTCTGCATCATTTCGCTTCTGTGTCTGAGGCTTTGAATGGAGTCAGTGGTCTGTCGTGGTTGCCACGCCACGCGCACATGGAGGTGACGTGTGCTCTATTGTCCTTGGGCACGGTGTCCTGTATGTGTTAGTCAGAGCAAGATTCTGACACGTTTGAATCTTTCTGTCTTTGTGTGAATTGCGAGGAAGGGCTGTTAATATACTTGTTTCTCCCTTTAATCCTGCAACATTTGCTTCATGTGTTTGAGCTCTTTAGTCAGTGTGCACACATTCACGAAGGTCATATTTTCTTGATGGATTGACTCCTCTCCCGTGACACTCCGTGTTGTAAAGTCCACTCTGATGCTGGTGCAGCTAAGTCAGCCTTCGTGTGCTTACTCTGTGCATGCGATACTCGTTCCCATCCGTTTACTTTCAGCTTAACTCTGCCTTCGTAAGGAGTCTCCCGTAGGCAACATGTGGTTGAGTCCTGGTTTCTGTCTGTTCTGCAGTGTTCTGCCTTTCGAATGCCATTTGGCTCATTGCTGTTTCACGTGTGGTTGTGCCGTTGGACTTGGCTGTGACTTTGCCCTCTGCTCTCTGTCTCCCTGTCCTTCTGTTCCTCCTCTCCTGCCTTCTTTCAGGTTACTTGATTATGTTCGGCATCTGTTTTAGTTTACCTGTTTGTTTTTTAGGTACACCATCGTGTTATATTTTAGTGGTGCGCTTAGGGTGTGTGTTTATGTTTCAGGGTCCACTCAGCTAATGTTGCTCCAGTTCACACCAAATGTAAGAATCTCAGAGCCGCAGAGGCCTGTTGACATGGTTTCCATAAGTATTACACCTGGCCCTCAGGATGCATTGTTATATTGCTTCCTTAAACATTCTTAAGAAATCAAATAGTCCAGGAGACTGCAAACTAGTACAAGCTCTGTGGAAAGTAAT
>NW_012151330.1:738096-740308 GCF_000956105.1 Propithecus coquereli | reverse complement strand
TGGTGGTAGCACCTCAGGTCACTGATCTGTGGGTAGGCGAAGCCTCCAGGAGGCCAGGGAACCCAGTCCTCCAGCATTCACCTGACCTGGGATTAGGAGGCATGTCTTCTCTCACCTTCTAGAGGATCAGTGGGCAGCTTAATGCTTCCCTCAACCCTCAGCAAGTCAGCAGTTATTAAGCTGTCTGACCGGGAGACCTCTCTGAAGGTGACCCTCCTGACCTGGGAGGGTAAGCTGCTTTAGATCAGCTCTGACGCTCTGCAGAAATAGGGCAGCAGAGGGAACCTTACACCATTATGCAGAAATAGTTTTAACTGCCTAATATGTTGATGACTGAACCTGGATGGAGGAATTTGCTTTAGGAATTACATCTAAAAAAAAAACAGGACTGCATCCTGCACTTAGTTCAGCTGTGTGATAAACTTTGTAATGGGGTGCTGCTGAAAAGGTTTTATTCCTTGCCAAACTCGCACCTTTAAAGGAAGTTTGATTAGCTTTGAGAAGTGAAATGTGCGTGCAGCTGAAATGGTTACAACTTGTGTTTGATAAAATCCTTAAAATTAAAAATCTTTGTCATTTTTTACCATACTGACAAAAATCTCCACATAGAATTGTGAGTGGAAGCTTCCTCGCACTCTTGAGAACAGCACGTTCTGTAGGACAGGGTTTTGTAGAGCATCTCGTCGCTGTGGTTTCCTGGATTTAGTCTCGCCCGGCTTACTTTCTAAATAACATAAAGTCCCTTTGCCCCTTGTTCGTAATACTTTCCTTTGTAATATCCTGTCTTAATTCTGCAAGTGTAGACAGAGCTCATCTTCAACACTCAGATCGCAAACTCAGCACAGTTGCCAGAGCAAGGAAATAGTCATGGAGCAATTCCGGACAGTTCCTGGTCCCTGCTGCTGTGGCGGGCACAGCTGTGCTGTCAGTTGTCATCTCCTGACCAAGCAGGTGGAAGGAGACCTGTATCCTGTTTGTAGTCCAGTCTGGGAAATTTCATGGGCTTTTTTGGGTGAGAAATGTTTCATGAATTTGGAATGTCGAGAAGCTTATTTATTCCTTTATATCCAGGCTTCCTCTGGGTCAGAATGGAACAAAAAAATTGTATACTAAATATTTTGTACCACCGTTGGCTCTTGGAAGATCTGTACGTTTCTGATTTGATTTGTAATGAAAGGAAACCAAACAGAAGCAATGACGAGACGACGTTGGCCTGTCTTGGCTGATAGGGAGCAGCCGTGGTGACCTGGCTGTGTCAGGAGCTGCACACTTTCTGCTTTCAGCTGTCGTTACGCTTTCTGAACTGGTCTAGCATTTAGAACCTTTTGAAATTTTTGCTTATAAATAAGTGTGCTTTATCTCAAGCAGATGTAGTGTTGAAGCACATGTTAGAAGTCACCAGAGTCTCAGTTTTCGTTTGTTGCCTTTGTAGGATCTCTGTGTCGGGTGGACTAAAGTGTTTGATTTTGTTTTTTTCCCCTCCAGGCTTCTCGTCAGTGCCTCGCAGGATGGTAAACTTATCATCTGGGACAGCTACACCACAAACAAGGTAGGGCCTGGAAAATCCCTTTCCCCGGAAAACCAGCCCAGGAAATAGCGAGGTTTTTAGCTCTGGGTTCATTTTTGTTAGATCACGTAATACGGGATGGGGGCAGCCAGAGCAGTGCTGTTAGTGAGGTCGTGTGGGTGAGGTGGAAGCTGAGTCGTGTGCTGGCGCACGTTCTGGTCTCTGCTGCTGAACCTGCACGCTTGGCCGTGTGTCGTCCCCAGCCAGCCAGGTGGAGGTGGGGCCTCCTTAACGTTCCGGGACACCCAGGTTCCAGGTTTTGCTCAGTCTGGGAAGTTTCTTATTTTTTTATATAATGCAGAAATGGAGCTTTTCACTTAGTTATTAGTTTTCACAAGAAATAATCTGGAAGGCATTATACTTTGAAGTTTAAATTAAATTCTTTTTAAAATTTAATCCAAAATTTTATTGAATAAAAAGTGCTATGATAGATTTTACTACAGAATACTAAATGTGTGAAAGATTGCACTAATTATAACAAACCTACAGCGCTGGGAGAGATGTGGCAGGATTCATCATAGTGTCCAGTGTGGTTATTCAGTAAAACAGATTTTTTTAAATGAATTTTTAGCCATTTGGCAGGCTAATGAAGTATTTCCTTTTAATATATAGTTTTGAGCAGGAGGCAGCAATCCTGTTTCTTCA
>NW_012151330.1:718583-735261 GCF_000956105.1 Propithecus coquereli | reverse complement strand
GTCCCAGCTACCTGGGAGGCTGAGGCAGGAGGATCGCTTGAGCCCAGGAGTTTGAGGTTGCTGTGAGCTAGGCTGACACCACGGCACTCTAGCCCTGGCAAGAGAGTGAGACTCTCAAAAAAAAAAAAAACAAAAATTGACCAACACTTAAGTACATATATGGTAATAACATTCATCAGGTGTCAGGCAGGTGGGAGAGGAGAGGAGGGGATGGGTAAATTCACACCTAATGGGTGTGGTATGTATGCACCATCTGGGGGATGGACACGCTTGAAGCTCTGACTCGGGCGGGGCAAAGGCAATATACGTAACCTAAACATTTGAACCCCGGTAATATTGCTGAAATAAAAAAAATAAACATATATGCAAAATTAAGAAAAAAAGAAATCAAAAAGCCCAGAGAGTTGAATGGACTCAAGTAATTCTTAACACCTGCTCGAGATTGGCCATGTCCAGCTCTTCTTTCCTCCTGCACATGCGTGTTCTGTTCTGGCTTCCTGTCCGCCTGAGGGACCTCTTGCAGGTAGTGCAGGTCTGCTGGCGAGGAATTCTCTTGGTTTTCATTTACCTCACATTGTCTGTTCTGCCTTTATTCTTGAAGGATATTTCCCATGTGTACACAGAATTGTGTGTTGACTGTTTTTCCTTTTAGCAGTCTGTAAAGGTTTATCTTTGGCTTTTGGCAGTGTGGCTGTGATGTGCTGAGGTGTGATTTTCTTTGTATTTATTGTGCTTTGGCAACTTGAATCTGTAAGTTTTGTCTTTCACCAAATTTGGGGAATTTTAGGTCATGTCTCCAAGCACAGTCTATGTCCCGTGGTGCCCTGTCCCGTGCTCCAGGACACACGTGGCCGGGCCTGGTTCCTCTCGCACTTAATTAAGGTCTGTTCATTTTTATTTCCGTTCAGACTCTGACAGACTGTTAAGGCCTGTTCAGATTTTTTTATGCCACATACTCTTTTTTTCAGTTTTAGAATTTCTGTTTGCTTTTATTTTAAAATGGTTTTCATTTTTCTGCTGAGATTTCCTTTGTAATCTATGAGCAGAGTTATAATAGCTGTCTTTTAAATTCATGTCTGCTGTCTAGCATCTACTCTTCTCAAAGTTGGTCCTTGTGGATCTTTCCTCTTGAATCTGAGTGTTATTTTATTATTTCTTAGCACGTGCAGTAATTTCAGATTGTATCCTGGACATTATAAACATCATGTTGCAGAGACCTGGGGCCCTGCTGCACTCTCCTGAGGTGTGGGTGTGTGGTTTTCCCAGGCCGTGCGGGGTCTGTCCTCTGCCTGTGACCTTCAAGTGTCCACTGTTTGGGCAGTGCGTACATTATTTAGGGTTCCCCTTCTGTGGCTTTCTTCTTTCTAGGGTTTATCCTTTTACTTTCTGGCTGTGGTTGCCCAGAATTCTGTCCACTGGCTCTTGGAGACTGTTGGCTTCCTGTCTTCTGTCTGGGGTTTGGCCCCGTGGGAGTCACGGGTGAGCCCGCGCTCAGGAAGAGCACCATGAAAACAGACTCGCCCAAGCCTCTTTTCTTCCAAGTGTGGACCGCCTCCAGTTGCTGTCTGCGTGTTTCCAGTGCCTGTAGGTGTTGCTTTACGTATTTGCCTGCACTCTGGGCTGCTCTCTGTGGGAAGGCTGCTTTGTGCGCAGGAGCAGGCTGGGCTGCCCGGCCCTGGAAGCCGTGGGCTCTGTCAGGTGCACACACTTTGTATGTGTTCAGAGCACTTAAAAAAAATTGTACTTCATGTTAGCAATCTCTTCTGATGACAGTCACGTTTAGTGTATGTATTTCAATTTTATATAAAGGTTGTTGGATTTGTTAATATAGACTGTGTGTGTTGAAACAAACAAAAACAAGCCAGAAAAAAAGCCCACAAGAAAACAAAAAACTGGTATTAGGAGGAATATTTTAAAGGTCTTGTTTCCTTCATATTTCATGGCATTTTACTTCTAAAGAGTGTTATTTTTGTAAACATTTGGCCTCTTAAGAGTATTTGTGACTTTCTTCAGACATTTATATTTTTCAGCTTCACATCAATAAAGGTTAGAATCTGATACACCTCAAACAGCATCTCACTGTAGTAAGGGACAAAGGTGTGGTGACCAGCGGGGGACGCCTTTGAGGGCCTGCCCGCCTTTGGCTTGTTCCATACCTTTCAAGGGCCCCTTGGTTAGTTTCGTGCTCGTCACTCATGCCGTCTTCTCTCTGGCCTGCACGTTTGGCTCGAAGTTGAGAATTCTTTGTTAAGCTGTGGGTGTAGAATCTTGGAAACTCAGTTGCACAGAAAACACTTTTTAGTGCTATTCCCAGCAAGAGTACCAAACCCTTACTAGTTGTCGAATGGTGTGATGGCAGGAGCCGTTTGCAGCCAGCTGCGGGAACGAGGCTCTTGGTAATCAGTTGTGTTGTGATTGTTTCCATAAAACGTAAGGCCCGTCTGGAGCACGGAACCTTCCTTCTCTGGAGTCTGCCGGCCAGGCTCAGAGACTCCTCAGCAGCATTTCGGAGAGAAAACATCAGATGGGCTTTTTGTCTTGTTGTTTTGCCTTTTAAGATTCTGTCTTAACAAAATAAAAGATGCCATCTGGAAATAGTTAATTGAATAAATTTATAGTGATTGGGATGGAGTGTTTATTATTATTATTTAAAAATTGCAGATAGAATAAACTTTCCAAGTTCTGTTTTGGTGAAAATTTGAAAAATTATTAATTCTTTAAAACCTCATTTCTGGTTGTCTGTCCCTGTCTCACAGATTATTCTCAAAGCAAATCCCTGGAGGTTAACAAAGAAAGACTTGACACCGTTTTTAAAGGCTTATTCTTTCCAAAAACTCTAGGAACAAGTGCAGACACATTTTCCCTCGCTGACAACATTCTGGTCAAGGTGGCCACGACACACGAGTGTCTTGACCAGAGGTTTAGCCAGAGGTCTTCCTGGTTGAGCAGGGCACGGTTGTCAGTGACAGCTCTTCACTCCTGTGAAAGCCACTGCGGTGACTGACACTTGGTTTTTAGGCAGTTTCTTTGTGCAGCAGCACATTTTATATATTTATGAAAGCACAATGGATTTTCTTCTGACAGGCTCTAGGGACCTTGGGTGTAGAAGGAAGATGCATCTCCCCGTCAGACCCACCCCAGGGTCCACAGCAGGGCAGTTAGTGAACTGTGACGTGCTTTAGGCTTTGGTTGTCACAGTCCTGGATCTCAGCTTCCACTGGGTCACTTCACAGTCACGACTGCTGTGGAGGGGCAGGGCTGCCTGCGAAGCCATGTGGAGCCTCCTTCATCCGCCAGCTTAGCAGCCCAGCAGTGAAAGAGTTTCCCTGGCTGAGTGGATCCCACTCCCGCCTCCGACACCTGGATTCTGACGGAGCCCGGGCCGTCTTGCAGGGGTGAGGCGCTCTGAGCAGCCAGAGCCCAAGACTGGTCACCTGGTTGCTTCGCACCGCTGTGCTGCTGCTCCCTCGGGCAGAGTCTCCTCCGTCCCCCACCCCGGCCCCAACCTCCCAGGATGGGGTGCTCTCCAGGGTGCAGGTGGGAGGACTGAAACTGTCGATGTGTGTTCATTGTAGACATTTTGGAAACAAACTTTGAATTATCTTCTTTTATGTTTTAACCAATAACCCCACCCAGAGCTACAAGTTATCTTTAAGAACTGTGGAAAATTCTATTGTGTGGTACACTGATTTTCCCTGTTGTCGGACAATGAGGCAGTTTCCAGGTTTTCACTATTTATTATAAACATTGCTGCAGTAAACCCCATACTTGTAGGTAAATGGGTTTTCAAGCCCATAATTACGTTCTTGGGATGAGTTACTTTAGGAGGCGGCGCTTGGTCACACTTTCTGTATGTTGTTCCTGGCTTTGCTCTCGGGGGGGCCGGCAGCCGTGCTTGGTAAAGATGGGTGTGTGCCTGTGTTGTCTCTTTGGCCTGTGCCTGGTGACGTGCCGTTTCCTAGACACCCCCTTGCTGCGTCCCCGAGACACCTAGGTTGGCACCACGAGCTGTCTCCTCTGGCCTGTGTGTTGCAGCTTTGTCGCTGCTGCCAGCAACCTCCTTGAGACCTGCGCTCACTGCCGAGGGGCCAGGCCACTGCGCAGGCCCCAGGCTGAGTTCCAGCCTGTCCTTGAGACGCACTCGACACCGTCATGCCCTTGCACCTCCACATGTGGTGCACACTTCTGTTGAGGTCTGTTTCTCTGCCTCGCACAGGCCTCCAAAGGGTGACAGCCCAGGCCCCCACCCCAGGGGAGGAAAGGGCGTGTTTCCACCTGAAGAGTCCCCTCACCCACCCCCCAGGGAATTTGTTCATCCTCTGGTAATAACAGATACAGTAGCTGCCTCCATTTACTGAGAACTTCTAACGTGCCCAGACAGCTCCACCCCTCCTAACAGTTACCTGAAATAATCCCTGCTCAACACAGGGAGAGGGGAACTCTCAAAGGACTTGCAGGAACTTTCCCTGAGCCACCACGCTGACGGTGGAGCACAGTGATCTCTGCTGCTCACGGCCTCTCAGCCAGAAGAGGCCCCCGTGAGGCTTTCCTGATAGGAGGCGGCGTGCCTGGTCTCTGCTCCTCCCGCCTGCCCTCCTTCCGCCTTGCGCACAGCTCCCTGCCCAGCAGCATGGGTCGTCCCCGCTCACTTTGCCGCGCTCAGACACTCACAGATGCATATAGTTGGGCAAAACCATCCAACACAAAGCCTATTTTATAGCTATGTGTAGAACATCTTGTGTAATTTATGGAATACTGTCCTGAAAGTGGAAAACAGGGTGGTTGTGTGGTACTCAGTAGGGTTTCTACTAAATGCCTATCATTTTCAGACCATTGAAAAGTAAGAGAGACCCCCAGCTGGGGAGCATGTGCAGTTTATAAGCGTGGTCCTTCCCTGTCCCGCGCAGTTCCCGTCAGCGACGCTTGTCCAGTCCTGTGTCAGTGCTCAAGAGCTGTGATGTTAGTGTTCAGCCTCTGGTTGTTGGGGTAAGGAGCTTACGGATTATGGGGGCTCCACTGTGGCCTGCGCAGGTCACAAAGGTGATCTTTGAAGTTGTGTTTCTTCCATGCAGCAAACCTGAGAGTGTCCCCACCTGGCCCTATGGGAGATGCCAGCGGTGTCTTCCTTCCTGCCCTCTGTGCTCACGTGTCAGATGGGACAGGTACCGTGAGGCTCGGTGCATGGTCTGGGTGGAACCCGTACAGGGCAGTGGAGCCCAAGGATGACTTCCGGAAGTGCCAGGCTGACCTGAAGCAGGGGTGACAAGTGCAGGGACCAGGACCCTCTGAGGAGCGGAGGGGCCACCTGGGGTGCTGGCTGTGTGGAGCTCCTCCTTTGCGTGGGGCTTGCGTTCACCTGTGGTGACTAGCATCCCTGTGGGTGTGGCCTCCAGGGAGAATTTGGCCTCGTGTCCTCTTCTAGGCACATAGTTAATGTTTTGGAATCTATCATCTCTACGTATTTTTTCTTTGGGAGCCAGTTTAATAAAGCTTATTAGGCAAATGCCTTGCTTTCCCTGTATTCTTAGGCTTCCACATCGCAGCCTTCAGTGGCTTTCTTTGTGCGTGTCGTATTTTCTCACAATTTACTGATTCCCTCAGTGTGGCACGACTCCCTGGGCGTACTGGGAGGGAAAGCATTGCGGTGAACGCTCTGGTCTAAACACTTTCTCCTCAAGAACTGCCAGGGCTGCTGTGACACCTCAGAGAGGTCAGATCAGGGCCAGTCTGTCACCTGCCCTGGGCAGACACAGGTTTGTTGACCCTGTACTTTTAGTCCTCGAAGTAAGTTCCAGAGCTGTGGTGAGCGCACAGAAGTGCAAAATAATGGTGAACAGGTTATTGACATGAAATCTTCATGTATGGGCTCTGTAGAATTTTTTCCTTTTGCCTTTCTTCATTCCAGAGCTGTTTAGGATGGGGAGTCTTGGTGTATCCCCACCGTGTCCCCAGCCTTACAACCCCACTGGCTTCCGACACGTCCTTCCCCGTCAGAGTAGGTAGGGTGCTCAGGGACACAGCCCTGTTCTCACGCAGACTTACACGTCGCAGCTGCTGTCCCTGAGAAGCAGACCCACCCACGTGTGTTCGTCAGTGCCCCCCACCGGACATCTGCAGGATCGCTGCGGTGTAGCTGGTCTCGTTCTCCAGCCTGTCACCTCGTCAGCCCTTCCATGGCTTGCACGTCCTTGCCACCCTCCCGAGACTGCCCACGTCCCGTGTTCTCATGAGGCCCCTTGCCTTGCCTGTCCCTTTTCCTTCCCTCACTCTCGCTTTCCTCTTCAAGTGATTTTCGTTCTCTCCCCGCACTGGAGCGTAAGGTTGGGAGAGCAAGAAGCGCCCCTCTGTTCAAGGGTGTGTTCTGGTCCCCAGAGCGCTGCCCCGCCAGGCCCTGGGACCAGTTCCTGTCGAATGTGCAAGTGAGCCGGCCAGCAGGGAGCAGCAGGGCCACCCCCAGGCTTCCATGTGTTGACAGAAAAGCAGATACGAGTAGCGTGTGTCTGTCTCGTGGGAAGTGCTGCCCGGCCTGCCTTTTCTTGTCCTGGTGTCACTCCCGCCTGCCCAGGCTCTAGCTCTTGCCAGCAGTGCACGTGGCCGCTGCCGTGCGATTCCTACCGTGCACAGACCTCCGTGCTGCCAGCGCGCTCTGCATTTGCAAGACCAGGACTGGCTCGCTGGGCTCGAATCATCTCTGCGTCTGCTCTTTGCCAGGTTACTTGTCCTGCTGCCGATTCCTGGATGACAATCAGATCGTCACCAGCTCTGGAGACACCACATGGTAAGTACCTGAGCCAGGGCAGGCAGTGGCTTCTGTGATTCCTGTCACTCCCGTTAGATCCAGACATATTGGAAGTAAGATTCTTAACATGAATTAGGCCGTCTTTAATTTGAAGTGGCCTTAAGATTTAAAACACATGCCTATAAAAGACTTAGTGTGGGGGAAAAGATTTAAAACACAAAGTGGCCACGAGTGAATTGGTTATACTGTTTGTAGATGTACGGAGTTTAGTTTTGAGCAGCTAAGTGAAATGTGTGTAATTAAGCTACAGTTGTGCATGAAGTACCTGCTGTGCTCTGCTCATTTCTCTGTGTATTCTTACCTGCTCTGGTGATGTTTTGTAGCCCTTTGGGGGAGGTGGGTGGGCTTTAGTTTTCCCTCTCTAATAGCGCCGTTTCATATGAATGGTGAGTGCAACTTAAAAATAGCAGGTGTCACAGTTTAAGTGACTTGTTAATAAAGTTTTTATCTTACTGGTAGGTGGAAGCCTACTTAATAAGCTCTAAAATTTTTTCATTTGTACTGTCAAAGCACATAAATTAAATGACTAGATCGTTACTTAATGAGAGTCATTTTAGGCTTAAACTATCTTGGTGGGTTTTTCTGGTCGTCTTAGGCATGATTTAGTGCCAGAAGCGGCCTGGCTGCCCAGCCGTGACAGATGCCAGCCGTGTGGTCAGCAGGGGTCCACTGAAACGTGGGCCCTTCCCCAGCTTTTGAGCAGGGGGCATGTGATGTCATAGGGTGTCTCGGTTACATAAACTTCACGGATTCAGAGAAGATTTATAGTCTAGGCTGTCAATCTTGGGAAGACTTTATTAGACGATATTTTTAAAGCAGTTTCATTCATTAATCATTTTTTTCAGACTCCTGTAGGTATCTTGGTTCCTCTTCGCGTCCCTCAGGCCCTAGAGAGGAGACTCCCTGTGCAGCTTATGTTAAAAGCTGATTGGATTTGCGCCGCCTGCCCAGCCAGGCTCTCCGTTGAGGCTGACGCAAGCCGAGCCAGTGGCTTTTAGTTCTGTGGGTTGAGGCGCAGGAACCACACTTGGGCTGGTAGCTTCAGAGCCTGCCTGGCACAGCCAGGCTCCTGGCGGGGTGCTGTCCAGGTCTCACCTTTAGACAGCCCATTAAGCAGAAATACAAGGGAGTACCACGTATGACCATTAAGAACTTACCTGGTCTCCTATTTGTGACTCCAAGAGAGGGCATCAGGACCTCAGATTTGCTCTGAGCCATTTGTTTACCTGGCATTGTTGTCTTACGCCTTTTCTAAGACCCCTAGAGGGGTGGAGGTGAGGGCGGCTGGCACTGTGAGACCCCACAGGGCATGGAGGGAGCAGTGCAGGTAGCGTAGCGTCTTCCCCACTGACCAGGGCCCTCCCAGGAGCTCCTTGCTGCCCCTCCACAAGCCCCTCTGTGACCCCAAGCGTACAGCGCAGCCTCTAGTGTCTCTGCTGTGACAGTCACGCCAGGCTCCCGTGTGCTGCTGTCAGTTGCCATGGGGGTCCCAGTTACTCTGGAGCCCGTGGGCGTGTATTTTCTGTATGGTTTTTGTTTGCTTTGTTTTGCTTCCAATGAAGGTCACGTTACAAAATTTAAATTTGTCTTTTAAAACATTAATTTTCTTAAGTCAAAGTGCAGAGGTTTACTGTGGTCCTGGGTGGTTTGAAGGACAGTTTGTCTCATGACCGGTCCGAGAGCGTGAGGCTGACGTCCGTTGTCGTTTGCTCCAGCGCCCTGTGGGACATCGAGACCGGCCAGCAGACGACCACGTTCACGGGACACACTGGAGACGTCATGAGCCTTTCTCTCGCTCCCGACGCCAGGCTGTTTGTCTCTGGTGCTTGCGATGCTTCGGCCAAACTCTGGGACGTGCGAGAAGGGATGTGCCGGCAAACGTTCACCGGCCACGAGTCCGACATCAACGCCATCTGTGTGAGCTTGGGCGAAGGCATGGGCTGGGGCCTCCGCTGGCTCTGCGAGCGGTTTAGCTTGCTACGTTGTACACTATTTTCTGGATTAGATGTTCTCTCTCTTTTCCTCCCTGCACATACAATCTAATTTACAGACAAGTACCCAGAAAACTCCACTGGGATCTGCTCTGACCTTCAGGAGCCAGCTGGTTCTGTGCTGACCCTTCGTCTCACAGACAGCCACGAGGTGTCCGTGTGTGTCGGCCCTGTTCTCACCCCTCGGGGAGACGGACAGTAAACTAATACAGGCCAGGGTGCAGCTGGTCCAAGATACCTCCCTCCATTGTAGCACCCTGACAGCCGGCGGAGTGTTCAGCCCCTGGCCTCGAGACTGAGAGGCACACGTCTGGTTCACGGGGCAGAGCTCTGCTGCGGTGGTGACCGGAGGTCAGCCCGTCCCTCCTCGCTCCATGAGACTAGCCTCGACAGTCGGCAGCTACAGAGACACACACACTTGTCAGTTACGGCCACGTTCCCACTGTTCTGTTGGAATAAAATCTCTTCACTAGGGATGGCGACCGCAGTGTCAGGTCACGGTGTCCGTGAGCTTCCCCAGTTCGAGTCCCGTCCCGTCCCGTCCCCAGTAGGTCCCTGCTCTTGCTAGTCTTTGCCCGCTGTGTCAGCAGCCCTGCCATTGAGCAATCCATATCTCTAGTATTTCTTTTTGCGCATTTACATATTGTCTTGACTTCCTTTCTCTTTCCAGTTTTTTCCAAATGGCAACGCGTTTGCCACTGGCTCGGACGATGCTACCTGCAGGCTGTTTGACCTTCGTGCAGACCAGGAGCTCATGACTTACTCCCATGACAACATCATCTGCGGGATCACCTCCGTCTCCTTCTCCAAGAGTGGGCGCCTCCTCCTCGCTGGGTACGATGACTTCAACTGCAACGTCTGGGATGCGCTCAAAGCTGACAGGGCAGGTAGGCGGCTGTGGCGCCTTTCCGTGTCTCCTGGGTGCTCATGTAGTATCCTTAGGGTGGGCCTGATATGCATCAGCCACCGTGTCTTAGCTTCTGTCAGTCAGGCTGTGGTGCGGCACGGCAGAAGGGAGGGTCACCGGCTGGGATGTCCTGGCTCTGGCCCTTCAGGTGGGTCGACTCCATGGGGACCCAGCTGCTCAGTCCTCAGAGGCCAAGGGGGGCAAAGTGAGGGAGCCTGTTGAGCACAGGTGGGCCAGGTGTATCCCAGGGACTGTTCAGTTTATAGCCGGAATTTCGTGTGTCAAGAGCTAGCCTGTTATTGTCAAGTATCTGAAAGGACAAATTGTAGAAAAGATGAGAACTTTCTTATTAAAAATGGACATTCGGGGCCAGGCGTGGTGGCTCACGCCTGTAATCCCAGCACTCTGGGAGGCCGAGGCAGGAGGATCACTTGAGCTCAGGAGTTTGAGACCAGTCTGAGCAAGAGCGAGACCCCATCTCTACTATAAATAGAAAGAAATTGGCCAAACAACTAAAAATAGAAAAAATTAGCCGGGCATGGTGGCGAGTGCTTGTAGTCCCAGCTACCTGGGAGGCTGAGGCAGGAGGATCCCTTGAGCCCAGGAGTTTGAGGCTGCTGTGAGCTAGGCTGACACCACAGCACTCTAGCCCGGGCAAGAGAGTGAGACTCTCAAAAAAAAAAAAAAAAGAATTAAAAAAAAAATAAAGGACATTTGGGCATTTGAATTGGAAAACGTTGACACTTTTAGAATCTCTCAACTTCGTTCATCTCAGTGCAGGGCGTGGAGGAAGGGAGCATGCCTGCAGGTCTCGGGGCCTTACCATGGCTTCCTGCCCCTGGGTGGATGCTGCTCCCACCTCTTGGGCAAACACCTCCCTTTTTCTCCCCGGCCCGAGTGGGCCAAATGGGAGCTGTTTCTCAGCGCGTCCCTCAGGCACTGTGCCGTTGAGGGCCGAGGAAGCCAGCCCAGGCCTTCGCAGAGAACACTCGGGGCCTGTGCCCAGCCGTGCCCCTGTGCTGTGGAGGTGGAAGAGCTTGTCTGAAACGCACCTGCACCTCCCTGCGGGGGGCAGGCCGTGTTCTCACTCCAGAGTCGTCCACACCAGGACTGCGCGGCGCCCGCGGGAGGCTCCTCTCGGGGCTGGATGCCTGGGTGCCGGCCCCGTGGTTGCTCAGCTGCTGAGCCTCCTCTGGCAGGCTCTGTGGTCACAGGCCAAGGCGGGCAGCCCACAGCCACCCGTTCTCATGCTGTAGATTGTCGCGTTGAGATTGGGGTGGTTTTGATACTTTTTGATGGTGGTTTTTGCTTTTTTTTTAAGCTTAAGTGAGTGCTGAGAAGTCAGCCCAAGAGGCTCTCAGTATTATGTGTGTGCCTTTGAATTAGGGATTTTTCTTGTCATCTTACTGCCTTTTTTTCTCTTTTTAAATCAACTTACCTTTAAACAGACGTGAGAGCAGGCTTTGAGCGTGTGCGTGTTTTCTGTGAGCTCTTCCCGTGCTGTGGGCTGTCTCTAGGGAAGGAGCGTGTGGGTCTCTGCCCCCTTTGGCAGGATCAGCTGTGCGTGTCCGCTCAGCGTCCGCTCTCCACTTGAACAGACCTCACCTCCTCTCCCTTCCTGCCCACGAGGGATCCCGGGTCTAGTCCCTCCGAGAGGAGCCACCCAGCCCCGTCTTGGTGTCACGTGGGGGCGAGGGCCCTGGGCTTCAGCGTGACCGTGCTGTGGTTGTGCCCAGGTGTCTTGGCTGGACATGACAACCGCGTCAGCTGCCTGGGCGTGACTGACGACGGCATGGCTGTGGCCACGGGGTCCTGGGACAGCTTCCTGAAGATCTGGAACTAACGCCAGGAGGTAAGGACCCCACGTGCCCTCCGAGCGGCGCTGCACGTTTCCCACAGAAACACGAGATCGGGGTTCGCGGCGGTGGCACTAGCGTGGATTGTCGTGGTACAGCGAACGGTCACGGAAATCGGGAGTGAGGTGCCCTCAGCTGCAAACGCTGATGCGGCAGTGACAAGAGCAGTGGCACCGACTGTACATCGAATTTAGATGTTGTTTCTTTTTCCGTTTATTCAAACTCTGTTTAAAACAGCACGTGGACGCTGCGGAGACTGGAAGACCATTCCACCCTCGACCGTTACAGCGAGAGCGTACCCCATCCGGCCGCACCGACGTGGACTCCCTGCACCTCCCCTCAGAACTTCAAAAGGGCAAGATCTTTTTCCTTCACTATTGCTGAAACCAAGAGCACAATTCCCGTTGAGAGAAGGATCTCTGTGCTGTAAACTAAAACAAATTGTGCATTCCTTCCGGGGCCATCGTCTTCGTTTTCTTTTTTGTCTTGAATGAATTTTAAAAGGAAATACTATAATAAAAATGTTAACCAGAAGGTAACCTGAGTGTAATGTGGGACAGACACACCTCTTCTCTAGCTTACCTGAATTTTAGACCAGTGACCCTGTTTGTGACATTCATGCAAAACAAGTTGAGGACTTTATCTTGTAATCGTTTCTAAATTTCAAGTCATGTTTGTAACAGGATTTTGGAAGCATTCATATTTCCTTTTTTAAAATATTCCTTTATGTTCGTAGTGAAACAGAACCAGAGTCTAGGGCAGCCTCTCTGACATTGTCACTGATGTAAATTCAGTCCCTGGGGTTTTTTTTTTTTTTCATTTTCTGTCTATGTCGCAATGATTGTCACACACAAACATGGCATAGAAAAGAATGTGTTGAGAAGGGAAGTGACCAAGCACACGCTGTTGATGGTCTTGCGCGTGTGATCCGCAAGCCCCTCGCCTTTTCTGAGTAGTGAACTCAGCTCCAGCACCCGCTTTCCTCCCGGCCCAGCCTCTCCGCCTTCTCAGCTAGTTTCCATCTCACCCGGGGTTTCCTCGTGCAGTTGGAGGGAAGTTCGTAGCAGCCTAACACTACCCCGCCCCACGCCAACTACCGGAGCCTGTTTCCAAGAGAGATGCCTGTCCTGTGCTTGGGTAGTCAGTCGGTTATCTGTGTATGGAACAATGTACAAATCAATGTTTTGAAAATAATGATCTCAGACTTTCTAAGTTAAATTTTAAAGAAATTTGATTGTTTGCCATATTGGGTGGGTTTACTCTTAGATTCGCATGCTGTAGAAATGCTCAAAAGTGCATATAGGACTCAGTCCTTAGATGTTCTTTTTCTTTTAAGAAATAACCTCTTACAGTGTAACCATTGCAGCTCTATCCACTTCTTGTTGCTGCTCTGCACACATATTGGAAGCAGCACAATAAGCAGCTCTACACGCTTGAGTAGCGGGATAAGTCACTGTTTTCTTTATTTCTTTAACAAAAACCAGTCCTGTTGCAAACCGTTGCTGTTGGATTCTGAGGGTGGGGAGGGAGGAGGGACGGAGAGCTGCCCTCCCGACCCACCAGTTCCCCGTGGCCTCTCCCCGCAGAGCGAGCCTCGGATCTGAGGCGGATCATGTTCAGCACACGCAGGTGTCCTGGTTTCCATTTCCAGTCCCGTGTCCAGCAGCAGCGTTTGGACAGTGGCGTTCTGTGGACCCCTCCCCTCCCCCCGCACCCCTCATAGCAGCAGCAGTGGCTTCTCCATCCCGTTCCGCGACACTGTACGGAACTGTGCTGTGACGTGCGGTAGCCTGGACCTGGCAAAGAGAATCAAAACGAAACCTCTTTCCCCTTCCATCAACACCTCTGTAGAGCTCTCTGCACCCTTACCCTTTTCACCTTTTGTATTTAATTTTAAAGTCAGTGTACTGCAAGGAAGCTGGATGCAAGATAGATACTATATTAAACTGTACTGTTATTTAAGATGTAATAAAGCAGTTTGACATGAGGGACTGTGCTGTGGCTACTTCAGGTCCGTTTCGGTCTGTAGAGGGGCGGCCCCCCCCCCCCCCGTGCCCTGCTGCTCTGAGGTCCCCCTGTCACCCCAGGCAGGGCTTGGGCCCACCCCACCTCACAGGGTCCACAGAAAGGCCATCGGCTCCCCTCACAGGTCTGCAGAGCGTTGAGGTCCACCCGCCACCCCAGACCTTCCAGAGCCAGCGGCTCCTTCCCCACCCTGGGAGCTTTGCGCAAGGCGCCTTGGAGTCTTCTGGCATCTGCCCTGCCCTTCTCCTCCTCCTCTCAGCCTCCACCAAGCTGGCTGCCCTGACTTCCTGTTTCTCCTCCCCTTAAAATATCTGCGGACATGTTACTCCACACACAAGCTTTCCTTTGGACTGAACAGTTTTCATCTTAGTCTGAATGAAAGAACTGCATCTGGCAAAAAACGAGCATCTGCCACCGAAGTGTGGAAGCAAACCTTGGACTGCACGGATTTCTGCTCTTCGTGATCTAAGCTTTGCAAGATTGCGAAAGGTAATTCTGTGCCAGGCGCGGTGGCTCACGCATGTAATCCTAGCACTCTGGGAGGCTGAGGTGGGAGGATGGCTTGAGGCCAGGAGTTTGAGACCAGTCTGGGCAACATCGAGACCCCATCTCTCAAAAAACAGAAAAATTGAGCTGGGTGTGGCGGCATGCGCCTCTAGTCCCAGCTACTTGGAAGGCTGAGCCCAGGAGTTTGAGGCCGCTGAGCTTTGATGACGACTCTGCTCCAGCCTGGGTGACAGAGCAAGACCCTGTCTCAAAAAAAAAGTAACTTTATAATTTTCCTGGCTCAAATGCTGGTGCTTCTTCGTAAGTAAGTGAAGAAGAGAGTGCCCGCGTGGACAGTGTCCGGCCTGGGAGCCCCTCTCCTAATTACCAGGAAAGACCAGAGCAGCAGGGAGGGCGGCACTTGGGATTGGGTGCCCCCTTGACTGCTCCAGGTGGGGTGTTGGGGACCCCAGTTAGCCACAGGTCTTTCCTGTCCTGGCTTTTGGGGTGTCTCTGATGGGACCAGCAGTGCCCACCTGCCACCTCTTTTAGGGACAGCGCAGCACTGCTCCTGGGGGTGTCCTGGGGCTGCCTCAGGCTGCCAGGTGAGAGTGATTGGCAGGCTGAGCGGGTGGGTGTGCCTTGCTCCATCCTCCTCTCCCACTTCTCCCTGAAATAAATCTGTTCTTAATAGACTCGCAAGTTCTTTGGGAGCTTTAACCCTGCCAGCTGTCTTGCAAAACCCCTGTAAAATGCCAGAGAGCACCTGAGGTCCCTCCAGGCTGGCAGCCCCCAGGCCCTGGGAGGGAGGAGCTCCCGAGTCAAGAGGCAGGGCTGGGGCCTGCAGTGGCCCACCCTGCAACCTCAGGGCTGCCTGGCACCTGGCGGGCCAGGGAGCTGGCACTTGGGACCTGGAGCGCGCTGCCCCACCCCTTGCTTCCCCTGAGCCTGGGCCCCTCCCGGGACATCCCGGCCTTGGCACGACAGGCACTCAGAGTGGGTGCCAAATAGGTGCATTTGGAGTGCACTGGCTAGAGCAGTGTGGAAAGGATAACTGCACACAGGCGGAATTTCCAAACTTTAAGCACAAAATTCAAGTTTCCGAAGACCGCATTAACCTGGGACGGCGGAAAGCACAGTCCCAGCTCCTTCTCCCATCCGAGTCACCGGGCCCACCCCGCCTATGCAGGCATACCTGTCGCAGGTGCGCAGGTCGTGGAGTGCCACCCGCCCCGCTGCAAGCGGCCCCCCTCCATTGGCCTCCAGCGCGTGGCCTGCACGTCCACGTGGGCAGAGGGCAGCCCCCGCACCTAGCAGAGCCAGGCCGTCAGCAGGAGGCCCAGGCACCACGCAGCGCACGGGAAACCGGGACCGGCCACGCCCCCGAGGAGTCCAGCCGGCGCCTCCTCCCCAGCCGCCCGGTGGGCGGGGCGATGGGCGCCGCGAGGGGTCCCCCTGTCCCTTACCTACCACCCTGCTACCTCTGCCCTGCCTCCGGACCTCCCCAGCCCCTCCCCGCCCCGCTCCCTGCTCGCCAACTCGGCCCCACTTCTTGCTTGCTGGGTGACCTTGGGCAAGTTACTAGGCCTCTCTGTGCCTCGGTTCCTGCTTGGCAAGGTTCTTGTGAGAATGCACTGAGTCCCGTGTGCCACATGACTACTCCAGTGAGCCCACTTTGCTATGAGTGACCCCTGCCCAGGGCAGACTCAGGCTCCCCAGCCTCAAGGCTCCACACCTGCTACTCCCTCTGCCAGAGGGAGGGATGCTTGTCACTCCTGTTCAAAACTGTACCCCAACTCCTGCTCTGTCTGCCCCACCAAAAGGTGAGCACCTTACAGGCTTCAGTTTCCTTCCCTGCTGAATCCTCAGTTGCCTGGAACGTGGTGGGCATTCAGAGAGAAGGGCTGTCCCACCAAACCAGGCCAAACAGGAGACTGTCAAGTGGGCAATCCCAACACTGGCCCCTGAGGGAGGCCCCAGTTCTGGCTCTCAGGCCAGAGGCTGGGAAGCTGGGTGGTGCCTGTGCCCAGTGCTGGCTGGAGGCTGAACAAGATGACCTCAGGATAGCTGGTGACACCCACCTCCTCCACTGGGAGCCTCTGGCAGCCACCCGTTGCCCAGGGTCCTGGCCACTTCCCCTTTTGGGTGCTGGGCAGCCTCCACCCATTCACCCCAGCCAGGCCAGCTGATGCCCACTTCTCACTCCCTAGAGCTGATAGCAGGACTCCCAAGACTTGGAACGTGCACCCCTCTAGCCCCTCTACCCCCTGCCCCTGAGAGCCACCCCCCACCATGACAGAGTCCAACTCTGGGGGCCACGGCCCCAGCTCCTCCTCCTCCCTCCGCTCAACCCTGTCCCTGCTGGCACCCATTATTCAATCCTCAGGAGGGGGGATTCCAGGTTTTGGGAGGTCTTAAGTGTGAATAATAAGAGAAAATACAAAAAAAACCAAGCTGGGCATGGGGCTCACGCCTGTAATCCTAGCACTCCGGGAGGCCGAGGTGGGAGGATCGCTCAAAGTCAGGAGTTTGAGACCAGCCTGAGCAAGAGCAAGACCCCGTCTCTACTAAAAATAGAAAGAAATTATCTGGATAACTAAAAATATATATATAG
>NW_012151330.1:713952-716098 GCF_000956105.1 Propithecus coquereli | reverse complement strand
GCATGTAGACGCTCCCGCAGGCGCCCGCGGCAGCGAACGGTGAGTGCGCCGCCCCAGCCCGCCGTCCGCTCGGGGCCGCCCGCTCCGGGCTCGGGGCCGCCGGGCCGGCCTGACGGGCCGCGGTGGGGGCGCCGGCCCGACCCGCTCCTGTCCCGGGCGCGGCTCCGACCCGGGAAGCGGCCTCGCGGACCGGCCTGCGAGAGGCGGCGCCTTGGCTTTGGCGTCGCGGGTCCTTCAGGGGCCTTTGGCGAGGGAGCGACGAGAGGGGCCCAAACCCGGAGGGAAAGTAACGAGTTAAGGGTTCTACGAGGCAGCGCCGGCGTGGAATTCTCTGAAAGCACATTTCCTAACTTGTTGCCCAACGCTTGCCGGAAGATTCCGAAGTCCTCCCCAAACCCTGCGGGCGCTGTCACCCCAGCCCACGTGTGGGCACCGCAGGCCGCCGGCCCTGGGCTCCGGGTCGTTTTCTTCCGAGCTGCGGGCGCCGCGGCGGGGGCGGCGGGTGGGGTTTCCCTGCCCAGGCCGGGACCGCCCCGTCCGCGTCCGTCCGGGCGGTGGGATTCCTCTGGCTTTGACTCTGAATAGCAAGTTATGTTTCCTTTCTTGTTTAAGAACACACTCTGTTCTACATTCAGAACGTATTCATCATTCTTCTTGGCTCTTGACAGGGATACGTTTCAAAAGTATTCGTTTGTTCCGTGTGTCTCACTGCCCGCCGCAGATAAGTAAGTTATTTTAATGTCTTGTTAGACGATGCCCTTCAAGCACGCATTCCCCTGAACAGGGACCTCTCAAGCCTCTGGAAACTTTCTGCCCCCTTGGAACTTCTGTGCGTGGCCTGTCTGTTCTCGGAAGCGACTTCCGCACTGCGACTTTGTGGCCGCATCCTGGTGTTGCCACGCTGATTCCAGGCTGCAGGGACTGCAGGGGTGTGCCACCACGGCCCGCTGTTGTGGAGAGAAGGTCCCGCTCTTGCTCAGGCCGGTCTCCAACCCGTGGCCTTCAGCGGTCTTGCTGCCTCTGCCTCCCAAAGGGCTGAGATTACAGACTTGAGCCACCGCGCCCTGTAAGATGTTCTGTTTTTTCTTCTTTGAAATGGAGTGTGGGTTTATCTTGCTACAGTCGGTTGGCAGTCAGCTGTTGGGTTCTTAAGTAGCATTTTCCCCCGGAATCAATTGCTGTGAGTAGTTAGGTTTTCAGGGTAGCACAAAACCCTGTTTAACTCATAAATGAGGGTCTCCCAGACGGCTGGCGGAGTCAAGCAGCAGTTCTTGGTGGAGTGGAAGTAGTTAACAAATAGGAGAAAAGTGGTGCTTGCGATCAAGTAAAGCAGAAACAATAGTTGATTTTATTCAGTTTAGCGCTTGAGAAAATGTCGGTCTCACTTGGAGAATGAAGAGGCAGGTGGGTTTTTGTGAGAGTTCGTGGCCCTGGTGTTTATTGCCTCAACTCGGTGGGCGTGATAGTAGGAGGGAGCCTGAGCGTGAAGGCCCAGCGCCGGGCCGGAGATGCGCTTTCGGCCGCAAGGCCTCCTCCAGCAGCTCCGCCTTTTAGTCCTTACACCTGCCAACAGGCACCACCTGGCCTCAGGTGTTCTGGACAAGTGGGTGACCTCAGGATTCCATCTGTGCTGTTTGTGCTGGTGGCTTGTCACTTGCAGTATCTCCCAACCCGCAAGAGTGCATGGGAACAGCTATGTTAATAAAAATAAATGTTCAGGTTCTTTGGAGAGATGGTGAGAGTGTTCAGAGAGAGCCAGTGAAGGTGGCCAGGTGGTATGTGGGGTGCGCACTTGGCAGCTGGAAGGGTGGGGTGACGCCTGGCCTCACCCCTCAACACTGCGCAGGGCCTTGTTTTCTTCCTCTCCCTTTAGCAAGGTGGAGCCGCATCTAAAGAAGGGCTCTGCAGATCTACGATCCTGTTAAGTTTGTGAGGTCACGGGGTTAGGCCATGTAGTCACATTGCCACAGAACTTTCCAGAAGGTCTTTCTCAGTTTATATGCTGCCAGTGTGAGTGCCACTTTTGTCACATCCCTGCCAGCACCCACATTATTTACTGGGGGAGATGAGATATTTAATAGGCACTGAGTTTTGTTACAACTCAGTGTTAACTAGTGAAGTTAAACATTTCCCTATTTCTGTTACT
>NW_012151330.1:711495-713902 GCF_000956105.1 Propithecus coquereli | reverse complement strand
AAAAAATTAGCCAGGCATGCTGGCGCATGCCTGTAGTCCCAGCTACCTGGGAGGCTGAGGCAGGAGGATCGCTTGAGCCCCAGAGTTTGAGGTTGCTGAGAGCTAGGCTGACACCACGGCACTCTAGCCCGGGCAACAGAGACTGTGTCTCAAAAAAAAAAAAAAAAACCAAAGACCACATAACAAAGTCCACAGTGGCCTTGTGGCCGTGAGCATTGGCAGCTCTGGGGCTGGCAAAGGTCAGGGTTGGGGGGTGTCACCCACTGCAGCCCCCTAACCCCAGGCCCCACTGGGGGCCTCTCTTGACCCTACTCTGAGGCAGAACCTCCTCCTCTGTGCAGGATCTTTGGCCCATCCCCGCCCCCAAGCCAGCCTTTGACCCCGCTGTTCCCCATTCTGGGACTGGCCTCCCCTTTGGACCCAGCCTAGCGAAACTGCCTCTGGGAATCTCCCGGGTGCCCAAAGGCGTCCCTCCCAGCCTGGGCCTTAGTTATTGCTGGTCAGTCTGGGGTGGGCAGGAGGTGAGAGAGCTCTTGGCCTCGGAGGCCCAGAGTCTGCGCTGGGTCTGCTCTGAGAAGTTGCACAATCAAGGTCAGCTGAAGGAAGCCACAGCCCTGTTTTCCCATCTCAGAAATGGGGAAGCGCCCTCGGCGGAGGTGAAGGAGGTGAACCAGGCCTAATGCGGGGCAGGGGTTGGTCCTGCAGCCCACATGTGGCAGCCCTGCAAGTCGGACACAGCAGGTGAGTGGAGACTGGAGGCAGAGCCCAGGGATCGGCCCCCTCAGGGGGACCCCCCTCCAGCTCCTCCCCCACACTCCTGTCTGGAGGTCCTGGGTAGAAAAAGGGTTTCCATGGTTACAGAAGTTCCCTTTAGAGGGAGAACACAGGAAGGGAACTTGCTAGGTGACCTTGGGCAGATGACTGGTGCTGGGTGTCTCTGTAGAAGCCAGTGACTGCCCCCACTCTAGAAGGTTTTCTGGGGGCCTGGCCCAGTCCCAGACACTTAGCTCCCTGGCTAGCAAGCGTTATTGTTATGCTAATGATCATGTCCAAAAACTAAACAAAACAAAACAAGCAGCTGAAGGCGTCTGTGGGTGTCGCTGGAGGTCACTTTGGGGAAGTGGTTGAGTTTACAAAATAACCCATGGGGAAGTTACAGTTTAAGAAATATCCCCAAATTCCTGCCATCGTGGCCCCCCTTCCCAGTCATCCTGGGTCCCCCACCACCACCACCACCAAGGTTCCAGATGGCCGCTTGGTGCTTTCCAGAAGACTCTGCGCGAAGCCATGTTCCCAGTCTCTGGACAGAGGCCCCAGGAGTCCTGTCCCTAGAGCAGGCTGACCACAGCAGGTATGTGGATGTGGGCAACGGCCTGCAGAGCAGTCCACACAGGGCTGGGGCCAGGCTATCCGTGTCGGGGAGTGTAGACAAGGAATGAACCTTAGAAAACAATGGCTGAGGACGGGCAGTGGCTCACGCCTGGAATCCCAGCACGCTGGGAGGTCAAGGTGGGAGATTACTTGCAGTCAGGAGTTTGAGCCAGCATGAGCAATACTAAAAATAGAAAAAATTACCCGGGAGTGGTGTCCCGCAGCCTATAGTCCCAGCTACTCAGGAGGCTGAGGCAGGAGGATCACTTGAGCCCCGGAGTTTGAGGTTGCTGTGAGCCAGGCTGATGCCACTGCACCCCACCCAGGTGACTGAGCAAGATCCTTTCTCAAAGGAAAAAAAAGAAAGAAAGAAAACAATGGCTGGAAAAGTCTTGGGGAGACAGCAGGTGACAGAGCACCTGGAGGAACACTGCCCATTTAATCTACAGCGGCCCGGGAGGAGAGGTTGCAGCCTGGCCCAGACGCACTCCTGGTGGGCAGCCCTGGCTCAGCAAGTGCCCGGGCTGCGCGGAGTCCGCTCCGGGGCCCCGGCCCTTCCCCCTCCCCGTCCTGCGGCGCACAACAGCGCTCCACGCCCGCCAGCCGCGGCCGCCTCGCCCTCTGCTGCGGGCGCGGATCCAGGCCCAGCCGCCGGGGCCGCCCGGGCGAGCCTGAGTCCCTGGTGGCCGCGGGGGCCGGGATGTCTCAGCCCAAATCCGGTCTGGTCACGCCCGGTCACACCTGGTAATTAAGGAGTCGGCCGCGGGCGGGGCCGCGCCTCGGGCACCTGCGCTCCCGGAGCCGCACACCTGGCGGGGCGCGGGGCAGGGTAGCGCTGGCGGCCCACACGTGGCACGGACGGGACGCGCTGCCGCCGCACAGGGGAGTGGAGACGCAGCCCGGGACCGCCCGGCTCTGTGCGCGCCGCCCCACCAGCCCCGCGCGGGGGTCCCGGCGCCCCGGCCGGGCGCGCCCCACGCGCGTGGCACGGCGCATGCGTGACGGGCGCGCCTGCGCACTGGCGGCCGGGGCGCGT
>NW_012151330.1:704793-708400 GCF_000956105.1 Propithecus coquereli | reverse complement strand
AAAAAAAAAAAAAAAAAAAACCACAACAGTTAACATACCAAACAAATGAATTAAATTTGAGTTGTGAATCACTATTATAAAACAAAGAAAGACACTGTAGATATGCTATTAGAGATGTCCACTAAAAATATATATATATTTAAAATATGTATACGGTGATGATATCTTAAATTTTAAAGCTGGTTTTAATGTTTAATGTAATTATTTTATAACTTAGTTTACTGCCTAGTCATCAAGTTAGTCTTCGTAAGTAAATATTAACAGAGTTTGTACGTAGTATATCAGTAATAATGCATGGGTTTTGTTTTTTGAGTTTTTTTTTTTTGAGACAGGGTCTTGCTCTGTCACCCAGGCTGGAGTACAGTGGAGTCATCCTAGCTCACAGCAACCTCAAACTCCTGGGCTCAAGCCATTCTCCTGCCTCAGCCTCCCGAGTAGCTGGGACTACAGGTTGATGTCACCACGCTCTACTGGTTTTTTAAATTATTTTTCGTAGAGATGGTCTCACTATGTTGCCCAGGCTGGTCTTGAACTTCTGGGCTAGTAATCCGCCGGCCTCAACCTCCCAGAATGCTGGGATTACAGGCGTGAGCCACTGTGCCCAGCCTAAAAATACATATTTTTCAACATTTGCCTTTTGTGATTTTGATTGGTTTATCCTTTTTTATTGACTGTTAATTTTGAAATAATTAAAAACTCAGAGGAGGTTGTAAAAATAGTGGAGAGACCCCTGTAGGCTTTATCAGCCTCCCCAGTGGTAACGTCTTACGCCTCAAGAGTGCAGCGGTAAAACAGGGAATCGACATTAACTAAAACCAGGAGCAAATACCGTTAACTACAGACCTGACTCGGATGTAGCCAGTTTTACGTGTTGGGGGGCGGGGGGCGTTCTGCACAGTTTCACCTCGTGCCTGGATTCGTCTGACCACCGCCGCCAAGACCCACAACTGTTCCTCACTCCATCGGAGCCCCTGCAGCCACTCGCTTGTTGTGCGTCTCTGTGATTTTGTCTGTTCAAGAATGTTCCAGGAATGGAATCATACAGTATGTCACCATTTGAGATTAACTTTTTTGAGCAAAATTTCTCCTGAAATCCGTCCAGACCGCTGCGTGAATCAGTAGTTGGTTCCCTTTCTTGCTGGGTAGCGTCTTGCTGTGTGCGAGTGCCGCGGTTGACCGTTCACTGATGGTTTTTTCTTTCCCTGTTGACGTGCTGGATTTCACTGATGGAGCCAACGTTGCATTCCTGGAGTGAGCCCCACGTGGCACTTGGCTGATCCTTTTTAAACATTGTCTATTGCGTAGCTACTAAAGAGACTTCAGATAGTACAAAATATTATCCTAAAACTTGATATAATATTATTCTTAAACTACAAGTAGAAGCTGAGATAGCTTCACCTACACATGTAGCTACAGGATGAATTATATTTGGTCTTTTTCCCAGGAACAGCCTGTTGCAGAGTGATTCTGGCCTATGGGGAGTGTCCTGGGGCCCCTAGACTATCCGCATGTGGGGAGTGTCCTGGGGCCCTGAGACCTCTATCTGCCTGTGGGGAGTGTCCTGAGGCCCCGAGACCTCTATGTGCCTGTGGGGAGTGTCCTGGGGCCCTGAGACCTCTGTGTGCCTGTGGGGAGTGTCCTGGGGCCCCGAGAGCTCTGTGTGCCTGTGGGGAATGACCTGGTGCTGCGAGTGCAGCCTTCTTGGGATAGGGTCTCTCCTTTCAGAAAGACCTCAGTGCCTGGAGTCCTTAGTGTTACTTTGTTCAATGCGAAATTTATTTGACTTAACTGATAAATAAAACTTAGAAATTAAACTTTTAGCATTGATTAAAGACACAATATTCCCTCCAACCATTTAAAGGACAGTTACATTGAATGATTTATTCTTTGAAATATGTTACCCATAACATCAAACAAAATATATAACGATCCAATGATTATAAAATTATAAGCTTTTTGAAAAGTTGGACGTCATGGGGGTTTAATTCCTTTCTTCTTCCTATGTTGTCAGGGTTATAGTCGTCTTTCTAGAGAGTTATATACCTTTTTGGAATGATGGAGTTTTCCACATCCCTCTAGGATTTCAGCGTCACTGCCTGGCTCAGGCTGTGGGGTCCGTGTTTGCTGGCTGGTGTGTGGGACTCGCTCAAGACCACAAGGGGTTCCCAAGCGACTCCAGCGATAGAGCTGTACGCGGAGCCATTTCCATTGTCGTTGCTTTTCTGTTTTTAGAATCATTTCTTAAACTTAGTTCAGAAGGGCTTTTTAAGTGGGCTTTAGCTTTTTACCATCTGGTGCGGCTCCCTGGAGTGTGGTCTTCAAATTTTGTTTGGTCAGAGGGTGGTTTGTTTTGAGACAGAGCCTCGCTCTGTCACCCAGGCTAGAATGCGGTGGCGTCATCACAGCTCACAGCAACCTCAAACTCCTGGGCTCAAGTGATCCTCCTGCCTCAGCCTCCCAAGTAGCTGGGACAATAGGCATGTGCCACAACTCCCAGCTAATTTTTCGATTTTTAGTAGAGACGGGGGTCTCCCTCTTGCCCAAGCTGGTTTCAGACTCCTAACCTCAAGCAATCCTCCTGCCTGGGCCTCCCAGAGTGCTGGGATTACAGGCGTGAGCCACTGTGCCCAGCCTAAAAATACATATTTTTCAACATTTGCCTTTTGTGATTTTGATTGGTTTATCCTTTTTTATTGACTGTTAATTTTGAAATAATTAAAAACTCAGAGGAGGTTGTAAAAATAGTGGAGAGACCCCTGTAGGCTTTATCAGCCTCCCCAGTGGTAACGTCTTACGCCTCAAGAGTGCAGCGGTAAAACAGGGAATCGACATTAACTAAAACCAGGAGCAAATACCGTTAACTACAGACCTGACTCGGATGTAGCCAGTTTTACGTGTTGGGGGGCGGGGGGCGTTCTGCACAGTTTCACCTCGTGCCTGGATTCGTCTGACCACCGCCGCCAAGACCCACAACTGTTCCTCACTCCATCGGAGCCCCTGCAGCCACTCGCTTGTTGTGCGTCTCTGTGATTTTGTCTGTTCAAGAATGTTCCAGGAATGGAATCATACAGTATGTCACCATTTGAGATTAACTTTTTTGAGCAAAATTTCTCCTGAAATCCGTCCAGACCGCTGCGTGAATCAGTAGTTGGTTCCCTTTCTTGCTGGGTAGCGTCTTGCTGTGTGCGAGTGCCGCGGTTGACCGTTCACTGATGGTTTTTTCTTTCCCTGTTGACGTGCTGGATTTCACTGATGGAGCCAACGTTGCATTCCTGGAGTGAGCCCCACGTGGCACTTGGCTGATCCTTTTTAAACATTGTCTATTGCGTAGCTACTAAAGAGACTTCAGATAGTACAAAATATTATCCTAAAACTTGATATAATATTATTCTTAAACTACAAGTAGAAGCTGAGATAGCTTCACCTACACATGTAGCTACAGGATGAATTATATTTGGTCTTTTTCCCAGGAACAGCCTGTTGCAGAGTGATTCTGGCCTAGGGAATGTGAAGCCCTGAGACCTCTATCTGCATGTGGGGAGTGTCCTGGGGCCCTGAGACCTCTATCTGCATGTGGGGAGTGTCCTGGGGCCCTGAGACCTCTATC
>NW_012151330.1:695809-703648 GCF_000956105.1 Propithecus coquereli | reverse complement strand
ATCCTCCTGCCTGGGCCTCCCAGAGTGCTGGGATTACAGGCGTGAGCCACCATGCCCAGCCTTGGCTGGAGTTTGAAATTCATTACCTGTAATCATCTGTTGATTTTACCTGCTACTAAACATTTAGGTATGCCCCAGTAGAACCTTACTTTAATTTAGAAGGAAATGAGTTGGGGTGCTCTTTCTGGAAGATGAAGTGGAGTCCGCATGGCCGTTTCTCCTCCCGGAACCTTTGGCTCCTGCCTTGTGCTGGGCCTCTTGGTGACAGAGCTGAAAACTATTTTTTAAATGCTATTTCCTTTTAAAATCATGAGTTCCAATTTCACTCTGATGTTAATTAGATTCCTTGTAATTTTGTTTCAATAAATAACACTTTAAATTCTTTTTTTTTTTTTTTTTTTAAAGAGCACAGCTACTGAAATTGTCTTTTGGTGGCTTTTTAAAATAATCTTGGTGGCTCACTAACCACGTTTACGGTCCCTTTAGAGACACTCTGGACAGTGTAACACCTTGTGGAACCCCTAACTACACAACTACGTGGACTTACAGAGTAACGAGAGTTGATAAGCGACCTCGGTTTTCTCATTCGTGAAATGGGGAGAAGCCGCGGCAACAGGCAGCACTGGGGGAGACGTGCCCCAGGGACGCGGGAGGGCGTGGTGGAATGTGGAAAGGAAGTAAGCAAGATGCCTCGGGTCGCATGCGGCGGGGCCCTTTACACGTAGGCAGAGCTGAGTTATCGGCGGCACTTGTGCTCACGCTGTGGGCATGGCGCGCTTGAAAATAAGAGTTGACAAGGAGGAGGGCCTTGCCTGGGTCTGTGCTGAACTCGGCCCGATCAGAGAGCCAGGATCTGTGCCCGTGAAGGCCGAGGAAACCAACCAGCGTAGGGAAAGCGGCGCCCCTGGTGCCTGTCCCGTAGGATTCCCGGGAGGATGAGTGAACTAACACAAGCGGAGCAGCGAGGACGGCACCTGCGCAGGGAAGCTGTTCCGTGTCGCCAGCTGTTGGTGTTTTTTGTTTTGGACAATTCGTATTGGAATAAGGAGTTAACATAGCTATCAAGTTTTTTAAAAAAAGCTGAGCCAGAATCTGCCTTCTTGCATCTGGCATCAGTCGTGGTGCCGTCTCGGGACCGTGTGGACTTTGGTCTGCCGTCAGGTACTCGGTCATGCCCGCCTCTCCGTTGCGGTCTCAGCCAGCCGGCCCTCCACCCTGCGGCCCCTGCGCTCTCGACTTGCCACTCTGTTTCACCCGGAAGCCCTTCCCGCCCCTTCTTCGTCCCGAATGGGCAGCGACCGCAGGGCGGGGTTGGTCTAGTCCCGGTTGCAGGCGCTGAGGGAGCCTGGCTCTGTCTCCCTCCCGGTCCTGGGGAGGGCGCTGCGGGAATTTTTTCTTGCTCACATGCCTGAAAGGTGCCTCACTGAGTTTGCCAATTATTATTTTCCTGTATAATTAGTGACTCCAGTTACCCTGGGGAGATGACCAGCAGGCATCTCGGTGTCAGAGGGAGGCCCTCAGGAGACAGACTCCCAGGGAGGAGGCATCGCAAGGACAGGGAGTGACTAAGCACCAGGAAGGGAAGGGAGTGAGTGCGGGGGGTGATGTGTCCTTGAGGAGGTGCCCGCCCGTGGGGCAGAGGTCTGGATGAAAGCGGTTTCCTGTCTCTTCCTACAAGGAAGTGTTTTGTGTTTTCCTCTTTCCCTCGGGTAGACACCTAGCAGTGGAGAGGCTGGATCAGACGGCAGCCGTGTTTCTGACATTTAAGAAACTGCCCACCTTTCCTGACCGCCTGTGCCACTGTGCACGGCCGCCCGATGTGGGGAGCTGCCCTCCTGCACACGCGGCCAGCCCTGGGTGTGGCTGGTTCTCTTCGCTCTGGCCACTCGAGTGGAGTGTAAGTGGCATCTCACTGTGGTGTGGGCTTGCGTTTCCCCAGTGACTAGTGACGGTGAGGAACTTTTCATGTGTTCATATGCGATTGATACATCTTCTGTGGGAAAGCATCTGTTCAGATCTCTTGCTTCCCCACTTTCTCTTTGGAGAGAGGATCTCACTCTGTCACCCAGGCTGGAGTGCAGAGGTGCAGTCACAGCTCACTATAACCTTGAACTCCTGGGCTCGAGTGATCCTCCCGCCTCAGCCTCCTGAGTAGCTGGGACTATAGGCGCCACCACCATGCCCAGCTAATTTTTTTGTTTTTTCTGTCTCCCTCTTGCTCAGGCTGGTCTAGAACTCCTGAGCTCAAGCGATCCTCCTGCCTTGGCCTCCCAGAATGCTAGGATTCCAGCTGGATCCCCTGCTTCTGGCCAAAAATAGAAGATTTTAAAGACCACTAAGATTTCTCCCAATGCTTTCTTCTAAAGTCTAAAAATTCTATAGTTTGGGTATTACATGTAGTTCTGTAATCCATTTTGAGTTGATCTTTGTAAATGGTGTGAGGAAACAGTGGGCTTCTTTCTTTTATTTAAATTTTTTTTTTTCTTAAGTAACAAAGCTGAGAGAAAAGGCCTCCTTTTAGACGTGGCTGTCCACTTGTTCCGGAACTGCTTGGTGAAAAGGTCATCCTCTCCCTGCCAAATCGCCTCAGCATCTCTGTGCAGGGCTCTGGGGTCTACTCCTGGGCACCTGTCCCGTGGCCTTGACCTGCGCATCTGTCCAGAGGCCGCCACGCCGTCCGCTTCCTGTGGCTGCCCAGCAAGCCGTGAGGTCAGACAGTGTCAGCCCTCCAAGTTTGTTCAAGTTTTTTAGCCGATTCCTTTACATTTCCACCAGCTTGTCACTTCCTGTAGAGACGGCTGCTTGAGTCCATGTGCTGGTTTGGGTGGACTTGGGAGATCAGTCTGGGGAGAACAGAGATCTCGACCTTGAACCCTGAGACCTTGGATCTGGTGTCTCCATGGTGTGGGTTTCCTTTCACTTCCGTCAGCAATGCTCTGTTCTCAGCATGCAGGTTTTGCGCTTTTGTCAAATACACGCCTATATATTTTATATTTTAAGGCTATTGTAAATTATATTTTCAAATCTCAGTTTCCTATTCATTGCTGGTATATAGAAACACAATCGATTGTTGTATGTTGACTTTGCCTCCTGCAGCTTTGCTAACAAACTTACTTTTTAGAGACAGCCACTCTTTTACAGATTACGGTTTCCTACGTAGAAGTCAAGACATCTGCTAGTCCAGGGTCACTTGTTCTTTTCTGTCATTTGCTGCCTGTCGCGCCGGCGTGGCCCGTCCAGTATTGAATAGCAGTGGTTAGACCAGACGTGTTTTTGTAGATTCTGGTTTTCGTTGAATTTTTCATATATTTGGATAAAACATCAGTGTGTCTTAAGCCAGGAGGGTGTTGATCCACAGGGACGATGCCTTCAGTCCTCAACAAACATCTGGATCGCCTGAGAGCTCGTCAGAGTACCAACTCCAGGGCCGGACCCTCAGATTCGGAATATTTGGTCTAGGTGGGACATTGGAATTAGTATTTTTTTTGAAGCTCCTTGGGTGATTGTAAAGTGCAGCCAGCGTGAGAACCCCGCTTCTGGGGTTTCAGGAAACCCCTTGCCTTTGACCTTAGCATGGGGTCCATAGGCTGGTCCGTGGTTCCTGAACTTTCCTTCTGCTTTCCCGATATCGTCCCACATCTGAGTTGTTTGTGCTCCCAGAAAAAGTACCACAGGCTGGGGGGGCGTAAACAATGGAAATGTATGTTGTCACAGTCCTGGAGGCTGGAAGTCCAGCACCAGGTCCCAGCTCGTTTGGTTCCGGTGAGGACTCTGCCAACGTGACAGCCGCCTTCGCCGTGTCCGCGTGGCCCTGAGTGGCCCTCTCTGTGCTCGTGGTGGGGGTGGGGAGCTGTGTGGTGTCTCCTGATAAAGACACTGATTCTGCCTGATCAGGGCCCCACCTTTATGGCCTCATTTAACCTTAACTATGTCCGTAGAGGCCCCATCTCCAAATTCAGCCACACGGGGGCCGGGGCGGGGGGCGTGTGTTAGGGGTTCAACATGCAAGCTTGAGGGGACATTTAGTCCATAATTCCACATTTGTCCTTTCTAATACAAACATCTACCTCATCCTCAATTTATTGTTTTTTTCCTTTAATGAGAAAGAACGTTTGGCTTTATTCTGTGTCTTATAGCCCCTACGGAGGTGGTCCTACTGTTTCCTTTGCTTATTAAGGGGAGGATGGCACGGAACGCCCCTGGCCATGGCGTGTGAGCCACGCTGGATTCTGCTGAGCCTGCGTCCGCTCCGGAGCCAGGCGCCGCAGGTTGTTCCGCTTGGCCCGCTAGGCGGGTGCTGGCTTCCTTCCGAGGACACAGGTCCCTGGCTGCTGTCCTTGCCTCTCTCCGTTCTCCCTTGGAAATTACCTTGATCTGTGTTTTCCGCGTCATCGGGGGTCGTTCTTTCGATCCTCCAGCCTGAGTTGTGGTTGTTCACCAGCTTTTCCTGCCCTTCTGTTCTGCTCTTTGACGTGCCGGTCCCGGGCTTGCCTGCTTCTCGGCCCGTTTTCTTCTGTTTCTGGCTTTATTGGGTTAGACGCTGACTTCATTGCTTTCCACCTGCAGGAACCTCAGCACAGCTGCAGTGGGGTCCAACAGACCCTGGCTTTGTGTTACGTTGTTCCGGGTGTTCCCCATGGTGGTTCTGACATTGATTTGATCCCTAAGTTGGTGCAGAGAAAGTTCTGGAACTCCTGAGTGGTTGGAGGGTTTTTCTGCTTTTCTCCTTTTCTGCTTTTATTGTGTTGTGGTCAGAAGATGCGGTTCTCTGCCATCTCTTTGGAATTTGAAGTTTGCTGTGAGGCTTAATGTGGGGTCGGTTTGGCGGATGTCTCAGAGGAGCTGAACTTAAAGCGTAGACTCTGTGCGGGGCGTGGAGTGTGTGTGTGTGTGTCCTGCTGTGGTCTCGTTGGTTATATTTATTCTGCTTTTCTGGACTAAAAGGCGTTTGAAATCGTACGCTGGGTTTTCTCTCTGATTGACGAGCTGCGCTGTCCGCAGCTGACTTGTGTTGACCCCAACGGCTGTGTCTCCCCACGGGTGGCCCCTTTGCCTGGTTTGTGTGGGAAATGCCACAACTCTGGCTTGGATGTTTTTGCTTTTTTCCTTCTTTCCCCCCTCCTCTTCTCTTCACTGCACTTCTCTTTTCTTTCGTTTTTGTTTTCTTGAGACGGGGTCTCTGTTGCCCAGGCTGCAGTGCAGTGGCGCAACCGCAGCTTGCTGCAGCCTTCAAGTCCTGGGCTCCAGAGATCTCCCAGAGTGCTGGGACTACAGGCTCCCGCCACCGTGCCCGGCGGTGAATTTGTTTTTATTGGGGTATGGGACGTGGTGTGGGAAATGTCACTTTGGGTGTGTGTGCGCCTCCTGCCAGGAGCCGTCGCTCCAGTCCTCCTGGGGCTTTGTGGAACTTTTCTTCTTGCTGCGCAGCCTCTCTGGGCCCTCGCTGGCTGCCTTCTCCTCAGAGGAGATTAGGAGAATCTCCGCTCTGTCCTGGAGACGCTCCTGCCGCCGCCTCTTTGGGATCACTGACGTTTCCTCCTGGGCTGAAGATTTCTTCCTCTCGACAAGACCTGCGCTGCCGCAGCCTCTCTGGGCGCACTGCTGGCTGCCTTCTCCTTGGAAAAAGATTTTTCTTTTTCTCGGGTTTGGAGAAAGAGATACTGGGGTCTCCGTTCCATTCTCCTGAGGAGTCTCCTGGGGCTTGGCCTGTTGTGCTTTGGGGTTTTCACCCATCTGCTCACACGCCCTGCGAGCCACTGCTGCTCTCTGAAGGCGAGGCAGGCGCCGCCAGCCCTTGCTCCTCTTCCTCCCGCTTGCTGGTGGTCTCCGCAGTGGCTCCGTCTGCCTGAGCCCGTGTCCCCTCCAGCTCCCCGACTCCGTGCAGTCTCCGCTGTCACCGAGGCATGGCTGCCCTCCACTTGTTCTCAAAGCTTCTCTCCAGACATGTTGCAGGCCCCTCACAGGCGGCCGATTGGTGGGGCAAACGGCGTTGTTTGCCAGGTGTGAGGACGTGCGGCCTTTGTTCTTGGCAGCTGCTGGGCGTGAGGGCGGAGCCCGTACTTTGATGTCACCCCTTGTCTTCGTGGCTGCGGAAACTCTGTCCCTCTGCTCGGCCTGGACTCTCACATAGGACTGCCTTGCTCATCCTTTGACCTTTAGCTCTTCTGCATGAACTAAACACTGGGTAGATTCCTGAGTTCTTAAATATCTATAAGATGGAAACAGCCTAGTTTCAAGTACTTTGGTAATTGGGCTTCAGCCATTTTTTTCTTCTTGATGAAATGGGTGTATGTACATGTGTATACGTTATTATTAGTTTATGTATGTGTATTTACTTTGTCACTGTATTTATTTTGTTAAGGCATCAGTGTTTTTCTGACCGAAGTCCTCATTCGTTGACTATGGAAATGGAACAAGAAAAAATGCACGTGAACAAGGAGCTGTGTCCGGAGTCGGCCGCGTACTGCTGCTCGGCGTGCCATGGGGACGAGACCTGGAGCTACGGCCACCCCATCCGGGGCCGGGCCAAGTCCCGCAGCCTGTCTGCCTCGCCCGCCCCGGGGAGCACCAAGGAGTTCAGGTACCAGCAGGAAGGCCCCTGCTTGTCCTCCTCCCCTCCAGTTCCATGACGTGATTTATTAAAGTGTCACAGAGAATTCTTGTAAGTACTGATTGGTGCCGTCTAGCTCTGTCCAGAAGGCGGGGCCAGGCGGTTGCGCAAGGGAGGCTGTGTCCTGAGGGGAGGGGCGAGCGCAGCCTTCGGGCACTTGCCCGGGCCGCGTTCCCTGGCGTGCAGAGTTCAGGGCCAGGTTGCACTTTTCTTCATCGGCCGTGGCATTGCAGAGCCTCCTGGCCCGGCCCACGCTGACTGTCGGCGTCAGGTGACAGTGAACGTGGTGACGGAGCACGAGTGCTCTGCAGAAGTCACCAGGGCACGAAGGGACGTCCCCTCTGGGTCCCGCTCGCTGTGCCGGCAGAGGCGGGCCCAGCGCCGTGGCGTGGGGCAGGCCGTCCCCGTGGTCGCAGCCTTTCCCAGCATGCCCACCGCGCATGCCCTTGCACAACGCGGCTTGAGCAACCGCGTTCAGAGCTCCGCATGGAGGCAGGCTGACAAGCAGAGAGTTGCAACGCACCTGGGGGTTTTGCTCTCATTTCTGGGGACTACAAATGTGGTGAGTTTTAGGTAGAAGTTTACCCGAGGCTGGTGTTGCCTCTAATGCAAGGGGCACATCTATAAAATGCAAGGTTTTTTTTTTTCCTTTTTTGCTGAAAAGTAGTTTTAAGAAGCAGATGGTCTTGTCAAGTACAATGGGAAAACCCACAGAGCCTCTCGCTCAGTGGGCAGCAGAGAGGGAGCGAGGTGCCGCTGCTGGCTCTGTGCGTGTCACCGCACACGCGGGGGGCGGCAGGGGCGGCAGCAGCAGGGTGGGGACCTCCTGCTCTGCGTGCATGGCTGCGGCCCAGCGCCTACTCTGGAGTGTGTCGCCATGCCTGAGTGTCTTGTCCCTCCAGGCCGCTGCCGTGCCGTGACAGGATTGCTTTGGGTTTTCTGGCATAACCAACATTTCTGTTTCATTCGAGTTCTTAACTAAAGTTCTTATTTTGTTACGTGCTTTGTATTTTTTTTTTTTTTGAGACAGAGTCTCACTGTGTTGCCCGGGCTAGAGTGCAGTGGCATCAACCAAGCTCACAGCAACCTCAAACTCCTGAGCTCAAGTAATCCTCCTGCCTCAGCCTCCCAGAGTGCTAGGATTACAGACGTGAGCCACCGTGCCCGGCTGATTTTTTTCTATATATATTTAGTTTTCCAGCTAATTTCTTTCCAGTTTTAGTAGAGAC